>NC_044551.1:157556805-157859835 GCF_007565055.1 Rhinopithecus roxellana | reverse complement strand
CCCTTATTAGATTTGGATTCTTTTGTTTGGGTTTTCTGTTTTCATAATTTAAATTGCAGTAAAGATTCACGATATCTTTCTCAATTTAATGTTTTTTGTTAATAACTTTTGGAATTTTGTTAATTTCCTTGCCTTGGGTTAAATCATCTAATCAATAAAGCCCAAATTGCTGGTATGAAGACCTTTATGTGCCTTTGGCCACAGGTGGTGCTGTGGCCAAACAGCCAATGTGTGGTAGTAGACAGTATAATGGCCAACCAAAGATGTCTATCACCTAATTTCCCAAATCTGCAAATAGGTTACCTTATGTGGCAAAAGATACTTTGCAGATATGATTAACATGTTGAGGCTGCAGTGAGCTGTGATTGAACCACTGCACCCCAGCCTGGGTGACAGAGTGAGATCCCATCTCTAAA
This sequence comes from Rhinopithecus roxellana, assembly GCF_007565055.1. Classification (NCBI taxonomy): domain Eukaryota; kingdom Metazoa; phylum Chordata; class Mammalia; order Primates; family Cercopithecidae; genus Rhinopithecus; species Rhinopithecus roxellana. Next base: position 157,859,419 of record NC_044551.1, on the reverse strand, counting down.
ACAAGAAGAAAAAAGAAATTTTCGAAGGGGAGGTTGTCCTGTATTATCTGAATGTGACAGAACACTTCCTGGCTTTGGTCAGAGGGAATTATGACTATTGACGAATGGTCAGAGAAGATGCAATATTGTTGGCTTTGATTATTGACAAAGGGGGCCATGAGCCAAGTAATGTGGGCAGTGTCTAGAAGAGAGAAGACAAAGAAATGCATTCTCCCCTAGAGTCACAGGAATGGAATGCACCCCTGCTGATGCCTTGATTTTAGCTTAATAAAACCCATATTAGACTTCTGATTTACAGAATTGTAAGCCAATACATTTTTATTGTTTTAAGCAATAAAGTTTGTGGCAATTTTTTACAGCAGTAAGAGGAAATGAATACATAACATAAGTATGGATTCTCATGCACCCAGCAGCTGAGTCAACAAAAATTTATAATTTCTGTAAGAATAGCATTATCACAGCAATGCTGGAGAAAGTCTGATTCAACTATAATGAGTCTTTTTTTCAGAATAAAGTCATTTATGACCCATACACATATATTTGCAGCGTAATTTTTAGGAAGAGTTGTCAAAGCCATAAGGTTAGTTATACAGCAAACAACTGGAGTCCCTCAGATTTCTTTTATCTGAAATTCCCCAAATCTCTTAGTTATGAAGTGATAGGAATTCCTTCACAACATTGCCTATATTTTTCAGAAATTAGTTATTTTATTTATAATTAAAACTAAAATAACAACTACTTTTAAATGTTTCAAAAGAAACACGTGTTTATACATATATAATATACATTATGTATATTACAAATAAATATTTGGGTTAGCAGAAAAAGAATGAAGAAAGAGCACAATAAGTTCAATGCAACCATAGAGTAACTCTATTTCCTATTCAGGCTTTCAGACTATTCAAACTAATTTCTGCAGCAATGAATGTGACATATTGACAAGATGACAAGGTATGGGAATATAATCAGACTGATTCACTCAAAATGAATATCACTTATGATGTCTGTCTGATCCAACTTATTTAGGTCAGTGCTTCTATAAGGGCTTTGGGTTTAGTGGTCCACATCAGTGTGGACATCGGTGTAGAGACAAATACAAACTATAAACTAAAAGTTACATTTTTACATGGGAGTTTAGGTCATGTAATAGAAGTAGAAATAATAGATACATTTCACTTTCTTAGAAAAACAATGCTACCAGTTAATGCCAATATAATATATTGGTTAAAAACTGGGGCATTAGATTTAGGTAGACTTAGATTGTATTTAATATTTTTCCTTATGTTGCTTGAGAATTATGAGCAAGTTACTTACCTTTCTAAGCCTCAGTGTTTTCATACGTAAAAAAGGAGATAATATACCAATCCTATAATGGTTTGGGAGAAACTTTAAAAGATAACAAATGTAAGACACCCTGTATACCACTTTAAACTAAACTTTAACTAAATTAGAAATCAACAAGTAAAAGCTTAAAAAATCAGGTTAAACTGTGTTTAAGTTCTGTGCATTTTACTGTATGTATAATATTTTAAGTAAAAATTACAGTTCCTAAGTAAAAAAACAAAGTTCAGAAGTAGGTAATGCAGAGATTACACGACGACTCCATGGTCACCAGGGACTCTTGTATCTTTTAAGTTTATTTTATACTATCTGTCATAATCCTTAATGTTTCGATCATTGGGGTCCAACATGGCTGTTGTACTAGCCATGACATACAGATTCCAGGCAACAAGGAGCACTTAGAGAAGGAAAAAGGGGGCCCCCTTCCTAGATGAATCACCTCCTTTTAAACAGTCTTCTTGGAAGTCAGTATAAAACTCGTACACACATCTCAGGGACTACAACCCAGTCATACGTTCAGTTTCCCAACCAAGAAGGCTGGGAAAATGTATTGTTTTGACTAAGCAAATTAATGCCCTAAACAAAATCTGAGACCTGTTACTAAAGAGGAAAAGATAAATGGATATGGGAGGCCACTGCAAATTCCATCACAGAGGGTCAATATTTCTCCAAGGGGAAAAACTAATTTCATTACCGTGGTAAATACGGGGAAGGTTTCTTCCTATTTGAACACTACAAAAGTGGAAAGCAATTCAAAATAATTATATTAAAACATATACCGATATATTAATGAAAGGAAGCAAAATTACATAACCTTTTAAGAGAAATGTTCATCAAACAGCATCAAAGAAGATAAGTACTATGAGGCAGAATAAAGCAGGAGCCAGACATTCTCACTGTACTAGCTCTCTTTCCTTCCTGCTCAGACTTCACTGTAATCTTAGTGCATTACTGCTCTGTATACACCTAATGAATTAAGAACTAAGAAGCAAATCAACAGGGAACTTCAACTGACTATGCAGAAGCAATTTCTCATTGTTTTTCCCACTTACCCACTCCTTTTATTCCAAAACTAGTATTTTCAGATATTCCAGATATTCCAGAACTAGTATTTGTACAACTATTGACCTCATCAGTGTTTTGACTGGCAAGCTTTAAAACTATTCAAATTGGTATACTAATGAAGAAAAGACGAGATACCGTATTTAAAACAGCGACAACATGGGAAGTCCCACAGGAAAGTTTAGTATAATTTATAATTTATAGGAGGTTAACAGAAACACCATACTCTAAATTTATCATAAATATTAAAACATACAATATGAAAATTGATTATTTTAGTTGAATGCTGAAACCAAAATCATTTCTAAAGTTAGAGTTCTCTTCCGTTTCTGGCTCAGGGCATTGGCCCTGAATATTGGGTAATATTGGCTTCAGAAATTTGAACTCGCTGGTCCTGGAATCTCCTGCCAGACACACCTCATACTGGTAGCTCTGGGATGGGGTCTCGGTGCCGCTCACATCCACCAGATATCCAGGAAAGGGGCCCTGAGGCACCAAGCAGCGACCCACAGAGGCAGCCCTGCTCCTCCTGCACAGCCGCACCGCCACGAACAGGAGCACGGACAAGAGGAAGAGCGATGACACTGAGGCCAGCGCCACCACCAGGTAAACAGTGAGCGATTCCGTCTGGGCCTGGGCTGGGGTCGCCTCTGAGAGCGGCAGGAAGGGCTGGGAGAAGCCGTCCACCAGGAGTACGTGCAGCGTGGCGGTGGCCGAGCGCGGAGGCTCACCATGGTCCCTGACCAGCACCACCAACCCGTGCTTGACCGCGTCGCGCTCGCTCAGCAGCCTTGCGGTGCGCACCTCGCCATTGTGCGCCCACACACCGAACAGCCCGGGCTCCGTGGCCTTGAACAGCTGGTACGACAGCCAGGCGTTCTGGCCCGAGTCGCCGTCCACCGCCACCACCTTGGTCACCAGGTAGCCCGGCTCGGCCGCCCGGGGCACCAGCTCGGTGCAGGGCGTGGAGCTGTTCTGCAGCGGGTACAGCACGAAGGGCGAGTTGTCGTTGGCGTCCAGCACCAGCACGCGCACCAGCGCCTCGCTACTCAGCGCTGGGGACCCGCGGTCTGCGGCGCCCACTAGGAACTCGAACCCTTGCAGGGCCTCGTAGTCCAGCGACCTGAGGGCGAACAGGTGGCCGTTGTCCGCGTTGATGGAGACCAGGGAGGAGAGGGGCAGGTGCGGGTCCTGGGGTGGCAGCAGGGAGTAGGTGACCCGGGCGTTGGTGCCTGAGTCTCTGTCTGTGGCGCTGACACTGCCGATGTGTAGGGCAGGGCTGTTGTTTTCGCGGACAAAGAGGGTGTAGGAGGTTTGGGTGAAGGCGGGGGCGTTGTCATTGACATCTGATATCTGCACTGTTATGTTGTGCTCCGTTTTCAGCCTTGGAGTACCCATATCTGTGACAGTGAGGGTAATATTATATTCAGCTCTTGCTTCTCTGTCGAGTGCTCTGTCTGTTACCAAGGTGTAAAAGTTCTTGACTGAAGGTTTTAGAAGAAAGGGAAGGTCTTCCTGGATGGAGGAAATCGTCTTCCCATTGTTTCCGGAGTCAGGATCTGAAATGCTGAAAACAGCAACTACAATCTCAGGCGAGTTCTCTGGGATGGGGCTGGTGAGTGCAGAAATGGTCACCTGTGGGGGATTGTCATTCACATCCACCACCTGCAGGAGAAGGGTGCACTTTCCTGAAAGACCTCCTCCATCTGTGGCTTTGATGTGCACTTCATAAGACTTAACCGCTTCGAAATCTACTTGTTTTCTCAGTAGAATTTCCCCTGTCATAGCATTTACCTCCAACGTTTTACTAATATCCTCTGAAGGCTGAAAGAGTGTGTAAGATATTTTTCCATTGGCTCCGCTGTCTAAATCCCTGGCGGAGACAGTGGCAACCAGGGAGCCAAGGGAGCTGTTCTCTGGAATCCGCACTTGGTAGATGGGCTGCTCAAACTCAGGGGCGTTATCATTGATGTCCACCACTTCAATGCGGACCTGAGCAGTTCCAGATCGCGGTGGAGAGCCGCCATCCAGCGCTGTCAGGGTTAATCTTAGTTGAGGCTCCTCCTCCCGATCCAGCTCTTTATCCAACACCAGCTCAGGGTATTTCCTGTCATCTCTGAGTTCATGGATTAGAACCCGGAAATGAGAGCTTGGACTGATTTTATAGTTTTGAACGTTATTGCTTCCTACGTCTAAGTCCAAAGCATGATTCAGAGGGAACTCAGTTCCTAGAGGACTGTTTTCCGGTATTTTTAGAATCATTTCCTTTTCAGTGAATATGGGAGAATGGTCATTTATATCTATCACCCTCAGTTCAGCCTGAAATATTTCTAAAGGTTTTTCCATTAACACTTGGAAATGTAGTATGCAAGGCTCAGTGGGACCACATAGCTCCTCTCGATCTAGCTTCTCATTTATGAGCAAATCCCCAGTTTGACCCTTGAGCTGCAAATGCTGTTTTTTCCCCTGGGAAATGATCCTGGCCCTGCGGGTGGACATCTCTGTCAACCCCAACCCCAGGTCTTTTCCTAGATTTGCCACAAAAGAGCCTCTCTCCGTTTCTTCCACTACGGAATAGGATCCCAACTCGGCGCCAGCCCCAGACAAGCTCAGCAAAACAAAGAAAACAAGGACTTGCCTTTGTCTCCGACTGTGCATCCATCCAATCTCCATTGCTTTTTCTTGAAAAGTTGGTTCACAGAAGCTTCACGTATCGCCAGGATCCTAGTAGCATGGTTTTGCAGTCCAGAATGTCAGAACCAAGCAGCCCAGTGGGGTCTTAAAGAGGTTTCACATTCTGGTTTGTTCTGGCTCCGCTATTCTTTTGTTTCCAGGCTTTGGGAAACCGTTTGCTGGATCATGGAGCGGCATGGGCAAGTCTATTTTCCATCATCTTAACCTGCAGCGCCACCACGCGTTCTCACTGAGTTTTTTATTTTCTGGTTTGAAATTAGCGGCAAAATAATTTTAAATATGCTGAATAGACTATGTAATATAAAACACTGAGTTCTATTTTCATGTGGTTTTCGTGTATACAGATGGAGCTCTGTGATGTTGCACAGGGAGGAGTACAAAGAGGAGACTGTCATTTATGTTATTGACTATTTAATGCTGTTGAGATTAATGATTAAATAAAATTCAATGAACATTTAACCAGACATAGAATATACACTTAGGATCAAAATATTTCTGAAGTAACGTGGGAACAGTTTCACAAGTACATCTTTTTCATGGTACCTATATAGACACTGTGAGTAGCCACTGCAAAATTGCAATCAGTGGTAGTTCTAAAGAGTATTTAACAATTGTTTTATTAAATAATAAATTACTTCCTTTTCTTTCTGACACCTAACCCTGAGAACTGTGAGTTTTTGCAACTTTCAAGTTATTGGCAAATTCATTCCCGAACAGGCAAATCTCAAGGTTCGGTCTGCTACACTTTTGGATTCCCCCCACCCTTTTATCATTTCAATGGTTTTTAATATATTCAGAGGTGTGCATCCGCCATCACAATTTTAGAACATTTTCATCTCAAGAGAAACCTTACATCTTTTAATTATCACCGTACCCCTTCTCCTACCCAACTTAGAATCATATATGTGTGTGTGTGCGTGTGTGAGCGCGTGCGTATGTGTGTGTGTGTATAGGTTAACTGAAAAAGATTGAAGAAAAAGAATAAGAAATTCAAGAAATGCAACTATAGGTTAACTCTACTTCCTACTTAGACTCATATCTTTAATAATGGATATGGCATGTAGAGAAGGTACAGGAATATAAATCAGGTTATTTAGCTTATCACAAAGTTCATTTGTAGTATCTGTCCCAGCATACTTAGAGTTTCTATAAGAACATGGATTTATTTGTGCAGAGTAGTATAAACGAACTATAAACTAAAACTTATATTTTCACATGAGAGTTTAGTTCATGGATTAGGAGTAGGAGTAAGAAATTTCACTTCCTTAGTTAGAAAAACAATGCTATCAGTTAATGTCTGACCATATAGCATTTGGTTAGACTTAGATTACATTTCAAATTTTTACTTTTATTACTTCAGAATTATAAGAAATTAACCGTTTTTTGCAGGGGGATGAGGTCTCACTCTGTCATTCAGCCTGGAGTGCAATGGCACAATCTTGGCTCACTACAGCCTCTGTCTCCTGGGCTCAGGGGATCCTCTCACCTCAGCCTCCTGAGTAGCTGGGGCTACAGGTTCACAAACACACCTGGTAATTTTTGTATGTTTGTTAGAGTCAGTGTTTTGCCCCATTGCCCAGGCTGGTCTCGAACTCCTGAGCTCAAAGGGTTCAGCTTGCCTCAGCCTCCCAAAGTGATTACAGGTGTGAGCCACTGCTCACAGCCAAGTTAGCTTTCTCAGCCTCAGTTTTCTCATATTTATAAAAGGGAATAATATGTCAACTCCCTTTGGATATGGGGAAACATTTAAAAGGCGATAAATGTAAAACATTCTCTATACCACTTTTAACTAACTTTTAGCTAGATTAGAAATAAAAAAGGCTTAAAAAGATCAGTTACATTAATTTCTTCACTTCAGATCTGTGCATTTTCCTATAAACATTTAAATTAAAATTGCACTGTTAAAGAATTATGATTAGAGTCCACTGGATATACTAATGAAGAGAAGATGAGTATCATTTTTAAAAACAGTGAAAACAAGAGAAATACTATGGGTAAATTTAGTGTAATTTAAAATTTATACTATGTTCACAGAAAACCGTTACTTTGAATTGATCATAAAAATTAAAATATGTAATACGAAAACAATTATTTTAACTGAAGGCTGAAACCAAAGTCATTCCTAAAGTTAGAGTTGTCTTCCATTTCTGGACCAAAAGAATGGCCCTGAGTATTAGGTAATACTGGTTTCAGGAACTGGAACTCATTTGTCCCTGAGCCTCCTGCCAGGCACACTTCGTACTGATAGTTCTGAGACAGGTTCCCGGTGCCGCTCACGTCCACCAGATGTCCTGGAAAGAGACCCTCGGGCACCGAGCAGCGACCCATTGAGGCCGCCCTGCTCCTTCTACACAGCTGCACCGCCACGAACAGGAGAGCCGACAAGAGAAAGAGCGACGACAATGAGGCCAGCGCCACCACCAGGTAGACGGTGAGCGAGTCGGCCTGGGCCTGGGCCGGGGCCACCTCCGGGAGCCGCAGGTAGGGGTGGGATAAGCCGTCCACCAGGAGCACGTGCAGCGTGGCGGTGGCCGAGCGCGGAGGCTCGCCATTGTCCTTGACCAGCACCATCAGCCTGTGCTTGGCCGCGTCGCGCTCTCTCAGCAGCCTGACGGTGCGCACCTCGCCATTGTGCGCCCACACACCGAACAGCCCGGGCTCCGTGGCCTTGAGCAGCTGGTACGACAGCCAGGCGTTCTGGCCCGAGTCGCCGTCCACCGCCACCACCTTGGTCACCAGATAGCCCGGCTCGGCCGCCCGGGGCACCAGCTCGGTGCAGGGCGCGGAGCCGTTCTGCAGTGGGTACAGCACGAAGGGCGAGTTGTCGTTGGCGTCCAGCACCAGCACGCGCACCAGCGCCTCGCTGCTCAGCGCCGGGAAGCCGAGGTCCGCGGCGCCCACGCGGAACTCGAACTCCTGCAGGGTCTCATAGTCCAGTGAGATGAGGGCAAACAGGTGGCCGTTGTCCGCCTTGATGGAGACTAGGGAGGCGAGGGGCAGGTGCGGGTCCTGGGGCGGCAGCAGCGAGTAGGTGACCTGGGCATTGGTGCCTGAGTCTCTGTCTGTGGCGCTGCCGCTGCCGATGTGCAGGGCGGGGCTGTTGTTTTCGCGGACGAACATGGTGTAGGAGGTTTGGGTGAAGGCGGGGGCGTTGTCATTGAGGTCTGAGACCAGCACGGTCATATTGAGGTGTGTTGTCAGCCTGGGTGTCCCTAAGTCAGTGACTGTGATAGTGACGTTGTACTCAGCTCTGCTTTCTCTGTCTAGTGGTTTCTCTGTTAGTAGAGTACAAAAGTTCCCCACAGAAGATTTCAGGAGGAAGGGTAGATCCTCCTGAATGGAGCAATTTATTTCCCCATTTTCTCCTGAATCAAGATCTGAAACACTGAAAAGTGCAACCACAGTTTCAGGCGCGTTCTCAGGTATTGGGCTGATAAATGCAGACATGGTAACTTCTGGGGCATGGTCATTCACATCCATCACTTGAATCAGAATGGTGCATTTTCCAGAGAAGCCTCCAGCATCTCTCGCCTCAATATTGACTTCATAGGACTGCAGTTTTTCGAAATCGAGTTGTTTTTTTAGTTCAATTTCTCCTGTCAAGGAATCGACCTTAAAAGTTTTGCTTATCTCATCTGAAGCTTGGAAAAGTGAATAGAAAATCTCTCCGTTGACTCCTGTGTCTATATCCGTGGCAGAGACCTTGACAACCAGGAAGCCTATTGGACTGTCCTCAGAGATCTGCACCCTATAGAAAGGCTGCTCAAATTCAGGGGCATTATCGTTAACGTCCACGACTTCAATGTAGACCTGAGCAGTGCCAGATCTGGGCGGAGAGCCACCATCCAGTGCTGTGAGTGTTAACCTGAGTTCAGCTTCTGCCTCTCGGTCCAGCGCTTTGTCCAGCACCAGCTCTGGATATTTCCTGCCATCACTGCGTTTGCGGGTGAGGACCCGAAAATAGGAATTGGGGCTGATTACATAGTTCTCAATATTGTTTTGGCCTACATCTAAGTCTTCAGCATTCTTCAGAGGAAACGTAGTCCCAGGAGGACTGCTCTCTGACACTTTCACCAACATTTCTTTGTCCAGAAATACTGGAGAGTGGTCGTTTATGTCTATTACCTGTAGCTCAGCTTGAAAAAACTCGAAGGGACTCTCTAGCAACACTTGGAAATGTAGCACACAGGGCTCTGTGTGACCGCACAGATCCTCACGGTCCAATTTCTCATTGAGCAACATATCGCCGGTCTCCTGATTGAGCTGCAAATGCAGTTTGTTCCCTCTGGAAACAACCCTAATCCCCCACCTGGAGAATTCCCTCTGCTCCAGAGCCAAGTCCTTTGCTAAACTGGTGACAAAGGAGCTGCCCTCAGTTTCCTCCACCACAGAATAGCGTCTAGGTTCCGCCGCGCCCGCCAGAGATAAGCCCAAAAGGAGAAAGCAAAAAAGGACTTGCCTTTGTCTGCAAATGAGCTTCCCGCTGGCCTCCATTGTTCTTGGTGGGTTCAGCTTCCTGGGAGGACGGTTCTGTGGGACTGTAAAGTCCCCAGTATCTGAGGCTGTAGTTATTCCACAGATACCTCAGAAATATTGCAGAGAATAGTCCTCTCCAGAGGACCCTGCCGTCTTCTCTTTGGCATCCAAGCTTCCCATGGGCTTCCAGGTTCTGCTGCTTTTTGCCGGTTAATGGAGTTGCAGCTGCGGTTCTGGTTTATACCTTCTTATCCTGCAGCGCCACCACGCGTCCTCACAGGATCTTACATTTTGTGGGATGATAATAGATGTAATATTCCCAACTTTGCCTGTATGTACCCTAGGACTATGTAAGGTACAACACCACCTTTAATATCGCCGGACGTTACTGAGCAGATAACTGTCCGAAGGAGAAATTACATTAGTCTTTCAACAATGCTAACTGAGTTTTGGGCAAAAAGGAAATATTTAGGTAACAGTCTAGCTTGGCAAAAAGAATATATACAGAAAATTTCAAATATAATTGTAGTTAACATGGACAACATTTAGATCTTTATAGTTTTATTTCCATGAACCTTACGAATAATTAGTAGCTGTCTACCTCGAACAAATTATTTAATCTCTCTGCTTTAATTTCCTCATCTATGAAATGAGGATAATAATAGCACCTAGCACATAGGGCTGTTGTGAATTCCCCACCTTACACATGAGGAAACTGATTCAAAGAGAGATTAACCTTAAAAATAAACTATATACCTGGTATATGGCAATTTTATACCACCAGGTAGGTGACTCTGCATAAATCCATTGCTATAACTAGAAAAACACCTCAAAATTCACATGATAGAATAGTACAAGAACATGACTATCTCAGGTAGAGAATTTATGTCAAACAGTGAAGGTAAACGAACAAAGAAAGGCTGGAGAGTTTGTCTAAATAGAGACAAAATCTGTAACAACAGTGGTGATTTTGTTTCTGGGGAAGCATGTTCTTTTTTGTTACCTCCACTTCTCTTCTAATAGCATCAACTTTAGAAAGCTTTTATTTTGATATTTTTCATATCTCATAAAAGGAGAAGAGTAAAATCAACTTCCAAGTACTCAGTACTAGCTTCAACTATTATCAATGTTTTGCCATGATTCTTGACTCTATACCTCCAACATTTTTACATTCCAGACAAACTGAATTTTCACCCACAAATACTTCATTATACATTTCTTTAAATGCATAATGACTTTAAGTGACTCTAAAAATACCCTTAAGTACAATGCCATTATTATACCTAAAAATTAAGTTAGTATTACTTAATATCCATCTATATTAAAACTCATCCAAGTGTTTCAAAGTCATTGCTGATGTTTGAAACAAGATCCAGACAAGATCCACATATTACATTTGATTGGTGGATCTTGTAATATCTTTCCTAGTGTAGACTTCTCTCCTCCTGTTTTTCATGCCATTTATTTGTTGGAGAAATTAGATAATTTTGCCCTAAGACCATGAAAGCATTCCCCCCTCCCCGCCCCCCAGACGGAGTCTGGCTCTGCCGCCCAGGCTGGAGTGCAGTGGCCGGATCTCAGCTCACTGCAAGCTCCGCCTCCCGGGTTCACGCCATTCTCCTGCCTCAGCCTTCCGAGTAGCTGGGACTACAGGCGCCCGCCACGTCGCCCGGCTAGTTTTTTGTATTTTTAGTAGAGACGGGGTTTCACCATGTTAGCCAGGATGGTCTCGATCTCCTGACCTCGTGATCCGCCCATCTCGGCCTCCCAAAGTGCTGGGATTACAGGCTTGAGCCACCGCGCCCGGCCTGAAGCATATTAAGATTTTACTGCTGTGATGTGTGTTTTTTTTTTTTTTTTTTTGCCTTTAGATTCTATCCCACCAGTGATATACAGTAATACTACCTTTATTAGAGTTACCAGCACTAAATTATAATATTTTCAGAACACAACCATGCAAAAATTATTTAGATATTTTAAAAATAAAAATCAGTTTCAAATTTTTATTTAAAAAGTGCTTTTCCTTAACTTCCCAGAATTTCTAAAAATGTAATGAACATCTATGTTTCTCTTTGATATTATCATTTAAAACTATTCTTTATCTTAGATTTTTCTGATTCAATAGTGCACTATAATTAATAGAAAACTTTTAAAAACAAACTTTCAAATCAGGAAAATGTATTACAAATGTTAAGTATGGGTGACGGCAGAAAATCTACAATGTGAAGAAAATAATTAACTAATGATGCAATCAAAATTATGTAATATTCCTACTTAGGACCATTAATCTTTTTCTGTAAAATGAAAGTCATATATTCTGAAGACAAGGAGAAGGCACAGGTTGCCCTTTCAATTTTGTTTTTCACTTGAGTTTGGACAGATCAGAGCATTAGTAATAATAGTTGAAAATTGACCCAGAAATACAGGACTTTTGGTTTATAAGAAAATAAAACCATAGATAAATATGTGCATTATTATTTCTAAATATAGAAAAGATTGAACAGCAGTATAAATATGATAAAAGACTTCTTCTCCTTAATTAGGCAGACACTTGCCAGGTGATATCTAATGACAGAAAACAGTATGGAATTAGAGCAGGGTCACTGACCCAGAGTCAGACAGATCTAGGATGGACGATCAGTTTTGTCACTTATTAGTGCACCTTAGTGAACTTATTGACTCTCTAAGACCATCTATTTGTTCATTCCTAAAATAACATGCCTCATATGCTTCTCAGATTAAAAGTGTTAAAATAGTGTGTGATGCATTAAAAGCATTTTTAAAAAATGCTTAAAAAGATCTACAGTCTATGCTGAGACTAAGGTAGGTACACTCATACAGCATTCTAATCAACTCAAAAAGTCTCAGTAGAGATTGAAAACAATGGAAAGCAATTTAAAATATCTTAAACAAGACTTACATTTAATAGAGTGTATATTAAGCATAATTGTTTGACATAAAACGTTACACATATACATTTCATGCTTTATGAAGGGTTCTTGGTACTAAATCAGGATCCTATTCTATGTATGGAAATTTATTTCTTGTCTTCAAGAGTACATATTTGAAATGATCTAAAGACATTCCCTTACAGGCACCTCACAATAAGTTCCTAATCAAAAATGTATTCACAGACGCCGATTTAGTTTTCATTCTTTATCAGAAACCGAAATTATTCTGAAATGGGCGATTTTCTTCAACTTCCCTACCTGTGCTCTGGGGTAGCAGGTTGGGGATAATTGGCTTCAGGAACTTGAACTCATTTGTCCTGGAGCCTCCAGTCAGACACACCTCATACTGGTAGCTCTGGGACAGGGTCCCGGTGTGGCTCACGTCCACCAGATGTCCTGGAAAGGGACCCTCGGGCACCGAGCACCGACCCACAGAGGCCGCCCTGCTCCTCCTGCACAGCCGCACCGCCACGAACAGGAGCATCGACAAGAGGAACAGCGACGACACCGAGGCCAACGCCACCACCAGGTAGACGGTGAGCGAGTCGGCCTGAGCCTGGGCCGGGGCCTCCTCCGGGAGCGGCAGATAGGGCTGGGAGAAGCCGTCCACCAGGAGCACGTGCAGCGTGGCGGTGGCCGAGCGCGGAGGCTCGCCATTGTCCTTGACCAGCACCACCAGCCTGTGCTTGGCCGCGTCGCGCTCTCTCAGCAGCCTGACGGTGCGCACCTCGCCATTGTGCGCCCACACACCGAACAGCCCGGGCTCCGTGGCCTTGAGCAGCTGGTATGACAGCCAGGCGTTCTGGCCCGAGTCACCGTCCACCGCCACCACCTTGGTCACCAGGTAGCCCGGCTCGGCCGCCCGGGGCACTAGCTCGGTGCAGGGAGCGGAGCCGTTCTGCAGCGGGTACAGCACGAAGGGCGAGTTGTCGTTGGCGTCCAGCACCAGCACGCGCACCAGCGCCTCGCTGCTCAGCGCCGGGGAGCCGCGGTCTGTGGCGCCCACGCGGAACTCGAACGCCTGCAGGGCCTCGTAGTCCAGAGACCTGAGGGCGAACAGGTGGCCGTTGTCCGCATTGATGGAAACCAGGGAGGCGAGAGGCAGGTGCGGATCCTGGGGCGGCAGCAGCGAGTAGGTGACCTGGGCATTGGTGCCTGAGTCTCTATCTGTGGCGCTGACGCTGCCGATGTGCAGGGCGGGGCTGTTGTTTTCGCGGACGAACAGGGTGTAGGAGGTTTGGGTGAAGGCGGGGGCGTTGTCATTGACGTCGGAGACCTGCACGGTTATGTTGTACTCTGTTTTCAGCCTGGGTGTCCCCAAGTCGGTGACGGTGATGGTAATGTCGTACTCAGTGTTCCTCTCTCGATCCAAAGGTTTCTCTGTTACCAGAGTATAGAAGTTCTCTACAGATGGCTTCAGGATGAAGGGGAGATCGTCCTGGATGGAGCACGCTGTCTTTCCATTGTTCCCAGAATCTCTGTCTCTAATCCTAAAAACAGCCACGACTGTCTCGGATGAGTTTTCTGCAATTGGGCTAGTAAGTGAAGACAGGAGCAGCTCGGGTCGATTATCGTTTATATCTGTTACCTCAACCACCACAGTGCATTTTCCAGAAAGCCCGCCGCCGTCTTTGGCCTGAATAGTTAATGTGTAAGTTTGAATTGCCTCATAGTCCAGTTCCGCTTTAAGATGAAGATTACCAGATGTTGGATTGATTTGAAACGTTTTGAGAATTATTTCAGTGGCATAAGAAAATGCATAGGCTATTTCCCCATTACTTCCGGTATCTAAATCTCTGGCTGACACGGAGACAACCATGGAACCAACGGGGCTATTTTCGGGCACCTGCACTTTGTAAAGCGACCGCAGAAAATCTGGGGCGTTGTCATTTATGTCTAGAACCAGGATGCGTACAAGGGCGGTCCCTGATCTGGGAGGAGAGCCGCCATCTAAAGCGGTGAGGGTTAAACTAAACTCTGGTATCTCTTCCCGATCCAGCACTTGATTCAGCACCAATTCGGGATAGATATTCCCCTCCCCACTATCATGGACATTAATATGGAAATAGGCATTGGGGCTGATGGTGTAGTTACTCAGGCTGTTGGTTCCAACATCTGAATCCTGTGCACTTTCTAGGAGAAATGCCGCCCCTGGAGTTGTACTTTCTAATATTTTCAAGGAAATCTCTCTGTCTAGAAATACTGGAGAGTGATCATTGATGTCTCTGACCCATAGTTCAGCACGGAAAATCTGAAAAGGCTTTTCCAATAACAACTGGAAAGGCAGCACACAGGGCTCTCTGGGGCCACACAGTTCCTCTCGGTCCAATTTCTCATTTAGAAGTAAATCACCAGTAAGCGGACTGAGCAGTAAAAATGGCAAGTTCTGGTCTGAAACAATTCTAGTTCCGCGGGCTCTCAGTTCCCCTACCCCTAACCCTAGGTCTTTCGCCAAGTTGGTAAGAAAGGTGCCTCTCTCTGTTTCCTCCGCCACAAAATACCGAAGCGGTTCGGCGCCAGCCAAAGACATTCCCAGAAAAACACAAAGAAATAGGACTTGCCTTTTCTGCACAGCACACACTACTCTGGCCTCCATTCCTCCTTGGATCAGTCTTTCAAAACGACTTCCACTTAGCCTCCAGCAGCTCTCACAAATGGCAGCAGCCGAATCCTTTGAAATGAGCTGAATAATACCAATGTTTGTGGGGAAGGATCCTTACTTTCCCCCAATTCCTATTACCACCGTTTCCTTTCCTACACTTCTCAGATTTCCTTCTTACTCTGAAATCTGTAACATCCTTTCTTTGGGAAGATATTTTTCTCTCTCTTTTTAGCCAGCAGCGCCACCTTGCGTTTTGTGGGTGTTATTCCCGTTATGAAGACTAGAGGAAAAAGATGGCGGATTAAAGGAATTCTGCAACAAGAGTGATTTTTCCCCGGGTTCTTTGCTGTTTCATTCCATCTTTATCCTCAAACGGTCACAGTAATGCTAGTAAGTAATAGCTGATGTCGTTTCCCCCTGTGATAATCTGGATTTGTAAAAGAATTAATTTATTGTCTTCTTAAATCTAGGGGCATGCAACTAAACTCTGGCTCCCCACCGAAATCCTAAGAAAACCTCCTATTTTAAAAATGGATAATAAAAATATATATGAGAAAATGAAGCCTCCTCCTTGAAGTCAACAAATATTCGTTGGGGACATTTTATTCATTTGTAAAGTATTTAACAATAATAACGTGAATATGGCAGAATAATTGACCTTTTTCCAATTTCTTGTGAATTAAACAATTATTCCACTTTCCAGGTCTTACTCTTTACCCGTGATATTTCTTGGAACACTTTCTGCCTTCCCGCAACCCAACCTTCGTCCTTCACCTGCTTTAAGTATTACATAGAAATTATTGTTCATCTATAATTCCAGTGACTAGAATCTCCAATATCCAATGAATACTCTTAAAATTAGTAGTAGCAAGTAGGTCAATCTTGCATTTGTGGAAGTGCTTCTAGCATTTCATCTTCAACTATGAAGGCTGATCTCAATTTGGGGTAAATATTCCTTTTTTGAATCAAGAAAATTTTCTTTTTATTCTTTCGTATTTTGAAGTGATTTTTGATAGCTGTTGAAATAATGCAGTTATTCTTTAGTTTCTAAATTATTGAGTTATTGATATAAATGGCATTTAACCATAATGTATTATTGTTTTAGTGCACAAATAGATATGATGTGTCAACACGGTTTTAGGATTTTTCTAGTTAATGTTGTTTTCCTTGGGTGTGTTTGCCTTTTATGGCTTTGGTATTAAACAGTTATACTGGCATCATAGAATGTGTTTTATCTATTTTATCTATTCTATTGTATAAAATAGAAAATGTTTTATCTATTTTATACAATAGTTTTAATAATTATATTATTATATGTTTCTACATGCTTAATTCCAACTTGCCTTTTAAACTGGTTAGGTTTGGTGACTTCACTTGCAGTAGATCTATGACTACCATGTACATTTTACCTTTGGTTATTAATCTGTTCAGGTTTTGTATTTTTAAGTAACTTGCATTTTATTTTGAAAATCATTTTATCTAGTTTGCAAATTTCTTGGCATGTTTTCATTGTGTTATTTACCTTTAATTGTATCCCTATTTTTATTAGTGATGTTTAACATTTTATCTCCTTTTTGTTCTTGTTGAGACTTGCAAGAGCTCTACTGATATTTTGAAATGCATTTTTTTTCAAAATAATATGTGACCTTGGTCCAAAATTAAATAGCACTAAGAGACGTATAATAAAATACAATGCTTTTCTGCCCTTTTCCGCCTCACTTTTCTTAGTTCCCCTCCTAAGAGGTAGCCATTTTAAAAGTTTTAGTTATCTCTTTGGTCACTAATCTGTTTTCTGATGTATTTTGATAAATTAATTTTAGAAATTATCAGTTGACTCCTTATTATGTTAGATTACATTTCAGGTATTTCAGATTTTCTTTTACTTACCATATATTGGGAACATTATTGTGCATTAATTATATTTTCTTTTTCAATTTTTTCTTGAAGTTAATAATTGTCTTGCCTTTTCATTTATTGATTTTTTTATCCCTATCACTTATTCATCCCACAGATACAATTGCCTCTCAGCACAATTTTCCCCATAATCATTTCCATTCCTCCTGAGACTTCAATTTTTCTTTAAATAGAGCAGTTGCTTTCTATGCCTACTGCACAGCTATCATTCTGGATTTTTTCTTTGCTCTCGTTCTTGGAATTCTTTGCCTTTTATTCTGGATGTGTTTGCTAGTTCTGGGATTTTATAACTTGCCTTTTTTCAGTTTACTCTGTGGAATTACTAGACCACATCCTCCAGTAGGTTCATATGATTGAAAAGATGATACAATGTTAAGAGGATTGCTAATGATATCCTTCAAAATCCCTGTTTCTTGAGTCAAACAGCTCCTTACTGGACTAGTTGTTCATTATGCCTGAGACTCAGTTGTCATCCTGGGATCATTCTTCAACATCACCGGGAGATTCATTTCACTTCTCTCCTGTTTTGGATCTTCTCATTTCTGTTTCTTCTGTCTTGAATTGGGCTCTCATTTTGATAGATATCTTCCAGTAGTTTTCAGAGAAGGGTGTTTCAGAGTTAAATGTTTTTGTGATCTTAAATGTACTAAAATGTCTTTATTCTACCCTCAAACTTGATTAGTAGTTTGACTAAGTATAGAGTTTTAGCTTGAAAATAATTTTTCTTCAGAATTTTTGTTTTGTCAATGAGATTTCCAAGCCAATCTGTTTGCTAAGAAGTCTAAAGCTAATCTTATTTCTTACCTTCTATATGTCATTGTCCCAAGAATTTTAAAATTAAACAGTTACATGTTTTGGCTTGGGGTTATTTTCCATCCATTGTACAGTATAATTGATGAGACATTTCATCTAGGAAACATTTCCTCCTGATCTTAGAAATCTCCTTAAATTATTTCATTAATAATCTAATTCCCATTCCTTTTTTAGAATTTCTGTAATTCAGATGTTAGACCTCTGGTATGGTTCTCTAATTTCTTTATTTTTTTCTCTCCTACTTGCCATTTTAAAATATTTTTAGTGTATTTTCTTGAAAGTTTTCTTAACTTTGTCTTCAAGCCCTTATATTGAGATTTTTATTTTTTTTATTAGGTTAGTATTTTCCTAGACTTGTCTCTTTTATTTTATTTTATTTTATTTTATTTTATTTTATTTTATTTTTATTTTTATTTTTTTGAGACGGAGTCTCGCTCTGTGGCCAAGGCTGGAGTGCAGTGGCCGGATCTCAGCTCACTGCAAGCTCTGCCTCCCGGGTTCACACCATTCTCCTGCCTCAGCCTCCCGAGTAGCTGGGACTACAGGCGCCTGCCACCTCGCCTGGCTAGTTTTTTGTATTTTTTAGTAGAGACGGGGTTTCACCATGTTAGCCAGGATGGTCTTGATCTCCTAACCTCGTGATCCGCCCGTCTCGGCCTCCCAAAGTGCTGGGATTACAGGCTTGAGCCACCGCGCCCGGCCTTTGTCTCTTTTATTTAAAGAGCTCTCTTTTGGACTTATTTCTTAGATGCAGTAACTTCTTTTTTCATCTGATGATATTAATAATAGCTTTTCCCCCAAGTTTTCTTCTTGCTGCAGACTTTCCATTTTCTCCAAGTTACCTTTTTACTCTTTACTTTTCTTTAATTTCTGTATGCCTTTTCAGAAACTTTCTTCATGTGTTTGTTCTTAATTTAATTTGGGAGACTACAGAGCTGAGTGATGGCTCTGAGTAGGTTGGTAATTCTTGTCCACTTTGAGTTTTCATTCTAAAGTGAACTGGGAGCACTGATGGATGGGGAAAACTCAATGTCAGTGTGATTAGGTCTTTCCAGCTGGACTGGCCAGATTACCGCACTCTTTAAAATCCCCCATCCAAAAGGAAAAGATATAGATTGAAAAAGATGAAGGATTAAGTGGGTGAAGAGGAGTACAGTTTTGCATCAGGATAGGCTAAGTTATGCTTCAATACCAAACAACTTCCCCAAATCTCAACAGCTTAACACAATGAATGTTGATTTCTTTCTTATACTATATACCCTATATAGTTCAGCCTGGGGCCCTCCTCACAGCAGTCAGTCAAGGATCTAAACTTGTGAAGATTCCATCTTCACATATACTTCCGTGATCACTATAGTGGGAAAAGAAAATGTGTTAAACCGTGCCTCCAAAAACTTCAGCCCAGAATGGATATATGTCACTTCTCACATTTTATTAACCAAAGAAAATTACATGGCTACACATAATTAAAAAGAAATAGAATTGAAATTCTGCTATATGTCCAAGAAAAGGAGAACCAAAATATTTGTAATTGGTTCTAATGACTATCATAGCATTTTAACAATCAACCAGAATTCAATATTTAGATGGTTACTTACTTTTGCTACCCATATTACCCATGCCCTCCATTTTGTTCGCAGCACCTCTCATATAATAACCCTGCTTTTTGTACTCATCAGAAAATAAAACTCCAGACTTATGTTAGGGTCAAGGGGATAGGCAGGTTACTCAGTGACTGGAGTGGGGAAATGTGATCTAACTGCTAGAGATTTAACTGCTTTACAGGGAGCTTTAAGACAATCTTTTTTATTTGGCATGCTACCATCATTTCCAGAGGATCTAGGATTGACATTTCAGATGCCTCTATATGTCCCACCATCTAAACAGAATTGATTCTAGACCCACAGTCTAAACAGGATTGATTCTCAGCTCTTCCCATTTACACTACAACTGGTAGTTGATTTGTCAGGTCTACTAAATCATTCATCTGTTTTCCAACTTCTAAGAGTTTTCCCTGTTGTCTTCTATATTCTTCTCTTCATCCTTATTAAGTTTATGTTTCTGAAAATATCTGTTCACTTTTTCTTAGTGCATTTTTAGAGGGAGCCAAATGAAAGGTGCATGTCTCATACATCAGTTATACATAGAACCTAAAATATCCTTGGCTTTTTCAAAGAAATAACTTTTTGTTTAATTGGTCAAATATTATGTGGTTTTATTCTGTATTATCAATTTGTGCTTTTATATTTTTAATTCATTCCTTTAATTTTCCTTATTTTAAAAAATTCTTGTTTTGATTCTGAGTCATTTACTTTGTCCCCTTTTTCTCAATAAACCTTGATTTCTAAAATATGCATGTAAGTCTTACATTTTTCTCTATTCACCTTTTTACTCTTACCTTAAATATCACTTTATTAAAGAAGCTTCTTATATCAGCTAGAATTATATTCTATATAACTTATAGATCTATGTTCTATATCAAATTAGCCTGAAGTTACAGACCAAGTCATAATAACAATGACTTAAACAAAATATAAAAGAAGGCCAGTGGCTGAAATGCACTCCATGATATCTGGGACCCAGTCTCGTTCCATCATTGATTTGCTATCTTCAGGACATGGCCTTTACTTCATTGTCCAATATAGTTGCCTAATAACCAGTCATTACATCCCCATTCATGCCAACAAAAAGAGGAAGGAAAGGGTGTGCTTTCATTTTTTAAAAAGATTATTTCCATAAGGTACTCCGTGGCACTTGTGCTTTTATCTCACAGTCTATGATTGAGTTACAAGATGACACCCGGCTTCAAGAGAAGTTGAAGAATATAATCTATAGCTCACATACCTACATAAGCAGCTAAAATCAGAAGTATATTAGTAATAAATAAGGGGAGAATGTATATTTGGGTTAAAGTAGCCATCTATATCATACCCACTTAGACCTGACCTATTGCCCCAACTGCCCACTAGGAACAGATAGGGTCAAAAAAGTTATCTGGTTCAGAGCAGTTATTAAAGGAACATATGACTGCCTCTCTCCTTATTGGCAGTGTGGCTTGTATCCAAAAGAATTCTTGTTCACTGAATGCTAAGCCTAGGAAGCAATAGAGAAATTAATTCAAGTGCTAGGACAAGACCTTTTGAACAAATAATGTTTCCCCAGTGTGCTATATGGAATATGCCATCAATTCCTATTTCATTTTATAAATTTTTTAAAAATTCAGGGTCTAGAAAGCATAAAACTCCATTTTTCAGACTTCTTAGAATTATTATTCTGGATGTAAATTAGGTTTTACCAATGAGATTCCTTCATGTGAGTCTTAGAATACAGGCAAAGGTTGTCTTCCACTGTTCACCAATAAGGTCAGAAAGATATGAATGCTTGCAGCCAAGTCAGCATTCCTCTGTCTAGCCATCACCTTCATAGGGAACTGGAGACCACTGTGGCATCCAGACACTCTGTGCCAGTGTGCAACCATCAGTTTTGGAGGTGGGAGAGGGCACTGTGGGAGCAACAACTTTGGTAGTAGTAGTAGCATCAGCTTCCTGATTCCTGTGCTGCAGCTGTGGTCATATGCCTTCAAAACCATTTCAGTGCTGACTCTCTTACTTCCGCTTTTCCAGTTCTTCCAGTGATTTTATATAAGCATCTAAGTCCTTGTAGCTGATATGTTTTTTGGTTTTGGTTAGAGACACACAGAGTGGTTTTTGGTTTTTGTCCTGAACTCTGAATAATTCATCCAAACTCAAAATTTTATTCCTTCACTCAAATTATAAGTAATAGGAGCCTCTCAATTAGAGTTTGTAAAAGAAAAAAAAGTGTGGCCGGGCACGGTGGCTCAAGCCTGTAATCCCAGCACTTTGGGAGGCTGAGACGGGCGGATCATGAGGTCAGGAGATCGAGACCATCCTGGCTAACACGGTGAAACCCCATCTCTACTAAAAAAATACAAAAACTAGCCGGGCGAGGTGGCGGGCGCCTGTAGTCCCAGCTACTTGGGAGGCTGAGGCAGGAGAATGGCATAAACCCGGGAGGCGGAGCTTGCAGTGAGCTGAGATCCGGCCACTGCACTCCAACCTGGGTGACAGAGCGAGACTCCGTCTCAAAAAAAAAAGAAAAGAAAAAAAAGTGTGAAACATAAAATCATCAAAGCTTTAAGGCACTAGTCCCTTAATCTGATACAACTTAGTTTAAGAATAGGGGAGAATAAAAAATTTCTGATGTACTCCTGAGAGACTAAGGATAAAAGTGTTTGATAAATTTGATGTATATCTTTTTTAGAAAGCAGAGCATGGTCTGAAGGTGAATAAAAATCTTTCTTCCTCCATGTGTAACACAGTAAGTCAAAATTAGTTTTAAAAATGTATTATTTGTAAAGAAATAAGAAAGGGCTCAACATCACATTATAAACGTTAAAAATGGAAGCTGGGTCACATATTTTAGATGACATATTATTAAGTGAACAAAGCAAGTATCAAATACTGTAAATAATAAATGGGTATTTTATAAAGATAAAGAAATAAAATATTTTGTTATGTTTAGGCTTACTAAGCCAGATAAAATAACAGACTGAAATTTATTTATTACTTTATTCAACATTCATTCACCTATATTTATTTCAATACAGCCATGTGCTGCATAACGATGTTTGGTCAACCGTGGATGGCATATACAATGGTGGTCCTGGAAGATCATAATGGAACTGAAAAGTTTTTGTTGCCTAGTGATGCCATACCTATAGTAATGTCATAGTGCAATGCATTATCTGTTCTATGTTTAGATATACAAACACCATTGTGTTATAATTTTATCTAGTAGTCAGTACAGTAACATGATGTACAGGTTTGCAGCCTAGGAACAATAGGCTATACTGGGTATCCTAGGTGTGTATAGTAGGCTACATTATCTAGATTTGTGTAAGTACACTCTATGATGTTGGAACAATAATGAAATTGCCTGATGACACAGTTTTCAGAATGTATTTCTGCTATTAAGCAATGAATGGCTGTGTATATTTTTCTAAGCCCATAAGATAAAGAGCCTTCTCTGAGAAGAGAGTACTGTCTAGTGGAGAGGGGAGATTATTGATTTGTCTGAGCAGAGTACTCAGCTGATGAAATATTGGATTCAATGTATGCAAAGGAAAAATAGCCTAATTAATACATAATTGAAATGGTGGAAAAACTGAATCTTCAGGTTGAATAAACATTAGACAGACCTTGTCATTTCTGAAAATGATAGTATTGATAATTCATATGACCCTCCTAAGGAAAACAAAATATAATGGACAAAACTTAAGAAAAAACTTCAAAACTAATGAAGAGCCAAAAACATAGCAGAAAATGGCAGAAAAAGCCCAATTTCTTATGGAAGCCTGTAATAGAGGGGTAAACAGTGTATCAGAACAACACTTCTCATGCTCTCAGGGAATTTAAAAATATTTGTACTCAGGCTTTGATCTGAAGCTATGTGGGATTAAAGAAATATAAATCAAGGCTCAGGTGTAACCACAGTTGCAGCGTATTATAGAAGTATCCTCTTCATATTAAGGGACCCCTCAGGGATACATCCATAATGTAAATACAGTGTAAACACCAGCAATCTAAACCTGCCCTCAGCCTCCAACTCCAGGGAATTACATCGAAATCTCCCTGATGTTAAGCAGAGCAGAATTAAAAGAAAGAAAAAAAAAAACACATGCCTGGGAAGTTGTATCTACATATTGGGGTGTGTGTGTGTATTGAGACGGGGTCTTACTATGCTGCCTAGGTGGGTACAGAACTCCTGAGCT
Organism: Rhinopithecus roxellana; assembly: GCF_007565055.1. NCBI lineage: Eukaryota > Metazoa > Chordata > Mammalia > Primates > Cercopithecidae > Rhinopithecus > Rhinopithecus roxellana. The sequence goes on along the minus strand of NC_044551.1, from coordinate 157,835,775 downwards.
CAAGTGATCTTCCCACCTCAGCCTCCTGAGTAGCTGGGACTACAGGTGCGCACCACTGCACGTGGCCCTCTTGTGTATTTGTATTTTGAATATACATAGGTTGAGATGCAAGGAGCCTCAAGCCATTTAATTAATTTGTGATGGTCCACTATTGATAGTGTTTCCAATATCCTGGTTGAAACAAATGAAAATCTATTTTGAAAGATGGAACATGTGCAACCTAGGCCTTGTAGATACCCCACGAATAAATTTTCAAGGGCAATCAACCATGCACGTCCTACAAAGAAACAAAGACGTCGTGAATGAGAAGGAGCAGAAACAAAATAGAGTAGGCATAGGCCCACACAAACTTCAGATATTAGAACTATAAGGCAGATTTTAAAAGAAAATATACTTACCATATATAAATAAATGATATACTTGAAAATATCTGCATGAGCAGATTGAAAAGGCACGCGGAGTTCCAGGGAAAAGTAATGTATAATTACCATAATGAAGACACAATCTGATAAAGATAATGAATTTCAAGGATAGAAAACAAGTTACCTACAGGTGAAGCAAACAGGCTTCAGAATTTCCCTGAGCAACATTTCATACCAAAACAGAATGGAAATGTCTACAAGATTCTGAGGGAAATAAATTATGGCTCAACTATTTTATACATAGCCAAGCTGTTGCTCAAGTACAAAGACAACAATGCAGCAAACAGGAAAGAATTCATTAAACCTTGTGCTAGTACTGATGAATTCTTACTGAAAAAAAATACTACTTAAGGATAAAAATCAAGTGACTTATAGATGACTGTAGAAACTATGATAGAAGAATTAACGTTATATTTAATGTCAACAAATCTTTGAGGAAAAGAAAATCCACTAAAAATTTTATACCCTGCTAAATTGTATTTCTCAAGCAGGTGAAAAAATACAGCACCTATGAACTCTTATCTAAAGACTGACATCTGATGAAATCAAGCAAATCAAGCGATAAAACAATATAAATGATTCAGGTACAGGAAAATTAGCACAATATGACTGACAGTAAGGACTGCATTTTACTCCAGTTTGAGCACACTAGTTTTTCTCAATTTTTTCCTGAAACTTTATGTAAATGATAGAGGGCAAGGGTTTAAAATAAACAAAGTTATAAAGACAAAAATAATGGGAAGAGAGTAAACCGTAGGGGAGAGAAGTCACAAAAATTTTGGAAGATGCGAAGCACACAGACAATTGGTAACTGACAGTTTTATTTTTGCTCTCAAATGAAAAGGAGGAAAGTTAGTATGAAAATCAAATCTAGCCAAAGTAATAATCCAGAATGAGGACCCAGGGAGAGGCTAAAAACAACACTGGCTGAAAATATATATAAGGAGTATTTAGATCTGAGAATTCCTTTCCTAGTCAGTGAAGCAAGGCACTTTCCCTTTTCTCATCATGGCAGAAAATCGGAGGTGTAATATCCATAGTGGTTTAATAGGAAGGGCTCTGGACTAAAGGACAACAGCACAACTTAGGCAGGACTGAGATCTTAGTGAGAAAGTGGGTTAAAAAAAATTAAGACACTTTCTCTCAAACCAAGGAGCTTACAAAGTGCTAGGTGTCAAGTTTATAGTAACTTCCATCCTACCCATCCTTACTGAAATCCTCTCTGAAGAACAATGTGAGCCCAAGAGAGAAGACTTACAGATATTGACATTTTTTCTCCAAATAAAATGTTTCCTGTTTCGTTACCCTAAGGTGAGGTCCACCACTCAGTCTCACCCAAACATACAATGTTTATCAGCTTTTAAGTGCCTTATTTTGTAAAAGGAAAAAATAGCCTTGGCACGGTGGCTCATGCCTGTAATCCCAGCACTTTGGAAGGCTGAGATGGGTGGATCACCTGAGGTCAGGAGTCTGAGACCAGCCTGGCCAACATGGTGAAACCCCATCTCTAATAAAAATACAAAAAAACCAGCCTGGCGTGGTGGCAGGCGCCTGTAATCCCAACTACTCAGGAGGCTGAGGCAGGAGAATCACTTAAACCCAAGAGGCAGAGGTTGCAGTGAGCTGAGATTGCACCACTGCACTCCAGTCTGGGCTACAGAGCAAGACTCTGTCTCAAAAAAAAGAAAACAATACATAATTGGGCTAATCAAAATTTTAAAAAATCTTTTTTACTTCAAAGGACACTACCAATAAAGTGGAAAACACAACTCAGAGAATGGCAGAAAGAATTTGTAAATCATGTATCTGATAAGAGTCTAGTATCCAGAATATATAAAGAACTACTAACATTCCACAATGAAAATATTTTAAAAATTAGGTTAGATAACTGGCAAAGAATTTGAGTATACATTTATTTAAAGAAGATATTCAAATGAACAATAAACATATGAAGAGAAATATAACATCATTAGTCATTTAGGAAATGCAATTCAAACCACAATCGGATACTACTTTACACCTTCTAAGATGGCTATAATAACAAAAAATAAGTGTTGGTGAGGATGTAGAGAAATTGGAACCCTCGTACACTGTTAAGAGGAAAGTAAAATGGTATAGCCACTTTGGAAAGCAGTTTGATAATTCCTCCAAAAGTTTTATAAAGAGTCAGTATGTGACCCAGTAATTCCAATCCTAGATATACACCCAAGAGAAATGAAAACATGTTCACACAAAAACCCATACATGAATGTTCCTAGCAGCATTATTCATAATAGCCAAATCGTGAAAATAAACCCAAATGCCCACCAACTGATGAACAAACAAAATGTGGTACATTCATACAATGGGATATTTTTTAGCCATAGAAAAGAACGAAGTGTTGATGCATGCTATAACATGAATGAACCTTGAAAACATTATGTTAAGTAAAAGAAGCCAGACATAGTCTATGATTCAATTCACATGAAATGTCTAGAATAGGCAAATCCAAAGAAACATAAAGTTGATTAGTGGTTTCCAGGGGCTGGAAGGAGGAGGGAATGGGGAGTGACTGCTTATGCATAACAGGTTTCTTTTTTGTGCTGATGAAAATGTGAAAAATGTTCTGGAATTAGATAGTGGTAATAACTGTACAGCCCTTGGAATATACTAAAAACCACCAAACTCAATTTTTAAAAAAGTGAATATTATGGTATGTAAATTATATCTCACCAAAGAATTTTAAAACTGCAAGGTTACTATAGAAATAAATATGCAGAGACCAAGAAAAAGCTTTCTGAAAGTAAAACGATGATAGCAAAAGCTCAAAATTCAGCCATGGAGGAAATTTACTGGAATCCAGGAAAATAAAGACAGAAGATAGAACAAGGATAAGAAAAATTAAATATTAAACCAGGTTACTATACAACTAACAGAAATTGCAGAATAAAAAACCAAAAACCATTTAGTAGAGGAAATAATTTTTTAATTAAAAAAAACCCTAACAAGCCTGTTCTAGTCTGAAGAACATGTCTCAAGATTGGCAAGTCTCACTTAGTAACTAGTGCAATAAAAGACCAAAATTCTTACACTATGACACAATGATGACATTCTAGAACACTGGTGATACGTACAAGAACCTTAGTGTATCTGGAGTAGGGTTTCTCAGCCTCAGCACTGTTGGCAGCTGTGACCGTCAAAAATGTTTGCAGACATTGCCAAATGTTTGATAATTGCCAGACATTTACCAAAGATGGCAAAATTGCCATTGGTTGAGAATCAGGGATCTAGAAGGAAAATAAAGTTTCTCAGAAAAGAGTGGGTAATCAGAATGTTGATGATCATCTCAACTTTGGTGATTAGAAGACAACAGAGGAATGTCTTTAAAATACTAGCAGCAAATAATTCCTAACCTATAATTCCACACCCAACAAAATCTTCAAATAGACATTTGAGTTTCTGACATCTGAAATTTTTTATATTCAAGCGATCAAAAGATTTATTACCAAATATTCTTCTGACAGTTAAGGGAGAAAACCAAACAAGAGGAAGATGTAACATCCAGAAGAGGAAATCAAATGGAAGAGGAAGATAAATTCCCAAGTTAGTGGGAAAAGCAAACTGCCAGCTGTGCAGTAGGTCTAGAGAGCAAACAATGTACAATGGAACAAGACCCTGAATAGCTCCAGGATGGCTCCAGGAGAAAAGAATAGAACCAATAGATTTCTTTATGAGTTTAACTTGAGCTTCAGACATTACAAAATTTGTGGATAATTTTTAAAAATGTACATAGAAAAGTAGTTGGAAAAGAAGGCAATTATGACCTTAAAGGTAAAAAATAGGCTTTTTGCTTTTACTCTTAAGGCTTAGGTGTAAGTAACATTTTTATGGTGAAAATTATATAAACATTATCTAAACAGAATTTTGATATTGCAAGGTAGAGGAAATGTGCGAGTTGTGTGTGTGTCTGTGTGTGTACCCCTTAAAAACTGGATATCTAAAACTGGGATTTGAGAAAAAGCACTTTATAAGCATATGTGATTTTAAAAATAGGGAAGTAAATATGGGAAAACACATAAGAGCATCAAAAGTGGTTACCCTGGACAGTCAGACTTGAATAAAATTGGGGAAAAAAAGTAGCATTATATGACTTTTAAATTAAAATTTAAAAAATTTGAAATGCTGGCCAGGTGTGGTGGCTCACACCTGTAATTCCAGCACTTTGGGAGGCCGAGGCAGGTGGATCACCTGAGGTCAGGAGTTCGAGACCAGCCTGACCAACATGGTGAAACCCCATCTCTACCAAAAATACAAAATCAGCCAGGCACGGTGACGCACGCCTGTCATCCCAGGTACTTGGGAGGCTGAGGCAGGAGAAGCGCTTGAACTCGGGAGGTGGAGGCTGCAATGAGCCAAGATCGTGCCACTATACTCCAGTCTGGGCAATAAGAGTGAAACTCCGTCTAAAAAAAAAATATGAAATGCCTAAACAATTGTGGCAAGTATTCTTTCAAAATACATTGTAAATGTTGTAAGTATTGATAAGGTAATATATATTTAATTCTAAAAGGATAAGTAAGGTTAAGAAAGAAGAGAAAGGGTATAAAATGTTTATTTGCTCATTTTTAAGCAGGTGGTTAAGTAATGCTAACGTCTTAATATGCATCTAATCTTGCTTTTTAACCTTTACAGGGACTACTTATCAAAGCTTAAGCAAGTTCTATAGTTTCACACTTCGTTTTATTGTATTCAATCTGATCATTTTAATCAGAAGTTATCAGTTTATTATAGCCATTTTATAAAATTATTTTTTAAAATTTTTTTTATAATTTTATATAAAATTTTTTTATTAAAAAATTTATAAAAAAATTTTTTATAAAATTATATCCATTTTATAAAATTATTTTCATCTATTACTTTATTCTTATATGCATCCATGGAAATATTTTAGAATGATGTTGACTTAATGAAATTAGTTCTGCTGGTGGAATAATGATGTTAATTTGCTTTCTTTTGTACTTACTGTATGTTTGAATCATGTTTGTTTGTTTGTTTGTTTGTTTATTTTTGAGATGGAATCTCTCTCTGTCACCCAAGCTGGACTGCAGTGGCATGATCTCAGCTCACTGCAACCTTCACCTCCCAGGCACAAGGAATTCTCCTGCCTCAGCCTCCCAAGTAACTAGGATTACAGGCGCTCACCACCATGCCCAGCTAATTTTTGTATTTTTAGTGGAAATGGGTTTCACCATGTTGGCCAGGCTGGTCTCGAACTCCTGACCTCAGGTGATCCACCCACCTCGGCCTCCCAAAGTGCTAGGATTACAGGTGTGAGCCACTGCACTCCGGCTGCTATATATTATTTTAAAAGAAGGAGAATCATTATTTACATACCAAAGCCATTTATTATTTTTTAAAAAAGCAATCACAAGTCAACCAACCTTTTTTCTATTATTCTTTCACGTAATAGGAGTTGAATCCTTTAGAATAACACCCGATGGTCTATAAATACCAATTTTGAAAGAAAAAGTTCAAGAGAGAAAACATCACCTAGGTAAAATATTGGTTCAGTTGAGGGAAGAGTAGTGTTTTTGAAACAACACAACAGAAATGCAACAATTTACAAGATTACTAAAATTTTTGCATAAATGAGAAGTATTTTTTAAACTAAAAGCTGTGATTTACAATAGACTTAGAGTCATGCTGATGATAATCAGAAAGTTAGAAACACCATTCTCTTAATCATAACGTATCAATGAACAAGTTCAAATATTGGGAACCTGAAAACACCTGTGAGTTCCAAAATCTGACCAAACAAAAACAACAACCCTAGGAAACACCATTTATCTGCTATTGTGTGCACATGCTATAACTAACGTAGCTGACAACCACCACAACAAATATTAGAGGGAATGGAAAACAGTCCAGCAGGTTGAAATAGCTATAAATATAACAGCCATTACTAATGTGTGAATATGTGACTCTGTGTGAATGAGAGAATTGGGAACTTACAGATGAATAGTGAATTCTATGATTTATCACGACCTGTTGTCAGATTCCTAATTGAACCCAAAATCATTCCTGGAGTTGGAGTTTGCCTCGCTGTCCCTGCCAGTCCCTTCACCCAAGAAGTTGGGAAGTATCGGTTTAAGAAACTTGAACTGGCTCTCAGAACTTTCTGCCAGGTAAACTTCATACTGATAATTCTGGGACAGGGTCCCGGTGCCGCTCACGTCCACCAGATGTCCTGGAAAGGGGCCCTCGGGCACCAAGTAGCGACCCACCGAGGCCGCCCTGCTCCTCCTGCACAGCCGCACCGCCACGAACAGGAGCACCGACAAGAGGAACAGCGACGACACCGAAGCCAACGCGACCACCAGGTAGATGGTGAGCGAGTCGGCCTGGGCCTGGGCAGGGGCCGCCTCCGGGAGCGGCAGGTAGGGCTGGGAGAAGCCATCCACCAGGAGCACGTGCAGCGTGGCAGTGGCCGAGCGCGGAGGCTCGCCATTGTCCTTGACCAGCACCACCAGCCTGTGCTTGGCCGCGTCGCGCTCGCTCAGCAGCCTGGCGGTGCGCACCTCGCCATTGTGCGCCCACACGCCGAACAGCCCGGGCTCCGTGGCCTTGAGCAGCTGGTACGACAGCCAGGCGTTCTGGCCCGAGTCGCCGTCCACTGCCACCACCTTGGTCACCAGATAGCCCGGCTCGGCCGCCCGGGGCACCAGCTCGGTGCAGGGCGCGGAGCCGTTCTGCAGCGGGTACAGCACGAAGGGCGAGTTGTCGTTGGCGTCCAGCACCAGCACGCGCACCAGCGCCTCGCTGCTCAGCGCCGGGAAGCCGCGGTCTGTGGCGCCCACGCGGAACTCGAACTCCTGCAGGGCCTCGTAGTCCAGCGATCGGAGGGCAAACAGTTGGCCGTTGTCTGCGTTGATGGAGACCAGGGAGACGAGGGGCAGGTGCGGGTCCTGGGGTGGCAGCAACGAGTAGGTGACCTGGGCATTGGTGCCTGAGTCTCTGTCTGTGGCGCTGACGCTGCCGATGTGCAGGGCGGGGCTGTTGTTCTCGCGGACGAACAGGTTATAGGAGGTTTGGGTGAAGGCGGGGGCGTTGTCATTGACATCGGAGACCCGCAGGGTTATGTTGTACTCGGTTTTCAGCCTGGGTGTCCCCAAGTCTGTGACAGTAATGGTGATGTTGTACTCGGCCCACCTCTCTCTGTCTAGCGCTCCTTCTGTTAACACGGTGTAGAAATTTTCTAAGGTAGGCTTTATAAGGAAAGGGAGGTGGTCTTGGATGGAACACATCATTTTTCCATTGTTCCCAGAGTCCGGATCCGAAATTCCGAAAACAGCGACCACTGTTTCTGGGGAGTTTTCTGGGATATCACTGATGAGTAAGGACATGGTAAGTTCCGGTGCGTTGTCGTTTATATCCATCACTTCTATGGCTACGGTGCATTTTCCTGAGAGACCCCCACCGTCTGAGGCCTCAACTTCCATATGATAAGATTGAATTTCCTCAAAATCCAATGCCTTTTTTAGTCTAATTTCTCCCGTGATTGAGTTTATTTCAAAGGCCTGAATGATTTGATTTGAGTATTGAAAAAATGAGTAGGAGAGCTCCCCATGGGTCCCAGCATCTAAATCCCTGGCAGAGACAGTGATGATGAGGGAACCTACAGGGGTGTTTTCTGGGACCTGCACCTCGTAGAGCCGCTGAGTAAATTCAGGGACGTTGTCATTGATATCTACAATCACTATGAGAACATGGGAAGTCCCAATTCTGGGCGGTGACCCACCATCCAGCGCTGTGAGAGTTAACCTGAGCTGGGGCTGCTCCTCACGGTCCAGCGCTTGATCCAGCACGAGCTCTGGGTATTTCTTGCCGTCGCTGTGATTGCGAGTGAAAAGGTGGAAATAGGAGTTGGTGCTAATTGTGTAGTTCTGAACTGTGTTGCTACCTACGTCCAAATCTTGAGCTATTTTCAAAGGAAATGAAGTCCCTGGATGGCTGCCTTCAGAGATTTTCAGGAGGATTTCATTTTCCAAGAATTCTGGGGCATGGTCATTTACATCTTGGAGCTGTAGTTCACCTTGAATAAACTGCACCGGATTTTTCAGTAACATCTGGAAATGCAGTATACATGGATCTATGTCACTGCACAACTCCTCCCGGTCCAATTTTTCTTTTAGGAGCAAATTCCCACTCTTCCGTTCGAGCTGCAAATACTGTTTGTTCCCTTTGGAAAGAATCCGGGCGCCCCTTGCGGCCAGTTCCCCTACACCCAGCCCCAGATCTTTTGCTATGTTGGCCACAACAGAGCCGCTGTCCCTCTCTTCTAGAACTGAATACTTAATGGTAGCGCTGCCCGCCTCCCACAGTATTAATAAGAAAATAATGGCGGTCACTTGCCTTTTCTCTGGTGCTTTGGGGAGCGGCGTCTCCATCATTCCTCAAGGTCCAAAAGATGCAGTATTAATCACAAAATAATTGCTTTACAGCCAACTCAGCTATCTTGATTTAAATATCTTGAGTTAGTTCTTTTTAACATGGACCGACATGGGATGGCTGCCTCTCTGAAACCTATCCCCAGTGGTGAAAAAGTGTTTCCTTTTCGAGCTGCCAGAAAACCCGCACAGCTTTTAAGGAGACACTGATGCTGCAGTTTTTCACTCTTAGTCTGCAGCGCCACCAAGCGTTCTGCTTTACTACTTCAGATAATTTTCATTTCAAAGCACACTATATACTGTGATAGCCAAAACACAAAACAGGCCTTTTAGGTCATAGCCTGTTAAATACTCCCTTTTCCCCCGCCTATTAGGTGGCCTTGTTCAGGTAGCTAAGAATGGTTGTTACAGCAAAAGTAATGTCTATATCTATATTCATCTTCCTTATAAAGGTGCAAGTTCAGCACACAAAACTCTGCTCCAGGCAAATTCATTTATTAACAAGTATTTACCTGTACAGACATTCATGTAGCTTCTTGGGATAATACAGTAAATGAAATATAAAAATTCTTGCTCTTGGAGAGTTTACATTCTATTACAAGAATGCTAATTTGTTCTATTTTACTGGAAGAAATCATGAACTTTCAAAATCTAGTTTCACTCTCAAATTGTAATGTGTCTGTAACTCCTGAAAGAAAATAAAAATATTGTTTCTTGTTAGTTTCTGGTCTGCATAACCACTGGGATTTTTTTTTTTTTTTTTTTTTTTTTTTTTTTTTTTTTTTTTGAGACATGGTCTCACTTTGTTGCCCAGGCTGAAGTGCAGTGGCCTCAATCTTGGCCCACTGCAACCTCTATCTCCCAGGTTCAAGCGATTATCCTGACTCATCCTTCTGAGAAGCTGGGACTACAGGTGCGTGATACCACACCAGGCTAATTTTTGTGGTTTTAGTAGACATGACATTTCACCATATTGAACAGGCTGGTCTCAAACTCCTGGCCTCAAGTGATCCGCCTGCCTTGGCCTCCCAAAGTGCTGGGATTACAGGCATGAGCTACCACACCTGGCCACCATTTCGGATTTTTTTCCTTTATAAAATTATTATGTGCAATGCCCAGTGAAATTTAGAGAAAAAGATGGTTTGTCTTATTAAAAATCAATATAGGCCGGGTGTGGTGGTTCACACCTGTAACCCCAACACTTTGGGAGGCTGAGGTGGGTGGATCACTGGGGGCCAGGAGTTCGACACCAGCTTGGCCAATATGGTGAAACCTCGTTTCTACTAAAAATATGAGAATTAGTCAGGTATGGTGGCACACACCTGTAGTCCCAGATACTCGGGAGGCTGAGTCAGAAGAATCACTTGAACCTGGCAGGTGGAGGTTGCAGTGAGCTGAGATCATGCCACTGCACTTCAGCCCGGGTAACAGAGCAAGACTTGTCTCAAAAAAAAAAAAAAAAAAAATCAATATAAGCTCAGAATCTAGGCAGTGTCTTTTCTACAAATGTAAAGAAGAAAACGAAGTTGACAAAGTCAAAAATACACTTTCTGAGGAAGGGTATTGACCTGTCTGCATTGGACAGGATACCACCCCAGTGTACATTCTCTAGGATTAAGGGGATGGGGATATTGAAAAACGCTACTGCTTCAACCAAAAGCCAAGTGACTGGAGTGAGAACAATGGAAGAAGGAATCTCACCAAGGAAGAATGCTGTTCTAAGGAGAAGAGGGTATATATCTGAGAACACAAAACAGTAAATGTTCTCCACACTCATTTAATCAGTTGGTAATCATCCATGACAGTCAGTTCACTTATCTGGACACAAAACACAGTCAAATATAACTTAGTTCAGCCCAGTTCCACTTCAATTAAGGATAAAAATAAAATAGTTGGCCAGGTGTGGTGGCTCATGCCAGTAATCCCAGCACTTTGGGAGGCTGAGGTGGGTGGATCATGAGGTCAGGAGTTTGACACCAGCCTGGTCAAGATGGCGAAACCCCATCTCTACTAAAAATATAAAAATTAGCTGGGTGTGGTGGCATGCACCTGTAATCCTAGCTACTAAGGAGGCTGGGGCAGGAGAATCACTTGAACTTGGGAGGCTGAGGTTGCAGTGAGCCAAGATCGTGCCACTGTGTTCCAACCTGGGCAACCAGAGCAAAACTCCGTCTCAAAATAAAATAAAATATTCACTGAATGGTCATTTTAATATACATTGCTTACCTTTGATAGAAAGTTGAAAGAGGGATTTTTAAATGAAATATCACAAACACAACTGACACAAATAAGACTAAATATGGGCTAAACTGTGAAGGTAAATGGTTTTATGGTTAATACAGGCAAATGATGCTTACACAACACTAGAAGGGAAAATCTGATGTTACCAAATAACCTGCCACTAATACCTTACTTAGATTTTGGTAGATACCAAATATCTTGAGAAAGTGAGAGGAGGAGTTTGGCAAATATACTCTGAAAGCCTTTCAACTTTCAAATTGTTAAACAAAGACAAAAAGGTAAACTGTACTGTTAAGTATTTTATTTTCTGTAGTGGTATGTAGGGTGAGTAGAAGAGTCAAGAGTGTTTTCTGTTTTGAAGGAAAGCAATAGTGATTTGACTAAGAAGTGATATTTCATACTTTCACTCATTGGCAAGGATATTTTATTGTACAGAGAATATTAGCATTTTGCTGTAGATACAATAGTTTTTTTAAAAATCAGTACTAGAATGTTACTAATGTTCAGCAAATATTTATTAAGCATTTATAATTGGTATGACTTTTTTTTTAAGACCATCATGTTCTTACATGAGGCTCACAAACTAATGTGTTGACACTTCAGTAAAGTCTATAGTCACAAAAATTTTGGATTGATTATTATGGGATACTAAAATATGCATAAGTATGAATGGCTACTTTAGTGTTTAGCCATCATTAGTTCTTATTTTTAGTGTTACACACTGTAGGAGTTACTGCAAAATGAGACATTGGAGGATTAAATAATATTAAATACTTACATTTTAAAAACAGTCCTACATAGCAGTAGTGAAACAACTCTTACCAATAGCTAGAAATACAATCTTACTTAAGGATTTACAATACTTTTTTTTGGGTGGGAGAAGAATAGATAATTTAATTTCAAAAGTTTAAAAGTATGCAAATAAAAATTTACTTTGTGTTCATATTGTCAAGTACCCTCAGGTGAAGTAATAAACTCCTAAGCATGAACAGGAAATACTAAGACACCCAGTATCTTACTTTATATAAAATTTCAACCTAAAGAATAGAGGTAAAATAAAAAAGAAACAGAACATGTAACTTTAAGTTAAAAGAGATCTCCAAACATAAGATTTAGTAAAATAATCCCACACTTAACTAAATGGGAAGCTATTCGGAAAGGTGGGGGTTTCTTCCATTTCTCTCTCAGTGCCCTGAGGAGGGAAGTTGGGGATAATCGGCTTCAGGAACTTGAACTCATTTGTTCCTGAGCCTCCCATCAGACACACCTCGTACTGGTAGCTCTGGGACAGGGTCCTGGTGCCGCTCACGTCCACCAGATGCCCTGGAAAGGGGCCCTCGGGCACCGAGCAGCGACCCACAGAGGCCGCCCTGGTCCTCCTGCACAGCCGCACCGCCACGAACAGGAGCACCGACAAGAGGAACAGCGACGACACCGAGGCCAACGCCACCACCAGGTAGACGGTGAGCGAGTCGGCCTGGGCCTGGGCAGGGGCCGCCTCCGGGAGAGGCAGGTAGGGCTGGGAGAAGCCGTCCACCAGGAGCACGTGCAGCGTGGCAGTGGCAGAGCGCGGAGGCTCGCCATTGTCCTTGACCAGCACCACCAGCCTGTGCTTGGCCGCGTCGCGCTCGCTTAGCAGCCTGGCGGTGCGCACCTCGCCATTGTGCGCCCACACGCCGAACAGCCCGGGCTCCGTAGCCTTGAGCAGCTGGTACGACAGCCAGGCGTTCTGGCCCGAGTCGCCGTCCACCGCCACCACCTTGGTCACCAGGTAGCCGGGCTCGGCCGCCCGGGGCACCAGCTCGGTGCAGGGCGCGGAGCCATTCTGCAGCGGGTACAGCACGAAGGGCGAGTTGTCGTTGGCGTCCAGCACCAGCACGCGCACCAGCGCCTCGCTGCTCAGCGCCGGGGAGCCGCGGTCTGTGGTGCCTACGCGGAACTCGAAGGCCTGCAGGGCCTCGTAGTCCAGCGACCTGAGGGCGAACAGGTGGCCGTTGTCCCCGTTGATGGAGACCAAGGAGCGCGTTGATGGAGACCAAGGAGGCGAGGGGCAGGTGCGGGTCCTGGGGTGGCAGTAGCGAGTAGGTGACCTGGGCGTTGGTGCCTGAGTCTCTGTCTGTGGCGCTGACGCTGCCGATGTGCAGGGCGGGGCTGTTGTTCTCGCGGACGAACAGGGTATAGAAAGTTTGGGTGAAGGTGGGGGCGTTGTCATTGACGTCGGAGACCTGCACGGTTATGCTCTGCTGGGTTTTCAGCCTGGGTGTCCCCAAATCAGTGACGGTGATGGTGATGTTGTACTCGGCTCTGCTCTCTCTGTCCAGTGCCCCTTCTGTTACCAGGGTGTAGAAATTCTCCACGGAAGTTCTTAGTAGAAAAGGGAGATCGTTCTCTATTGAACAAATAACCTGTTGGTTATGCCCAGAGTCTGCATCTGAAACACTGAAAACTGCCACTATGATCTCTGGCAAGTTTTCTGGGATGGGGCTGATGAAGAACGACATGGTGAGTTCAGGGGCGTTGTCATTCACGTCCAGGACCCTGACGACTAAAGAGCATTTTCCTGATAGGCCCCCACCATCTGTGGCCTCAACATCCACGTCATAAGACTGAACTTCCTCAAAATCCAAAGCCTTTCTCAACCGAATTTCTCCTGTGATTGCGTTTATTTCGAACGGTTGGTTGATGTCATCGGCTTGAAACAGGGCGTAAGATACCTTCCCAAACGATCCTGCATCTAAATCTCTGGCTGAGACAGTAATAACCAGAGAGCCGAGGGGATTGTTCTCGGGGATTTGCGCCTCATAGAGCTCCTGAGCAAACTCGGGGATGTTGTCATTGATGTCCAAAACCTGGATGTGAATCTCGGAGGTCCCTGACCTGGGCGGAGACCCACCATCTAGCGCGGTGAGCGTTAGCGTGAGTCGGGGCTGCTCCTCGCGGTCCAACGGTTTGTCCAGCACCAGCTCCGGGAACTTCCTGCCTTCGCTGCGATTGCGGGTGAGAACGTGGAAGTGAGGGTTGGAGCTGATTGTGTAGCTCTGAAGGCCGTTGCTGCCAGTGTCTAAATCGTGTGCCATTTTCAAAGGAAATATCTTTCCTGGCATAGTAATTTCTGATATTTTCAAGAGCATTTCTCCGGCAGGGAATTCCGGGGAGTGGTCATTTATATCTCTGACACGCAAGGAAGCCTGAAAAAACTGCAAGGGATTTTCCAGTAACACTTGGAAAGGTAGCACACACGGCTCAGTGGAGCCACACAGTTCCTCCCGGTCCAGTTTTTCATTTAGCAGTAAATCATGGGTCTGTGGATCAAGCTGCAAATGTTGTCTGTTCCCTTTGAAAACAACCCGAGCGCCCCGTGCAGCCAGCTCCTCCACCCTCAGTCCCAGGTCCTTTGTCAAATTGGCCACAAACGTGCCACTTTCTGTCTCCTCCAATACGGAATACTGAATCGATTCAGAATCTACCTCTCCCCAAAGCATCAATAAAATGAAGAATGCCACTTGCCTTTTCTTGTTCTGTACTTTAGTTTGCATCGTGTCTATTGTTGTCTGATTACAGAAGAAAAATCCTTTTCAGCTCCCAATCACCACATCCACCGTCGACCCTCTCAGATGTCTTTGCAGAGATTTTTAAATTCGTTCTTACAACTTGTCTGGCGACGACTGCCTTCCCGGACACATCTGTCTCAGCTTTAGCTGTAAATGTGGTCTGTATTTTCACTTGGCTTCTGGGTGAAACAGAGTCCACCGAGTCTGCAGAACGTTCATTCACTCTCTTAGCTTGTACCGCCACCTCGCGTTCAAACTAGTAACTTCATGAGATGTTTCAGGTCAATAGCATTTCCGAAATCTGAGCATTATAAAGACTTTTAAGTCGAGTCAGTGTTTCTCAGACTGAGTGCGTGGACCACATGCATAAATAATTGCTTGCGAGCTTTGGTTTCTTTGTGTGTACGTTTTGCTTTTAAGCCAATTCCTGGGTTCACTCCCCTCTAGAACTTGAATCAAATTCCCTGGTGGTGCTAATTAAGGAGAAAGATTGAAGTGCAGATTCTACACTTCAATCTTTCTCCTTTGATTCTTCAGCAGTGCAATTTATCTCTGATGAGCCATTTAATCCATGAGTCCAAGAGGTACACTATTTAATTGTCCCAACAAACAATGCAAAACAATGAAGTTTGTTAGCAACAATAATGGTAAAATAATAAATTATCTAAATTATACACTCATAAATGGCAAGAACAAAAAACTTACTTTGTTATATAGTTACGCCTGCACAGTAAAAAGAACAATTGGGCTATTAGGAGGGAAACTGAGGCAACGAAGTATTTATGATACACGTATATAAGTAAATTAACGTATTTGAAAAGAGGGACTAGAAGCAATCAAGTATTTGTCATAAGCATTTTAGGATTCTACCCCATTTTTGCATGGATAGAATTAGGCATTGTTTTAAGAGGCTTGTGCATTTTATTTTAACTTTTTTGATCAAATTCCCCTCTTACATTATTTAATCAAGTTCCAAATATATTACCCTGTTGTACAAACATGACGTAGTGCAGAAAACAAACATTCAAGAATTACCTTCACCATCTTCTCACAGCAAAAAGAACACCAAGTCCTATAAATACAGGCCAAATTAAGGTACTGTAAAAAAGGTGAATTACATTTGAGTGAATGCCATGGAATTCAATGATGGAATATTATGGCTATATCCATTCCCATCTCACTAGTTTCTGCTCAGATACATTGGAACATGTATCTCTAAGCAAGCTGAAAATGTGTGAAACAGATTAGTGCACATAGAAGAGGCAAAATATGCCAAACAATTCAATTCATTTCAGATTGATTTCATATTTATTGAGAGGTGAAATCAATTGAGCTCAAACAAAGTTCACTTCCGGTAAGAGCCAAGGTGATAGAAGATTAAAAATTAGGATATTTTCAAATACATAAACTCTAGGTAAAATAAATAAGGCTAAATAAAATCTAAACTCCAAATAGCTGAGATGATCTTATAGTTCAAAATCACCCCTATGTAGCCAGAAAAACAAAAGATTATGAATGTGACCAGCCTCCAGGGTTCACTTGATAGATGCTACTGAGAATACACTGTTCCTTGAGGATGTGAGTAACAAAATGAACTTATGATATAAAACCAACAATAATAAACATCTTGGAAGGGTGTCACTTCTTTGCTGAAACAAGGCCATTATTTCCTGCTCAATCTTAAATGCTTTCTTCTTTCAGTGAGCATTCTGAGTTCTGATTCCAGCTAAACAGCATTCACGAAGTCTTTTATTCACTCTCTTTCTCTGAAGCACCACCAGGCATCCTCGAATATAGGTTGTTGAATTATTTTTTACTTCAAAGCAAATTTACCAGCGGTACAGTATTTGTCAAACTCCATTTAGATCCTTGAAAAGACTTTGATAACATTGGTAGTTATATGGAAAGAGGATAATATCTCAAAATACCCAAAAAGATATCAGTTGGGTCTATCAAGATACTGCCTTTTTATAGAAAATGGATTACATTAGATTATCTCAGGAGAATGTTTCTCTCTTTTGCCCTCTTTTGCTTTGATTTGATTGGCTAGAGTAGACTGAATTAACTTTGCATTCATAAACATGTTCTCACAAGGACTCATTAACTTAAAATTTTTATTATGGAAAAATTCCAACATATACAAAGTAAACAGAATAAGCCTCCATACGCCATCAGTTTCACAACATTCTGTTGTCTCGTTTTGTCTATACCTTTCTCTCCATTCTCTGCTTCCTGTTCAACGATTACTTTTGTATAGTTCTTTTCTTAAGGCAATGTTTACAGAAGTTGAAATGCACCAATCTTAACTGTGCCATTTTAAAAAATGGATTCATGTGTGTAACTCACACTTTTTTCAAGATACGGAACATTTTCATCATTCACTGGGAATCATCTTAATCATATTTTGAAGCTCAGTTTTATTAACTGCGGAGCAAAAGCCTTGGTCTCATCTGGACACATGATGCAAAAGTAGACAATGTGAAAAAGCACCATGCCCCATATTCTTTATGCTCGTGTATGCTAAAGTGAAGTGATAGATTAATTTAGCTGGACTGTTACCAGCAAGCTGAAATAGTATTTTAACTGATTGAACGTTGTAAAGTATGTTAAAATTAATTTTATTTAGTTAGCCTGTAATGACAGGTTGAGCAGCCCTTGTCCGAAATGCTTGAGACCAGAAGTGTTTCAGATTTCAGATTTTTTAGATATTAGAATATTCGCATGTACATACTGGGATATCTTGGGAATAAGAACCAAGTCTAAACATGAAATTCATTTAAGTTTCATGTACATCTTATACAAATAGCCTGAAGGTAATTTTGTATAATATTTTTAAACAATTTTGTGCATGAAACAAAGTTTGCATTATGTACTTATGTGTGGAATTTTCTACTTGTGGCATCAGATTGGCTCAAAAAGTTGCCGGTTTTGGAGCAGTTCCTATTTTTGGATTTTTGGATTAGGAATGCCCAACCTGTGCCCGTACTGCATAGCTGATGGAGCTGATTTCCATTTTATGTTTCAGTTAATCCCATTATAATTTTAAAAAATTATTCAAGTTTATCAAAAGAGAAAGAAAAAGACCTTCAAGGACAAATTGACTCTCTTAAAACTCTTCTTTAGTTATATGGAAAGAAAACACAGTAATACAGGGAAAAGTTAGAGATGATATATAAGCAATCACTTAAAGAAACTCAATTTACAGGAGATATGCTGCAAGGAAGTTGAAAATGTAAAGGATTTGATACTAAATCACACTTGAAATCTGAAATGATTGGGTAAGACACTTTGTCAGTATTGCTAGAGGTTTGTCTTTTTTTAAAATGTTTTTTGAAGAACTAGTTTTTTGTTTCTTTATTGCTTTCTCTATTTGCTTTGAATTTTCTTGATTTCTTCTATTATCTTTGTTATTTCCTTCTTTCTGAATGCTTCGGGTTTATTTTCCTCATATTTTTCTAGATTCTTGAGGTAGAAGCTTGAAACTGATAAACTGGTGGGTGACCGATTTGAAAATTTTCCTCTTTTCTAATGTACATATTTAGTGCTATAAAATTTTCCTCTCTGCCCTGTGTTAGCTATGTCTCACAAAATTTGATGTGTTGTATTTTCATTTTCAATTCAGGTCAATGTATTTTTAAATTTCCCTTGAGATCTTCTTTTTGATTCATAGATTATTTAGAAGTATGTTGCTACATATCCGAGTATTTGAAGGTTTTCCTCTTACCTTTCCATTATTCATTTTTAGTTTAATTTCATTGTGCTTAGAGAACCCACTCTGTATGATTTCACTATTAATTTGGTTGAGGTTGGTTTTACGGCTGAGGTTGTGGTTATGTTACATAGGTTCTGTGAGGATTTGAAAATAATGTGTATTCTGGTAGTGTTTATTCTGGTGTATTCTGGTATTTTTTATTCTAGTATATTCTGGTATTGGAATGTTCTGTTGTATTCTAGTATTGGAGTGTTCTGGTGTATTCTGGTATTGGAGTGTTTTATAAATATTAATCAGATGCTGTTAGTTGATGGCATTATTGAGTGCTTCTGTATCGCTGCTGATTTTCTGTCTTGTTGGTCTATCAATTGATGAAGGTCATTGAAGTCTCCAATTGTAATTGTGGATTTCTCTATTTCTCCTTCTGTCAGATTTTGCTTCATACATTTTGCAGTTTTTTATATATACATTTGGGATTGCTATGTTTTCTTCTTTTATCATTATACAATATCCTGCTGTGTCCCATGCAGTCTCTGATATGTCCCATGCAGTCTCTGATGATTTTCTTTGCTCTCATGTCTACTTTATATGATGACTTTCTTTGCTCTCATGTTTACTTTATATGATCATTTTCTTTGCTCTCATGTCTACTTTATATGACCTTATGGCTACCCCTGCTTTATTAATTAATTTAGTTAGTTAGTTATTCTAATTTTTATTTATTTCTTTATTTTTGAGACGGAGTTGTGCTCTTGTCTCCCAGGCTGGCGTGCAATGGTGTGATCTCAGCTCACAGCAACCTTCACCTCCCAGGTTTGAGCAATTCTCCTGCCTCAGCCTCTGGAGTAGCTGGGATTACAGGTGCCCGCCACCACAGCAGCTGATTTTGTATTTTTAGTAGAGACGGGGTTTCACCATGTTGACCAGGCTGGTCTCAAATTCCTGACCTTAGGTGATCCTCCTGCCTCAGCCTCCCAAAGTGCTGGAATTACAGGCGTGAGCCACTGCACCCAGCTCCTGCTTTATTTTTTCATTAATAATTGTATACGTTTTTGTCTTTTTACTTTCAAACTGCATATATCATTATATTTGAAATTAAGTTTGATACATATAGTTGGGTCATAATTTTTCAAACCCATTCTCCCAATGTTTTTGTTTTAACTGATGTGCTCAAATGATTTACATTTAACATAACTATAGATTAGTAGAGATTAACTCTGCCATTTTTTGTTTCCTGTTTGTTTTCTGTGTTTTTTTTTTTGTTTCTCCGTTTTCATTTTTCTACCTTCCTGTGGGTTATTGGAACATTTTTTAGAATTCTGTTTTGATTTAGTTGTAGTGTGTGTGTGTGTGTGTGTGTTTTTTTTAGTGTATCACTTTTTATAGCTTTTTACTGATTACTCTAGGTATTACACTATATATACACAACTTATCAGTTTACTGATTGATATCAGTAACTGATATTTTTACCAGTTCAAATGAAGCATAGAAAATGTACCTCCCTTAGTGTCCTTTTGCCCTTGTTCATTTATAACATGTGTTAAATATTTCCTGTACATACACTTAGGACCACATTTAGAAAGTGTTATAATGTTGGATTCAACCACCAAACATAATTTTGGAACCTCAAGAGAAAAAGAAAAGTCTGTTGTATTTACTCATATTTTTGTTTCCTGTGTTGTTTCTTCCTTCTTGATGTTCCAAGATTGCTTTTTAAATTGTTTCCTTTCTGTTTGGAGAACTTGCATTAGCAAATATTTTAAGGTAGGTGTACTGGCAACAAATTCTTTTCCTGAAGGGTAGTTTCACTGGATATAGGATTTTGGGATGACAGTTGTTTTCTTTCAGCACTTAAAAAATATTGTGCATCTTCCTTCTAGCCTCCATGGTTTCTGATGAGGAATTTACTCTCATTCAAATCGTTACTGCCCTGTAGGTAAGGTGTCATTTCTCCTTCACTGCTTTAAAGATATTTTGTCTTTAGTTTGCAGAAATTTCACTATGATGCCTCTTGGTGTGGATTCCTTTGGATGTATCCTGTTTGGGATTTGTTCCGCTTCTTGAATCTCTGGTTTATGCCTTTTGCCAATGTGCTTAGTTTCCAGCCATTATTCCTTTGAGTACTTTTTTTAGCTCCACCCTCCGTCTGGCCTTCTTTTGGGACTCCAGTGACACAAAGGTTAGATCTTTTGGTATGGTCCCACAGGTTCCTGAACCTCTGTTCATTTTTTATGGTCTATTTTCTCTTTCTTCTTCAGAATGGGTAATTTCTATTGCTCCATTTTCTGGTTCATTGATTTTTTGTTCCTTCCATTCTGCTGTGGAGCCCATTATCTTGAGTTTTTATTTCAGTTATTATATCTGGGTTTTTTTGTTTTGTTTTGTTTTTTTGTTTTTTTTTAGACAGAGTCTTGCTCTGTCACCCAGGCTAGAGTGTAGCGGGGCAATCTTGGCTCACTGCAACCTCCCCGCCTCCTGGGTTCAAGTGATTCTCCTGCCTCAGCCTCCCAAGTAGTTGGGGTAACAGGCATGCACCACCACGCCTGGCTAATTTTGTGTTTTTAGTAGAGGCATGGTTTCACCATGTTGGCCAGTCTGGTCTCGAATTCCTGACCTCAGGTGATGCACCCATCTTGGCCTCTCAAAGTGCTGGGATTACAGGCGTGAACCACTACACCCGGCCCCATTATTATATCTTTAATTTCTAAAATTTCCACAGGGATTTCTTTATATCTTTGATTTCTTTGCTGAGACTGTTTTTCATTTGTTTCAAATATGTTCATAATTGCTCATTAAAACATTTTGATGAGGTCTGTGTATAAATATTTGTCAGATAATTCTAACAACTGTCATCTTGGTGTCAGCATCTCTTTGTTGTCTTTTTCATTCACTTTAATATTTTCCTGATTCTTGGTATGACCCAGATAATCCCTTCCTGGTTGTGCCTGTACCCAAAAGGAACCTTTGCCGAAATGAATGAGGCAATATATTCAAGAATGCTTATAGCAGCATTGTTTATAGTAACAAAACTCTTAGAACAACCAAAAAGTAAAACATTAGTAAAAAGAATTTAAAGTTCATAGTACTCCATTTATATAATGGAATACTATGGAAGAATTAAGTGAATGAACTGAATTAACATGGATAAATTCAATAGCATAATGATTAAAAAGAGCAAGCTCACAGAGGATCCATACCATATAAATTCATTTATATAAATTGCAAAGACAGATAAAACTAAATGATAAATCATTTAGGAATACAAGCTTTTCTATTGCAACTATAAAGAAGAACAAACAAGTAAAAATTCAGAAAACTGTTTCTTTTTCATAGGGTTGAAAGATGTTATGATGGAGGCATAACATCTTGGCATCATTCTAATTAAGCTGGGTAATGGGTAGATGAGTGACCATGTTATTATTGTTTATTATTATTATTGTACATACATGTTGTATGCACGCTTTTGAATTTTGATAGATTTTAAAATAGAAAAAAGTAAAAACAAACAAACAGCAATTTCTGAGCTGGGCATGGTAGCATCTGCCTGCTACTCAAGAGGCCAAGGCAAGAGGATCACTTGAGCTGAGAAGTTCAAAACCAGCCTGGGTAACATAGCAAGACCTTTTCGCTTAAAAAAAAAAAAAAATTCTTTAATAAACATGAAGCAATTTCTCTGGGGTCAGTTTGCCTGGATTCAAATTCTATTTCCACCTCTTATTAGCTAGGTGATTGTTGAAATCCTAACCCCCAACATGATGGTAGGAAGTAGGGCTTTGAGTGGTAATTAGGTTACGATGAAGCAGCCCTGAATGAGATTAGTGCATTTATAAAAGTGATTCCAGAGAGCTCTCTTGCATTTTTTCTGCCATGTGAGGATACAAGGAGAAGTCAGCGCTCTGAAACCTGGAAGAGGACCCTCACCAGAACTCAACTATGCTGGCACCCTGATTTTAGACTTCCAACCTCTAACACTGTAAAACATTACTTTCTGTTATTTATAAGCCACTCAATCTATAGTATTTGTTACAGCAGCCCAAACTCATTAGGACAGTGACTTTGGGCAAATTGCTTTACCTCTGTGTGTTACAGTTTGTTCACCTTGAAAATGTTGACACTAATTGTACCATTATTTTGAGGATTAAATGAGATATGTATAAAGTACTCAGAAAATAGCCAAGTACACCGAAAGTATGTAGTAGTAATAATAGTACATGATATATAATAATGTTTAATAACAAAGTTTGTAGAAACTTGAATATGCCACTAAGACTAAAAATCATTAGAAATACTCAAAAATAAAGTGAGAGACTTCAGAACATAGAAGAAAAGCTAAAGATATAAAATAAAAGAGAATATAAGAAACAGAGAAATAATTGAGAATATTCAATATCTGACAAGCATAAGTTTCAGAAGGAAATAACAAGATTAAACTTAGGGATACAACTATTAAAAAAATAATAGTAGAAATGGGCCAGGTACAGTGGCTCACAACTGTAATCCCAGCACTTTGGGAGGCTGATGCAGGTAGATCACTTGAGGTCAGGAGTTCGAGACCAGCCTAGCCAATATGGTGAGACCCCAACTCTATTAAAAAAAAAAAAATTAGCTGGATGTGGCGGTGTGCACCTATAGTCCTACCTACTCAGGAGGCTGAGTCAGGAAAATCATTTGAACCCAGGAGGCAGAGGTTGCAGTAAGCCAAGACTGCAGATTGCACCACTGCACTCCAGCCTGGGTGACAGAGTGAGATCTGTCTCAAAATAATAATAATAATAATAATAATAATAATAATAATAATAGAAATGAAGTAATCCCAGAGATAAAAAGGTATAAATTGTTAGAATACATAAGTACATTGAGTGTTCAGTAAAATGAATGAAAAAATTATAATACTATTATGAAATTCAAGACATCTAAAAAGAAGAGAGAAAATTCTGAGGGAAGGAGACACAAAAAATTCTTTTCTCCACAGAAATATGGAAAGAGAGAGAGAGAGATGGGGATATAAAAATCAAGAATCACACTAGTATAAAATTTGTTATCAAAAATCATGAATCAATAATCCATATATTAATGATTTTAAATTTCCAAGCAATAATTCTGTATCTGACAAAATAATTAAATATGAAGGAAAACTAAATGCATTTTCAGACTGGCAGCAATGCAGAAAGTTGTTTTTTTGTGAACCCTCCCTTAGGAAGACATTTCAGGATATATTGTAGCAAAGAGAGGGAATAAAAAGGGAGACAAGTGATCTGACTCAACCAGGAGAGGTATGAAGACAAGATGACAGTTTTGTACAGATTTAGAGATCATTTAGTACAGATGGAAGCAGAAAGCTAGAGGGCTTCAGGTTAGGAAATATGGTAAAGTGAATTATTGATTGAGATTTTGAAAATATGGTAAAGCCAATTAATGGAGTCTAAAATGATGAATCTATCTGGTCTTGATTTTAGGAACATACTGTTTTCAATGGTACAGGAAGCACAACATTGGATCCAAAGAGCAGGAAAGATAGTCCCTATCACTAAAAAATAAAGTGAGAGACATCAGGACATAGAAGAAAAGCTAAAAATGTAAAATAAAGGAAATATAAGGAACAGAAAAATAACTAAGAATATTCAATATCTTTTTTGATTTTTGTGTTTTAAATTTTTTCATTAAGAATATTTAATAGTGGACAAGCACAAATCTCAAATGGGAATAACAAGATTAAACTTAGGGATACACTATTAAGAAAATAATAGTAGAAATGAAGTAATCTCAGATCTAAGATTACTTATATCCCTAAGTAATCCCAGACTATTTAGAGGTTTCAGTAAGTAATATGGCTCAGCAATGAACAATATTTTGAGAAGATAATCAGCCCAACAACCTGGAACTGTTCTGACACTCATAGGTCAGCCATAATCTTCTCCTATTGAATGCAAACAATTTCATATAGCACCAAGACCAGAAAATAACCTTGTAACTCTGATGAAGCAAGACTTCATGCTTGAGGAGACAATGTCTAAAACAAAAAAGAAAAAACAAAAGAGCTCTTTTTCCTTGCTAGTATGAGTGAATGCTGCTTATTTACCAATTACAGATTTAATTCCAGTGTTTTTCCCACTTCCTAAATGAAATTCATTAAAATAATACAGAATTACCCCAATTTTCTGAAAGCATCCAATCCAGAGCTAACCTGTACTTCTTGAATCTCTGTTAAAAACACCTAACAGAAGACCAAATCCTATAACTCCTTTGTAAGACTCTGTTACTAAAGTGGCTCCTGTTTCCTACTGTGAGCAGTCTCCTTCATTGCAACAAGTCAATAAACCCAACTTTGTTCTGATACGGTGTGTTCTTAGTAATTTGGGACTGCAGGGCATTCATAATTTATATAGTCATTAAAAGTAAATTTTAAATATTATCTTCAGGTTCTAAAATATATCTATAGACAAGACAAGTAATTCTTAGCTATGGTTGTAAAAATGTAAAATGTAAAAGTAGAAGTTAACTGAGAGAGGTTGGAAAGTGTAAGAGAGAAACAGATATAAAAGGAAGAATGATATTCTTTTTTTCATACAAAAATCTAATGAAACTGTTATTACTGGAACAATAAAGAGAGGTTTCAGTTTGATCAGAGAAGTACCCAAAAATAGTAATATAGCTTTATCTGAAAAACAAAAGATTGAAGTTGTTTTAAGTGTGTTATCTTAATAGGAAATTGTCTAAAGTTTGTGAAAGTTACTACATTAGTTTGCGAGGGCTGCTGTAACAAATACCACAGACTGGGTGGCTTAAACAACAGATATTTCTTTCCTCACAGTTCTGGAATCTAGAAGTCCAAGATCAAAGTGTTGGCAGGGTTGGTTTCATTTGGAGGCCTCTCTCTTTGGCTTGTAGATGGCTATCTTCTTCTAGTGTCTTCACATAATCATCCCTCTGTGTGTTCACATGTCTGGCATCTCTTTATGTTCTAATCTCCTCATCTTATAAGTACAGCAGTTATATCGGATTAAGGTCTGCCCTAATGACCCATTTGAATGTGATTACCTCTTTTTTTAAGGGCCTATCTTTAAATATAGTCACATTCTGAGGTAGTGGGAGTTAGTTTCAACATATGAATTTGAGGGGGATTTGGGAACACAGTTCAGCTCATAACGGTTACAAACATATTCCTTAGTGATAAGAAAGTAAATACAAGAATTTTTAAAAATGTATAAAGTGCTTGTCAATGGGATAAAATGAAAAAGCAGACAGTACTAGTTTGTTGGCAGAAATGTGGAAAAATTTGTACATCCAGATACTGGGGATAGCAGTGTAAATTAGTACAACCACTGGAAGACTATTGGGAAATGTCTACTAAAAGTAAACGTGTACTTACAAGATGGGCAACAATTCCACTTCTAGGCATATACCCAACAAACCTGCATATACAGGTTGCCAAAAGGCATGTTAAAATAACGGTTATAGCAGTATAATTCATAACAGCCAAACTTTGCCCTATCCCAAATACTGATCTAAAGGATAGAAAATAAATTGTAGTATATTCATACAGTGGAATATTATACAGCAATGAGAATGAAAGGACTAAACTTAAAAGCTGTATTATGGATAAATTTCATAAACATAATGCTGAGTAAAAAAAGCCAGATGCAAACAGTTCATACTCTATTACTCTGTTTATATAAATTATAGTATAGGAAGTCAGCATATTTGCCATACTTGGGCTAGCAGTGATTATAAGGAGTAATTTGTGTGGCACCTGGGGTGCCAGTGATGTTTCATTTTCTCTTCAAGCTGCTGGTACTAAATATGTTACTTTGTGAATATATATTAAGTTGAACATAAAGGATTTGTTCACTTTTCTTCATGTAAGTAATAATTCAATTAAACTGTTTTTTAAAAGTTTGCTAATAGGAATCAGGGCTGCAAAAAAGTCAATAGAAGATTGCTGCCCTTTACATATTTTCTCACATATTTGTTAGCATATGTATGTATTTGTCTTTGTTTTAAACAATTAAAATATAATGATTTGAAACATTTTTAATTTTTGCATTTCAGCATCAAATATGTAATACTTAAGAGTGTCATGAAATAGAATGGATAGAATATGTAGAAAATAAAATTAATATTAGATTTTATTAAGATGGTTTATCACAACAAGTACCAACAAGAAGAGAAAAAAATCTCAGGAAAATCAACAGCATGCATGGATTTGGAATGACCCTATGTAAATCAATGCAATGAAATAAAATCGAGTTTTCAATACTTGGGAAGCATAAAGTTCAGCAGACAAATCCATTGAAAAGGGAAATAAAAGCTAAATCTCAAGGTGAAATTTTTGTCCATGACACTCTCGAATTCTAGATCTGAAAAAGTTTGGGATAAATGGCAGAAAACAACGCGTCATAATGAGATCTCTAATTTAATCCAAAGTTATTCCGGAAGGCGGCAGTTTTCCCTATTTCTTCACCAGCGCCCTGGGGCAAAAGGTTAGGAATAATAGGCTTCAGGAACTTGAACTCGCCGGTCCCTGAGTCTCCCGTCAGACACACCTCGTACTGGTAGCTCTGGGACAGGGTTCCGGTGCCGCTCACGTCCACCAGATGCCCTGGAAAGGGGCCCTCGGGCACAGAGCAGCGACCCACCGAGGCCGCCCTGGTCCTCCTGCACAGCCGCACCGCCACGAACAGGAGCACTGACAAGAGGAAGAGCGACGACACGGAGGCCAACGCCACCACCAGGTAAACGGTGAGCGAGTCGGCCTGGGCCTGGGCCGGGGCCGCCTCCGCGAGTGGCAGATAGGGCTGGGAGAAGCCGTCCACCAGGAGCACGTGCAGCGTGGCAGTGGCAGAGCGCGGAGGCTCGCCATTGTCTTTGACCAGCACCACCAGCCTGTGCTTGGCCGCGTCGCGCTCGCTCAGCAGCCTGGCGGTGCGCACCTCGCCATTGTGCGCCCACACGCCGAACAGCCCGGGCTCCGTGGCCTTGAGCAGCTGGTACGACAGCCAGGCGTTCTGGCCCGAGTCGCCGTCCACCGCCACCACCTTGGTCACC
This sequence comes from Rhinopithecus roxellana, assembly GCF_007565055.1. NCBI lineage: Eukaryota > Metazoa > Chordata > Mammalia > Primates > Cercopithecidae > Rhinopithecus > Rhinopithecus roxellana. Next base: position 157,808,378 of record NC_044551.1, on the reverse strand, counting down.
AAATAGCCCGGCTCGGCCGCCCGGGGCACCAGCTCTGTGCAGGGCGCGGAGCGGTTCTGCAGCGGGTACAGCACGAAGGGCGAGTTGTCGTTGGCGTCCAGCACCAGCACGCGCACCAGCGCCTCGCTGCTCAGCGCAGGGGAGCCGCGGTCTGTGGCGCCCACGCGGAACTCGAACTCCTGCAGGGCCTCGTAGTCCAGCGACCTGAGGGCGAACAGGTGGCCGTTGTCTGCGTTGATGGAGACCAGGGAGGGGAGGGGCAGGTGCGGGTCCTGGGGCGGCAGCAGCGAGTAGGTGACCTGGGCGTTGGTGCCTGAGTCTCTGTCTGTGGCGCTGACACTGCCGATATGCAGGGCGGGACTGTTGTTCTCGCGGACGAACAGGGTGTAGGAGGTTTGGGTGAAGGCGGGGGCGTTGTCATTGACGTCGGAAACCAGCACGGTTATGTTGTGCTCGGTTTTCAGCCTGGGTGTCCCCAAGTCGGTGACAGTGATGGTGATGTTGTACTCGGCTTGGCTCTCTCTGTCCAGTGCTCTCTGTGTCACTAGGGTGTAAAAGTTTTTTAATGTGGGCTTCAAAAGAAAGGGGAGATCATTCTGAATGGAACAAATCATCCTACCGTTGTCCCCGGAGTCTGGATCAGAAACACTGAAAACAGCAACTACAGTTTCTGGGGCATTTTCTGGGGTAGGACTGGAGAGCGTGGACATGGTGAGTTCAGGGGCGTTGTCATTCACATCCATCACTTCTATAGCCACAGTGCATTTTCCTGAAAAGCCCCCACCATCTGTGGCTACAATTTCCACGTTATAATATGGAGTTGCCTCGAAATCCAATGCCCTTTTCAGGCGAATTTCTCCTGTTTTTTCATCTATTACAAATGGTTGAATAACTTCATCGCCTTGGAATAGAGCATAGGCTACACTCCCATACGCTCCTGCATCTAAATCTCGGGCAGAGACAGCGACAACTAAGGAGTTAAGGGGGCTGTTCTCGGGCACCTGTACCTCGTAGAGTGATTGCAAAAATTCAGGCGCGTTGTCATTGTTGTCCAAGACGACAATGCGAACTGTGGTGGTCCCAGACCTGGGCGGAGCACCACCATCCAGTGCAGTGAGTGTTAAGCTGAGCTCAGGCCGCTCCTCCCGGTCCAGAGCTTTGTCCAGCACCAGCTCTGGGTATTTTCTGCCATCTCCGCGATTATGAGTAGCAACATGAAAGTGGGAATTTGTGCTGATTGTGTAGTTCTGAACAGTGTTGCTACCTATGTCAAAGTCCTGGGCTATTTTTAAAGGAAACACAGTCCCTGGCTGGGTGCCCTCTGGGATTTTTAGGAGCATTTCCCTCTCTGGGAACTCTGGGGAATGGTCATTTATATCTGTGAGCTGCAGATCAGTTTGATAAAACTGCACTGGGTTTTCTAGTAAGAGTTGGAAATGCAATATACAGGGTTCTGTCGTCCCGCACATCACCTCCCGGTCTAGTTTTTCATATAGAAGCAAATTGCCGGTCTTTATATCCAGCTGCAAGAGCTCTTTGTCTCCTTTGTAATGGATTCGCGCGCTCCGAGTGGCCAGTTCCCCCACCCTAAGACCAAGGTCTTTTGCCAGGTTGGCCACAGAATAGCCACTTTCTGTTTCTTCTGGTATGGAATACCTAACTGCCTCAGAGCCAGCCTCCCACAAAAGCAACAGTATAGCAAGAAACATAACTTGCCTTTTCTGTGGCGTTTTTGCTAGCGCAGTCTCCATTGTTCAGACCCGGTCCAGAAGGTGCAGTTTCTTTAACTCTGTATACAATCCACCCAGATGATTTGCTTAAATAACCGCGAATCCGATCTTTCTTAACTGATTTCCACAAGAACGACGCCCACTCCACAAGATCTTACCTAAAATGCGTCCTTCTTTTAGGAAGCATTCAGGGTTTGGATTCCTCAGCTTAATGGCGCCTGAGGTATCCGCAGAGCCCACTATCCACACTCTTAGCCTGCAGCGCCACCAGGCGTCCTAATTTACTATTGCATATAGTATTTGCCATTTCATCCTAAATTCTAACCCTGACGTGTATCCATACCCTTTTGTCACATAAGCTCTCCCGATTGTATCTCCAGCTCTTAGTTACTGAAAGTTCTAAATAAACGTTGTGGAGTTAATTTTCAGTGAGAGAATACTTTTGAGAAAAACCTAAAATTATATATTAATCTCCATGAAAGTACCCTTGAGTACACAAATATACTTTATTTGGTGTTTCTTATTTGATTATATTAAATAAGTGATCATGAATAGCTATAGAAATTTAAAGTTTAAGAAAAATTACTTTCACTTTGAAGTAAACACCAATAACACCCAGAAAATGGCACAAATCATAGGTGTACAACTCAATGAATTTCGCAAAGTGAACACACTCCTATAAGTAGAACCTAGATTAAAAATACTACCCAAACCCAAGTCCCCACCTGCTATTGTCTGGTTACCGTCCTCTCCCCAAAAGATAAGCACTGTCCTGACTTCTGTTGTCATAGGTTTTTGTTTTTTTTTTTTTAACTTTATACAAATGGAGTTATAGATTGTTACTCTCATGTGTCTGGCTTCTTCTCCTCAATATTATGTTTGTCAAATTGATCTGTGGCATCTTGCTCTTATTTATTTTATTCTCATTGCTTTTTATTATTCTGTTGTATGAATATACTATGATTTGTTTATTCATTCTCCAGTTGATGAACGTTGTTTTTTTTCCAGGTTTAAACTATTTTGGGTAGTACTGGTATAAACATCCTTGTACTAGTCTTTTGGTGACCACATATATGTGTTTATGTTGAATATTTTCAAAGGAGTTGGATTGCTGTGCATTAAAGTGTGCACATATATGTTGCTTTAGCAGATAATGGGAAAGTTTTCTCAAGTAGTTTTACTAATACCAGCAAAGTATGAGAGTTCCAGTTGCTCCACATTCTTGCCAACATTTGATGCTATCTTTTCCATTTTAAACCACTCTAGTTAGTGTTTGGTGATATCACATTGTAATTTTAGTTAGCATTTTCCCCAGTGATTAAACAATTTGAGCACATTTTCCTGTTTATCAGCCATTAGTATACAATCCTGTGAAGGGCTTATGCAAACCTTTTTACTTTTTTGGGGGGAGGCATTTGCCTGTTTGCTTATTCTCATATTATTCTGGGTATAAGTCCTTTTTTAGATATATGTATTGCAAATATCTTTTCCCACTCTATGGTTTATATTTCAAGTCTATTATGTGTCTTTGATGAATACAATTTCTTCACTTTAGTCAGATTTGTCAATAATTTTCATTTATGATTAGCATTTTTTGTGTTCTATTTAAATGTTCACATACTCCAAGGTCATGAAAATATTCTTATATGATGTATTTTTTAGAGCTATAATCAACCTGAAATTAACTTTTCAAGTGAATGAGGTTGGAGTCAAAAGTTTTAAAATATAAGTATCTGAATGCCTTAAACCTTTGTACCATCTATTTAAAAAACAATCCATTTTCCACTGTTTTTGAAATGTCATCTTTGTTATAAATTAGGTAACCATAGCTCTGAAGATGTTTTATTCAATCTTGTTTACCCTATAATAACTCATTGTGTTAATTATTATAGCTTTATCATGAGTTTTGTTATCTAAGAAGTAAGTTCTCCAGTTTTTTAAAAGTAGACTTTAATTTTTAGAATGGTTTTAGGTTCACAGCAAATATGAGAGTAAAGTACAGAGATTTCATATGTACCCCTGTTCCCACACAAGCACAGCCTCATCCATTATCAACATCCTCCACCAGAGTGGTTCATTTACTACAGCTAATGAATCTACATTGGCACATCATTATAACCTGGAGTCCATAGTTTACATTAGGGCTCATTCTTGGTGCTGTATATTCTATGGCTTTGGACAAATTAAAAATGATGTGTATTCACCTTTATAGTGTCATACAAAGTAGTTTCACTGCCCTAAAAATCCCCTGTGCTACACTTATTTATACCTCCCTCCCTCCCCTAGAACCCAATGTAAATGGATTTTTTTACGCCACAGTGTTGCTTTTTCTAGAGCATCATGTAGTTGAAATCATACGGTATGTAGTCTTTTCAGATTGGCTTCTTTCATTTAGTAATATTCATTTAGATTTCCTCAATGTCTTTTCACGGGTTGGTAGCTCACTTCTTTTTGATGCTGAATAGTATTCTACGGGTTGAATGAACTGCAGTTTGTTTATCCATTCACCTACTAACTGACATCTTGGTTGCTTCCAAGTTTTGGCAATTATGAATGAAACTGCTATAAACGTCCCTGTGCAGGTTTTTGTGTGAACATAAATTTTCAACTCCTTTGGGCAAATACTAAGGAACAAGAGTGCTGGATAACATGGTAAAAGTATATTTTGTTTTTTATCAAGCTGCCAAACTGTCTTCCAAAGTGTCTGTACCATTTTGCATTCCCACCAGCAATGAAAGAGAGCTCCTGTTGCTCTCATTACCAGCATTTGGCACTGTTAGTATCCTAGAGTTTGGTCATTCTAATAGGTGTGTAGTCGTATTTCACTGTTATTTTAATTTACATTTCTCTGTTAATATTAATATATGATGTGGAGAATCTTTTCATATGTTTATTTGCCACCTGTATATCTTCTTTGGTGAGGTGTCTGTTAAGGTCTTTGGCTTATTTTTAAGTTGGGTTCTTGTTGCTCAGTTTCAGTCATTCTTTGTGTATTTTGAATAACAGTCCTTTATCAGATATGTCTTTTGCAAATATTTTCTCCTAGTTTATGTCTTGTCTTTTCATTTTCTTCATAGTATCTTTTGCAGAGCAGAAAGTTTTAATTTTAATGAAGTCCAGCTTATTAACTCTTTCTTCTATGGATCATGACTTTGGTGTAGTATCTCCAGTTTGGTTCCTTTTCATCAAGGTTCCTTTGGTTATTACTGTTTTTGTATTTTCAAATAAACTTAACTTTCAGCTCATTAATTTTCACAAAGAAAGCTGCTGAAATTTTAAGATTTTATTGAATCTATGGAATGACTAAGGGAGAGCTGACATATTCCCAACACTCAGTCTTCCAACTAGTGAACATTGTATACTCCCGTAATTATTTAGATCTTCTTTAAGTTCTCTCAATATTTTAGTTTTCAATGTAGAAGTCTTATAAATATTCAACTAGATTTGTTTATAAATAGCTGCTATTTTTGAAATTATTGTGCATAATATTTAAATTTTTCACTTTTTTGTTGCTGTATAGAAATAGAACTCATGTTTGTATGTTGACCTTGTATCCAGCGGCATTGTTAACTTCATTTGTTAATTCTGGTAGCCTGTAGATTCTTCATGGCTTTCAATGTATACAATCACGTCTACTTAAAAAGACATTTTTATTTTTTCCCTTTGAATCAGAGTGCCTTTTATTTCTTCTTTGCTTTATTCCGCTGTTTAGAACCTGTGACAGAATACTAAATTGGAGAAGAAAAGACAGGTATCCTTGTTTCATTCTTGATCTCCAGGGGAAAGTTTTTGAAAACTTATCATTCATGATGTTTCCTGTAGGTTTTCAAAGTCACTCCGAAAGTTCCCTTTGATTTTAGTTTGCTAATAATTTTACCACTACTGTGTGTTGAATTTTATTACATGACTTTTTCCTGTATCCATTGAAATAATCATGTTTTTTTATCTTTTAATATGGTAAGTTATAATGATCAATTTTCAAATATTAAACTGCCTCTGTATTCCTAAAATAAACTCCATTTTCCAATAATTATTTCTCTTTTATACATTTTAAATTTTTATTTGCTAATATTTTTAAAAATGAATTTTCCATACCTATTTACAAAAAAAGAATAGTTGGTAATTTTCATTTCTTATAATATCCTATTCAGGTTTGAATATTATAACCTATTCAGATTTATGCTGGCACCCAAATGATTTGGAAAATGTTGTCTATTTTTCTACTCTCTGAAGGAGTTCGTACAAATTAGTGATAATTTTGACATAAATATTTGGGAGAATTCACTGCTGTGAATTAGAGTGGGAAGGTTTTTAATGAACAACTTTCATTAATATAATAGATATGACTAATCAGATCTTAATTTTGTCCTTTTTTTTTTTTTTTTTTTTTTTTTGACACAGAGTCTCGCTCTGTCGCCCAGGCTGGAGTACAGTGGCCGGATCTCAGCTCACTGGAAGCTCCCCCCGCCCCCGGGGTTCACGCCATTCTCCCGCCTCAGCCTCCAGAATTTTGTCCTGTTTTTAAAGGATGGTTTCTGTTTTACATAAATTGTCAAGTTTGTTGGCATAAAATTGTTCATAATACTTCCTTTTTATATTTTAAATGTCTGTAGGTTGGTAGTTTGTTGTTGTTTTTTGAGACGGAGTCTCCCTCTGTACCCCAGGCTGGAGGGTAGTGGCGTGATCTCCACTCACTGCAAGCTCCGCCCCCCCGGGTTCACGCCATTCTCCTGCCTCAGCCTCCCGAGTAGCTGGGACTATAGGCGCCCACCACCATGCCGGGCTAATTTTTTGTATTTTTAGTAGAGATGGGGTTTCACCATGTTAGCCAGGATGGTCTTGATCGCCTGACCTCGTGATCCGCCCGTCTCGGCCTCCCAAAGTGCCAGGATTACAGGCGTGAGCCACCACGCCCGGCCCATAGTTGTGGTTTTTTTTATCCTGATATTGGCAGTTGGTGTTTTCCCTCTTTTTATCTTGATTAGTCAAAGAGTTTTAAATTTTAATCATTGTGGAAACCAACTTTTCACTTCACTGATTTCCTCTGTTGAGTATTTGTCATTTATTTTGTTTCTGCCTATGTGTGTGTGTATAAAATTGTCTTCCATCTTTATTTGCATTTGATTTGCTGTTCTTTTTCTAGCTTCTTGAGATGAAAGCTTAGATTATTGATTTTTAGCCTTGCTTTTCTAACATGTGCATTTAAGATTTTAAATTTCCCTCTAAGTACTGTTTTGATATGCCAGGTCTTAATTTTTCCCTGTTCAAAATATTTGGAAATTTCTGTTGTGATTTCTTTTTGACTCATGGATTATGCAATTTAATTTTAAAATATTTGGAGATTTCTTATTATATTTTTGTTTCTGGTTTAATTCCACTGTGGTCAAAGAACATACTCCGAGTCGTTTAAATTTCTTTCCCCCCTCGAGACGGAGTTTGCTCTGTCGCCCAGGCTGCAGTGCAGTGGCACGATCTCAGCTCACTGAAACCTCTGCCTCCCGGTTTCGAGCAATTTTCCTGCCTCAGCCGCCCAAGTAGCTGGGATTACAGGTGCCCACCACCATATCCTGGTAATTTTTGTATTTTTAGTAGAGACGGGGTTTCACCATGTTGACCAGGCTGGTTTCAAACTCCTGACGTCGTGATCCGCCCGTCTCTGCCTCCTGAACTGCTGGGATTACAGGTGTGAGCCACTGCGCCCGGTCTCAATTCTTTTTTTAAATATTTGAGGCTTCATTCATGACAAAGAACATGAACAATTTTTATATATCCCACAAGCATGTAAGAAGAATGTGTATGCTCCAGTGTGCTATGTATGTCAATTTATTTGAATATGATGTTCGTGTGGTTCGGATCTTCAATATTTTTTGTATGTGTGTGTTTTTTCTTCTTATTCTAATAGGAATTGAGAGAGTTGTATTAAATCTCCCAGTGTAACTGGGTTTGTCTACTTTGTATTCTGGCAACTTTATATATTTTGTAGTTATCTAATTGGGATATATTCAGGCTTAAAACTAACATATTTCTAGTATATTTACCTCTTTACTTTTATTAAAAACTTCTCTTTGTCTCTAGTAATGTATCTTTCCTTAAAGTCTCTTTTGTCTTATGTAAGTATACCTACCTAGATTTATTTTGGCTAGTGTTTATATTATTATATACCTTATCCAATTCTTTAAATCTTCACTCTTTCTGTGTTCACACACACACTTATTTGATAGCACAGAGTTGAGTTTTTCTTTAGTCTGACAATTTTTATTGTTTAATTGGATTATTTAATCCAAATAAAATTAATATAATATCTGATCTCTTTCCATTCATACTTCCATCTAATTATTTTTCTATTTGTCACTACAGTTTAATTTTTCTTTTGGATTATTCAAATATTTTTAATTTTTCTTCCTTCAATTACTGTTTTATTACTTTGAGGATTATCCAAGAAATTACAGCATGCATCTTCAATATACAAGAGTCTAACACACATTACTAATTTTACTACTTGCATGATAATGCTTACAGCCTTAACACTTTTTAACTCTATTTATACCTTTGCCTTTTACATTAGTGTTATAAATTTAAATTTTATATATAATTTAAATCCTTTAAGAAACTAGTATTAATATTATTGCCTTGTATAATCAATATTCAATCAACATTCATTTACATTGACCTTTCTTATTGCTCTTCATTTATTCCTGCAATTCTGGGATTTCTTTTGGATTGTTTTCCTTCTGCCTAATGCATTTCATTAAAAGTATTTCTCGGCCAGATGCAGTAGCTCACACCTGTAATCCCAACACCTTCAGAGGCCAAGGCGGGCAGATCCCTTGAGGTCAGGAGTTTGAGACCAGCCAGGCTAACATGGTGAAACCCTGTCTCTACTAAAAATAGAAAAATTGGCCAGGCGTGGCGGCACATGTCTGTAATCCCAGATACTCAGGAGGCTGAGATGGGGAGAATAGCTTGAACCCAGGAGGTGGAGATTGCAGTGAGCCGAGATTGTGCCACTGCACTCCAGTCTGGGCAACAGAGTGAGACTCTGTCTCAAAAAAAAAAAAAAAAAAAAAAAAAAAAGTATTTCTTTTCGCCTGTAATCCCAGCACTTTGGGAGGCCGAGACGGGCGGATCACGAGGTCAGGAGATCGAGACCATCCTGGCTAACACTGTGAAACCCCGTCTCCACTAAAAAATAGAAAAAACTAGCCGGGCGAGGTGGCGGGCGCCTGTAGTCCCAGCTACTCGGGAGGCTGAGGCAGGAGAATGGCGTGAACCCGGGAGGCAGAGCTTGCAGTGAGCTGAGATCTGGCCACTGCACTCCAGCCTGGGCGACAGAGTGAGACTCCGTCTCAAAAAAAAAAAAAAAAAAAAAAAGTATTTCTTTTCATGCAGGTATGACTGTCATTAATTCTTAATTTTTGTCTGAAAACTGCATTCATTTTTGAAGGATATGTTTGCTGGCAATAGAATTCTAGCCTGGTAGTAATTTTCTTTCAGGACTTTAAAGATGTCATTCCTTTGTCTTTTGATTTCCTGATTTATGCTGAAAAGTCAACTCTCCATTTCACTGATGCTGCTTTAACAGGAATGTATTATTTCTTATATGGTTGGTTTTAAAATTATCTCTTCAACTTTGGTCTTGAGAAGCTCTCCTATGATATGCATAAGTGGGCTTTGTTTTTATTTAGCCTGTTATTATTTATTTCTTGAATATCTTGAAAGATTAAGGATTTTCACCAACTTTGGAAAATTCTTTATCATTATCTCTTCAAATATTGCTTATTCCTCATTCTTGTTTTCTCTCTTAGTATGTTAGCATTTTTAAAAATTACATTCCATATATCACTAATGTTCTTTTCTCTATTTTTTATTATTTTATTCTCTGTGTTTACATTTGGATGTTAATATTTAATTGACTTGCATCCACTAATCCTGTATTCTTTTATGACTATGACATTAAACCATTTAAATAGTTTTAATTTCAGATAATATAATTTTTCAGTTCTAGAACTAACTTCCACTTTTAAAGTTCAATTCTCCAGTGAAATTATCTCTTTATTTTCTCTATTGTTCTTTATTTTTAACATATTAGTCTTACTTATTTTAACATCATTCAGTTAATTTTAATATCTGAATCATCTATGGGTAATTTTTATTGTCTTTTTTTTTTCTCTTGGTTTTATTCATGTTATCCAGTTTTTGGTGTGTGTACCTAGGAATTTTTTATTGAATGCTGAATATTTACATAAAAAGCTATCCAAGGTTAAAATACTATCTTCCTCCAACAAGAGTTCACCTTTTCCTCTGTTAACTTGATAGAGTTCTGTCTAAACAAATCATCTCAGCTGAAACAGGCACTGGGTTTTGTCAAGGTTCCAGCTCTCCAGAATTTTCAGCTGAGAACTTGGTATATTCTCCACAGCCCCTCCCCATGGCAGGTCCTAAACTCTAACATTTCTACAAGACTATTAGAAGTTCACTTTGCTTTTCAGAAATTTTTCAATTAGGTTTTTAGGTTTTTTCCCCGGGCTTCCCTGAGTTTGACAAGTGTCCTGAGGGGAAAATTTGGCCATGAACTTGAATCTTCCAGTGGACCCCAAGTTACTCTGTCTCTGACAAAAGCTTTTTGTTTGTTCTCAGACTTAGCATATTTTCTCAGGGTAAAACTCCTGTCAGGAGTCAGTTTTCACCTCCAAGAATTTTGCTTCTCAGGAATCTTGGCCCATTCAGATCTTACTATATTATCTGTTTTCAGTTACTTCAAACAGATAATTTTACATTTTAACCAATTTTTAGAGTTGCTTTCTGCTGCTAGATAATCCATCTACTCTGGAAGCAGAATTTCACTAAATATATGCATAAGTTTTAACCTTAGACTATTCAAACTATATTTTGTAACTTTTGATAGTAAAAGAAGAGGGGATGATTTTGGTTTTGTTTTGTTTTGTTTTGTTTTGTTTTGAGACAGGGTCTTGCTGGGTCTCCCAGGTTGGAGTGCAGTGGCATGATCGTAGTTCACTACAGCCTCAAACTCTTAGGCTCAGGCGATCTTCCTGCCTCAGCTTCCCAAGTAGCTGGGACTACAGATGTGTCCATGATCAGCTAACTATTTGTTGTGGTTGTTGAAACAGGGTTCTCAGCCGGGCACGGCGGCTCACGCCTGTAATCCTAGCACTTTGGGAGGCCGAGGCAGGCGGATCACGAGGTCAGGAGATCGAGACCATCCTGGCTGACACGGTGAAACCCCATCTCTAATTAAAAAAAAAATACAAAAAATTAGCCAGGCATGGTGGCAGGTGCCTGTAGTCCCAGCTACTCGGGAGGCTGAGGCAGGGGAATGGCGTGAACCCTGGAGGTGGAGCTTGCAGTAAGCAGAGATCGCTGGTCTCAAACTCCTGGCCTCAAGCGATCCTCCCCACATGGCCTCCCAAACTGCTGGGATTACAGGCATGAGCCACCATACCCAGCCAAGAAGGGGGGATTCTAAATTGAGATGGGCTACATTGCCTTCAGAATTTCTGTCTCCAAAACAGCGTGTGTTAAATTCATTATATGCTGTGCCTAAAAATAACAATAGCAGAGGAACTGTAAAAGATGCATATATAATAGATTAATTTGAGAAAATACCTGTTGGAATGGGTGTTATTATCAAGATTCTTGGCCTCCATTCTCTAATTTTATTCTGTGACAAGAGAACTGGCCTATTTTAATAAGGTATGCATGTTGTGAAAGTTATTTGGATCATGTTTACAACTAAATTCTAATAATTGAATTTTTAAATGTTGATCTATACTATACCAAAGTCTGGTAGTAGCCCCTAGGTGGTAAGGAATAATTCATGCTTTATGAATACATCCAAGGATGATGTGGGTTTGGGGTGTTTATTTGAACGGTCTCATTTGGGTGATTATATAAATTGGACTTACCCTGCATAAACAACAACAAAAAAAGATTTCGGACTTTCATCATAGTTGGTGAAAACTTCAACCAGATTTCTTACTTGCCATAAATAAAAGCTATTTCATTCCTTTTTTTTTTTTTTTTTTTTTTTTTTTTTTTTTTTTTTGAGACAGAGTCTCACTCTGTCGCCCAGGCTGGAGTGCAGTGGTATGATCTCTGTGGCTGGAGGTGTGGCTCACCACAACCTCCACCTCCTGGGTTCAAGGAATTCTCCTGCTTCAGTCACTCCTCTAGCTGGGATTACAGGTGTGCACCACGACACCCAGCTAATTTTTGTGTTTTTTTTAGAGATGGGGTTTCGCCATTTTGCCCAGGCTGGTCTTGAACTCCTGGCCTCAGGCGATCCCCCTGCCTCCCAAACTGCTGGGATTATAGGCATGAGCCACCATGCCGGGCCTCAAAGCTATTTCATTTAAATAGCTAATAATAAATGGAAGGAGACATTAAAGTTGGCTACCACATTTATGTCTTATATATTTGTATGTTATATTCTATTCTCACTTTTATCTCTTCTTCACTTTGATTTTTAAATTGAATAAACGCTAAAAAAAAAAAGTTTCAAGAATAACTTGGTCAGTTTTCCTTTTTATTTCATTACATGTTTAGAAAAAAAGAGTAATTTATGGAAAAGTGCAAGTAATTTAACTCCAGTAGGATGATACTTGAGATTTAAAAATAAATGTTAGATTATAAAGCAAGTTCTTCAATTGCTCATATTCTGCCAAAAGTAAAATAAAGGTGTCCTATAGTTATATCCATACAACTTTACCTGGTTTACTGGACTTACTGATCACAGCATAAAACAATTATAATTCAGATAAAGTTATTACTGTTCCAGTCTATACAACGACAAAATAATACTTATTTCATGCAATGCAACTTTGGCATGATGGAGAAGTTAAATTAATTCAAAATAACTGAAGTTTACATTAAAGAACAAACAAAAATAATTAAGCATTTAAAAATTATTTTTGTAAAGACTGTCCATATCTGCAAAGTAATGTACAATGAAAAACCTGAAATCAACTGATTACCAGATTTAAACATTTAAACAGAATAGCCAAGGTGCAGAAGAAATTTCCTGATTCTTTTTTTTTTTTTTTTTTTTTTTTTTTGAGACGGAGTGTCGCTCTGTCGCCCAGGCTGGAGTGTAGTGGCCGGATCTCAGCTCACTGCAAGCTCCGCCTCCTGGGTTTACGCCATTCTCCTACCTCAGCCTCCAGAGTAGCTGGGACTACAGGGGCCCGCCACCTCGCCCGGCTAGTTTTTTGTATTTTTTAGTAGAGACGGGGTTTCACCGTGTCAGCCAGGATGGTCTCGATCTCCTGACCTCCCGATCCGCCCGTCTTGGCCTCCCAAAGTGCTGGGATTACAGGCTTGAGCCACCGCGCCCGGCCCGAAATTTCCTGATTCTTTTGAAAGATGGGGAGAAGCTGTAGGAAAACCAAAAAATATATACATATTAAAGTATACTTGCATTTCTATTTATAGGGAGTAAAAGGGAGCACAAGGAGACCTATGATGGTCTCAAGAGTCTTGATTTTGGGGAGAAATTTGGGGCTTATTTCAGATTCTAAGTTTTTTTTTTTAAGATGATATCAGGCCGTGATTTAACAGTTTTATTTATTGAAAGGTTATGGCAAATTATATGAGATTTTTCTCTTTAATAATTATTTATAAATAAGTTATTTTTACAAAATTTAATATTAGCATTTATGGATCATTACAATGTGCTAGGTAAGTAGCAACCAAATAAACAAAATAATCACTAGACGTATGGTGGTCACGAGAAGAAAAGGACCACTATTTTAGTGTGTTACTAATGTAATGAAGTGCATGTTTATATACAGTTTGTGAAAAACGAGTATACTAAATTTTATACTCATGGCTATTAAGAGGGTTTAGCCTAGTATAGTCAACCAGGAAGGACAAGGTAATTATAAAGTTAAATACAAAAATTTCAAACACTCTGGCCTTGCAAACATTAAGTTACATGGTAAAGACAGGCACAACAAATATTGAGAAATTCAAGAGTTCATATATTCACTTAAATGTTCCATTAAAAAGATGTTAATTTAAGGATTTCATTAAAATATAATTTATTTTTATCCTAATTGAGTAATTTATGGTTACAGAAAGATTAACCACCAATAGATCAAATATAGAGAAAACCCATGCTAAATATCCAGTATAACTAAAAATGTTAAGTGCAATTAATAGCAATAAAAAAGGGACAAATTTAGCTCTATCAGGGACATGCGTAGATTTGAAATTGTGGTATGAATATTTAGATAAGTAGACAATTTTTTAAAATAAAGGCATTGCAATGGGAAGTTTGACAAAACTAATCAACGGTTCACTAAACTAAATACAACACTTAACTGAACACAAAGCTATTCCTGAAGTTGGGGTTTTCCTTAACTTCCCTCCCGGTGTCCTGAACCAAGAGATTAGGAAATATTGGCTTCAGGAACTTGAACTCACCAGTCCCAGAGTCTCCTGTCAGACACACCTCGTACTGGTAGCTCTGGGACAGGGTCTCGGTGCCGCTCACTCCCACCTGATGCCCTGGAAAAGGGCCCTCGGGCACCGAGCAGCGACCCACCACCGAGGCCGCCCTGCTCCCCCTGCACAGCCGCACCGCCACGAACAGGAGCACCGACAAGAGGAAGAGCGACGACACCGAGGCCAACGCCACCACCAGGTAGATGGTGAGCGAGTCGGCCCGGGCCTGGGCCGGGGCCGCCTCGGGGAGAGGCAGGTAGGGCTGGGAGAAGCCGTCCACCAGGAGCAAGTGTAGCGTGGCGGTGGCCGAGCGCAGAGGCTCGCCATTGTCCTTCACCAGCACCACTAGCCTGTGCTTGGCTGCATCGCGCTCGCTCAGCAACCTGGAGGTGCGCACCTCGCCATTGTGCGCCCACACGCCGAACAGCCCGGGCTCCGTGGCCTTGAGCAGCTGGTACGACAGCCAGGCGTTCTGACCCGAGTCACCGTCCACCGCCACCACCTTGGTCACCAGGTAGCCCGGCTCGGCCGGCCGGGGCACCAGCTCGGTGCAGGGCGCGGAGCCCTTCTGCAGCGGGTGCAACACGAAGGGCGAGTTGTCGTTGGCGCCCAGCACCAGCACGCGCACCAGCGCCTCGCTGCTCAGCGCCGGGGAGCCGCGGTCTGTGGCGCCCACGCGGAACTCGAACTCCTGCAGGGCCTCGTAGTCCAGCGACCTGAGGGCGAACAGGTGGCCGTTGTCTGCGTTGATGGAGACCAAGGAGGCGAGGGGCAGGTGCGGGTCCTGGGGCGGCAGCAGCAAGTATGTGACTTGGGCGTTGGTACCTGAGTCTCTGTCTGTGGCGCTGACGCTGCCGATGTGCAGGGCGGGGCTGTTGTTCTCGCGGACAAACAGGGTGTAGGAGGTTTGGGTGAAGGTGGGGGCGTTGTCATTGACGTCGGAGACCTGCACGGTTATGCTCTGCTGGGTTTTCAGCCTGGGTGTCCCCAGATCAGTGACGGTGATGGTGATGTTGTACTCGGCTCTGGTCTCTCTGTCCAGTGGTCTCCCTGTTACCAGGGTGTAAAAGTTCTTCAAAGTTGGTTTTAGAACAAACGGCAGATTATCTGGAATGGAGCAAATCGTCTTTCCATTTTCTCCGGAATCTCTATCTCGAATTCGGAAGATAGAGACTACTGTCTCAGGAGCATTTTCTGGGATGGAGCTGGTGAGTGAAGATATGATAAGTTCTGGGGGATTGTCATTCACATCCACCACTTCTATGACTACAGTGCCTTTCCCAGAAAGGCCTCCTCCATCTGTGGCCTCAATTTCTACATGGTAAGATTTATTTTTTTCGAAATCCAATTTTTTTTTCAGTTGTATTTCTCCCGTGACTTCATTTATTGAGAAAGTTTGTCTAATTTCATCTGATGCTTGGAATAAACCATAAGAAACACTCCCGAAGTTTCCAGCATCTACATCTCTAGCTAAGACCCTAACAATTGGAGAGTCTAGGGGGCTGTTTTCCAGGACCTGCACCCCATATGGAGTGTGCACAAACTCAGGAGCATTGTCATTGATGTCCATGATCAGGATTCGAACCATGACAGTGCCAGACCTAGGTGGAGACCCACCATCCAGCGCCACGAGGGTTAAGCTGAACTCAGGTTGCTCCTCTCGATCCAGTGGTTTGTCCTGCACCAAATCTGGGTATTTCTTGCCCTCACTATGATTTCGAGTGAGAATGTGAAAATGAGAATTGGGGCTGATTGTGTATTTTTGGAGACCATTGTTGCCCACATCCAAATCCTCAGCTATTAGCAACGGAAATAGAGTCCCCGGCTGGCTATTTTCTGGTATTTTCAAGAGCACTTCCCTTTCGGGGAATACTGGAGAGTGATCATTTATGTCCTGGATCAATAATTCTCCTTGAAAAAATTGCATGGGCATTTCCAGAAACACTTGGAAATGCAGTACACACGGTTCAATAGGACCACAGAGCTCTTCCCGGTCTAGTTTCTCCCTCAGAAGCAAATCTCCAGTCTGACGATCCAGCTGCAAACGCTGCTTGTCATCATCAGACACCACCCCAGCTGACCAGGCGGCCAGTTCCCCAATTCCCAGGCCCAGATCCTTGGTCAGATGAGCTACAAAGGAGCCGCTCTCTGTTTCCTCCAATACAGAATAACGAATAGGCTCGAGGCGAACCTGAGACAAGAACACCATCAAAATAAAGGCCAACACTTGCCTGTTTGGATGAATTCTCCCTAGCTTCTTCATGTTGGAGTCCAGGTCCTTATATCCAATCCCTTCAGCAACCACAGCAAGACTTTAGACATTCAATTCTAAAATCTTGCTTGGAGGAATTGTCACACAGTTGCTTTTAATATTAAATTTGTTTAGTATATCGCTGCCCCAAGCCGTTGATAAACCTGCACTCCTTGCAACGCTTCTTCCGTGTGTTTTTTATTGCGTCTAGGCGACACAAAAGAATACGCGAGCTTTTTAGGGCTCTTTATTCACAACTTAGCCTGCAGCGCCACCCTGCGTCTTGACTGAGAAATTAACAACTTCAAGACAGCGTATTTGGGAAGTTTTCAAATGAAAGCCATTTTTAACTGTACAGAATTTTTACAAACTTTGTTATTACATTAAACTGCATAATTTAAAAGGTTATTTCATTACAGTGCATGAACCAGAATAATCATGAGCACAAATCAAGAAGATATCTCAGTCTCCCCACTCCCTTATCAGTGAAATTTCAAAGAACTCCATTTCTTTACATAATCCAAACACAGGAGACAAATTTTTATACACTTCCAATTCAATTCATAATAGTTACATATGTTCCTTTTAAGAATGCGAGAACTTTGTGATGATGCAAAAGTTTAAGATGTTCTCTATACATGGTCTAAAGGGGAACTACTTTGAAATGATAGGTTCTATTTTCCTACTTTAACGTGCAAATAGTAATACAGGTGAATAAACAGGTATCTTGTTTTGTATCTGGTAATTTACGGTGTGAACCTACACTGAACATAGGAGTAAGGCAAATAGTATTAGAATCACAGATTCTTATAACTAAAAAGGAAATAAAAGATAAAGAAACTGAAACTGAAGCTCAGAGGGTCACAGGACTTGATTATTCTACATGACTATTATGAGGATAATGTCAAGACAAAAGTGAGTAACAGTCACAGAATTTTGTGAAGATAAAGGTTTTAAGCTGAACTTATTTAGTGAGATAGATATAATCTATATTTTATAATGAGTTTGCCTGTTACCACATTCACCTTTTGTATCCCAGATATCTTATTCCTTGACCAGCTAATTTTGGGGGAAACAAGAAGCACTGATTTAAAATATTTTATTCTGTGACCAAAGGGTGACTTAGGCTGTCTCTACTCAGATATGGTGAAGTAAAGAGACATGTGTATAAAATGGATCCCACCACAGCATGCAACTACTGTGATTACTCTCAAAGAAAGAATGGTACCACTGAGACACAGTTAACCAATTTACTGGTTGCAATTAATATATTGAATGGAGCACCACTTATCTTGCCACATATAAGATTTTCTCCCCTTAAATACCTTGTTATTTTATTTAATTATCCAACTCATATAATGATAATTTATAATTCATGTTAAATGAATTATTTTTAAAGCATGAAATCTGAGATTTCAGATTCTGATAGTGATAGAAAGTATTAGTAAAAATTATTTTTGAGGGGCGGAGCAAGATGGCCGAATAGGAACAGCTCCAGTCTCCAACTCCCAGTGCGAGCGACACAGAAGACTGGTGATTTCTGCATTTTCAACTGAGGTACTGGGGTCATCTCACTAGGGAGTGCCGGACAATCGGTGCTGGTCAGCTGCTGCAGCCCAACCAGCGAGAGCTGAAGCAGGGCGAGGCATCGCCTCACCTGGAAAGCGCAAGGGGGAAGGGAATCCCTTTTCCTAGCCAGGAGAACTGAGACACACAACACCTGGAAAATCGGGTGACTCCCACCCCAATGCTGCGCTTTAAGCAAACGGGCACACCAGGAGAATATATCCCACACCTGGCCGGGAGGGTCCCACGCCCACGGAGCCTCCCTCATTGCTAACACAGCAGTCTGCGATCTAACCGCAAGGCAGCAGCGAGGCTGGGGGAGGGGCGCCCGCCATTGCTGAGGCTTAAGTAGGTAAACAAAGCCGCTGGGAAGCTCGAACTGGGTGGAGCTCACAGCAGCTCAAGGAAACCTGCCTGTCTCTGTAGACTCCACCTCTGGGGACAGGGCACAGTTAACAACAACAACAACAAAAGCAGCAGGAACCTCTGCAGACGCAAACGACTCTGTCTGACAGCTTTGAAGAGAGCAGTGGATCTCCCAACACTGAGGTTGAGATCTAAGAAGGGACAGACTGCCTGCTAAAGTGGGTCCCTGACCCCTGAGTAGCCTAACTGGGAGACATCCCCCACTAGGGGCAGTCTGACACCCCACACCTCACAGGGTGGAGTACACCCCTGAGAGGAAGCTTCCAAAGTAAGAATCAGACAGGTACACTTGCTGTTCAGCAATATTCTATCTTCTGCAACCTCTGCTGCTGATACCCAGGCAAACAGGGTCTGGAGTGGACCTCAAGCAATCTCCAACAGACCTACAGCTGAGGGTCCTGACTGTTAGAAGGAAAACTATCAAACAGGAAGGACACCTATACCAAAACCCCATCAGTACATCACCATCATCAAAGACCAGAGGCAGATAAAACCACAAAGATGGGGAAAAAGCAGGGCAGAAAAGCTGGAAATTCAAAAAATAAGAGTGCATCTCCCCCTGCGAAGGAGCGCAGTCCATCGCCAGCAACGGATCAAAGCTGGTCAGAGAATGACTTTGACGAGATGAGAGAAGAAGGCTTCAGTCCATCAAACTTCTCAGAGCTAAAGGAGGAATTATGTACCCAGCGCAAAGAAACTAAAAATCTTGAAAAAAGAGTGGAAGAATTGACAGCTAGACTA
Source organism: Rhinopithecus roxellana (assembly GCF_007565055.1). Taxonomy (NCBI): domain Eukaryota; kingdom Metazoa; phylum Chordata; class Mammalia; order Primates; family Cercopithecidae; genus Rhinopithecus; species Rhinopithecus roxellana. The sequence continues at coordinate 157,789,202 of NC_044551.1, read as the reverse complement.
ATTAATGCAGAGAAGGTCATAAATGAAATGACAGAGATGAAAACCATGACACGAGAAATACGTGACAAATGCACAAGCTTCAGTAACCGACTCGATCAACTGGAAGAAAGAGTATCACCGATTGAGGATCAAATGAATGAAATGAAACGAGAGGAGAAACCAAAAGAAAAAAGAAGAAAAACAAATGAACAAAGCCTGCAAGAAGTATGGGATTATGTAAAAAGACCAAATCTACGTCTGATTGGGGTGCCTGAAAGTGAGGAGGAAAATGGAACCAAGTTGGAAAACACTCTTCAGGATATCATCCAGGAGAACTTCCCCAACCTGGTAGGGCAGGCCAACATTCAAATTCAGGAAATACAGAGAATGCCACAAAGATACTCCTCCAGAAGAGCAACTCCAAGACACATAATTGCCAGATTCACCAAAGTTGAAATGAAGGAAAGAATCTTAAGGGCAGCCAGAGAGAAAGGTCGGGTTACCCACAAAGGGAAGCCCATCAGACTAACAGCAGATCTCTTGGCAGAAACTCTACAAGCCAGAAGAGAGTGGGGGCCAATATTCAACGTTCTTAAAGAAAAGAATTTTAAACCCAGAATTTCATATCCAGCCAAACTAAGTTTCATAAGTGAAGGAGAAATAAAATCCTTTACAGATAAGCAAATGCTTAGAGATTTTGTCACTACCAGGCCTGCCTTAAAAGAGACCCTGAAGGAAGCCCTAAACATGGAAAGGAACAACCGGCACCAGCCATTGCAAAAACATGCCAAAATGTAAAGACCATCGAGGCTAGGAAGAAACTGCATCAACTAACGAGCAAAATAACCAGTTAATATCATAATGGCAGGATCAAGTTCACACATAACAATATTAACCTTAAATGTAAATGGACTAAATGCTCCAATTAAAAGACACAGACTGGCAAACTGGATAAAGAGTCAAGACCCATCAGTCTGCTGTATTCAGGAGACCCATCTCACATGCAGAGACATACATAGGCTCAAAATAAAGGGATGGAGGAAGATCTACCAAGCAAATGGAGAATTAAAAAAAGCAGGGGTTGCAATACTAGTCTCTGATAAAACAGACTTTAAACCATCAAAGATCAAAAGAGACAAAGAAGGCCATTACATAATGGTAAAGGGATCAATTCAACAGGAAGAGCTAACTATCCTAAATATATATGCACCCAATACAGGAGCACCCAGATTCATAAAGCAAGTCCTTAGAGACTTAGACTCCCATACAATAATAATGGGAGACTTCAACACTCCACTGTCAACATTAGACAGATCAACGAGACAGAAAGTTAGCAAGGATATCCAGGAATTGAACTCATCTCTGCACCAAGCAGACCTAATAGACATCTATAGAACTCTCCACCCCAAATCAACAGAATATACATTCTTCTCAGCACCACATCACACTTATTCCAAAATTGACCACATAATTGGAAGTAAAGCACTCCTCAGCAAATGTAAAAGAACAGAAATTATAACAAACTGTCTCTCAGACCACAGTGCAATCAAACTAGAACTCAGGACTAAGAAACTCAATCAAAACCACTCAACTACATGGAAACTGAACAACCTGCTCCTGAATGACTACTGGGTACATAACGAAATGAAGGCAGAAATAAAGATGTTCTTTGAAACCAATGAGAACAAAGATACAACATACCAGAATCTCTGGGACACATTTAAAGCAGTGTGTAGAGGGAAATTTATAGCACTAAATGCCCACAAGAGAAAGCAGGAAAGATCTAAAATTGACACTCTAACATCACAATTAAAAGAACTAGAGTGGCAAGAGCAAACACATTCAAAAGCTAGCAGAAGGCAAGAAATAACTAAGATCAGAGCAGAACTGAAGGAGATAGAGACACAAAAAACCCTCAAAAAATCAATGAATCCAGGAGTTGGTTTTTTGAAAAAATCAACAAAATTGACAGACTGCTAGCAAGACTAATAAAGAAGAAAAGAGAGAGGAATCAAATAGACGCAATAAAAAATGATAAAGGGGATATCACCACCAACCCCACAGAAATACAAACTATCATCAGAGAATACTATAAACAACTCTACGCAAATCAACTAGAAAATCTGGAAGAAATGGATCATTTCCTGGACACTTACACTCTTCCAAGACTAAACCAGGAAGAAGTTGAATCCCTGAATAGACCAATAGCAGGCTCTGAAATTGAGGCAATAATTAATAGCCTACCAACCAAAAAAAGTCCAGGACCAGATGGATTCACAGCTGAATTCTACCAGAAGTACAAGGAGGAGCTGATACCATTCCTTCTGAAACTATTCCAATCAATAGAAAAAGAGGGAATCCTCCCTAACTCATTTTATGAGGCCAACATCATCCTGATACCAAAGCCTGGCAGAGACACAACAAAAAAAGAGAATTTTAGACCAATATCCCTGATGAACATCGATGCAAAAATCCTCAATAAAATACTGGCAAACCGGATTCAGCAGCACATCAAAAAGCTTATCCACTATGATCAAGTGGGCTTCATCCCTGGGATGCAAGGCTGGTTCAACATTCGCAAATCAATAAACGTAATCCAGCATATAAACAGAACCAAAGACAAGAACCACATGATTATCTCAATAGATGCAGAAAAGGCTTTTGACAAAATTCAACAGCCCTTCATGCTAAAAACGCTCAATAAATTTGGTATTGATGGAACGTACCTCAAAACAATAAGAGCTATTTATGACAAACCCACAGCTAATATCATACTGAATGGGCAAAAACTGGAAAAATTCCCTTTGAAAACTGGCACAAGACAGGGATGCTAATATCATACTGAATGGGCAAAAACTGGAAAAATTCCCTTTGAAAACTGGCACAAGACAGGGATGCCCTCTCTCACCACTCCTATTCAACATAGTGTTGGAAGTTCTGCCCAGGGCAATCAGGCAAGAGAAAGAAATAAAGGGTATTCAGTTAGGAAAAGAAGAAGTCAAATTGTCCCTGTTTGCAGATGACATGATTGTATATTTGGAAAACCCCATTGTCTCAGCCCAAAATCTCCTTAAGCTGATAAACAACTTCAGCAAAGTCTCAGGATACAAAATTAATGTGCAAAAATCACAAGCATTCTTGTACACCAGTAACAGACAAACAGAGAGCCAAATCAGGAATGACCTTTTATTCAGAATTGCTTCAAAGAGAATAAAATACCTAGGAATCCAACTTACAAGGGATGTAAAGGACCTCTTCAAGGAGAACTACAAACCACTGCTCAGTGAAATAAAAGAGGACACAAACAAATGGAAGAACATACCATGCTCATGGATAGGAAGAATCAATATTGTGAAAATGGCCATACTGTCCAAAGTTATTTATAGATTCAATGCCATCCCCATCAAGCTACCAATGAGTTTCTTCACAGAATTGGAAAAAACTGCTTTAAAGTTCATATGGAACCAAAAAAGAGCCCGCATTGCCAAGACAATCCTAAGTCAAAAGGACAAAGCTGGAGGCGTCACACTACCTGACTTCAAACTATACTACAAGGCTACAGTAACCAAAACAGCATGGTACTGGTACCAAAACAGAGCTATAGACCAATGGAACAGAACAGAGTCCTCAGAAATAATACCACACATCTACAGCCATCTGATCTTCGACAAACCTGAGAGAAACAAGAAATGGGGAAAGGATTCCCTATTTAATCAATGGTGCTGGGAAAATTGGCTAGCCATAAGTAGAAAGCTGAAACTGGATCCTTTCCTTACTCCTTATACGAAAATTAATTCAAGATGGATTAGAGACTTAAATGTTAGACCTAATACCATAAAAACCCTAGAAGAAAACCTAGGTAATACCATTCAGGACATGGGCATGGGCAAGGACTTCATGTCTAAAACACCAAAAGCAACGGCAGCAAAAGCAAAAATTGACAAATGGGATCTAATTAAACTAAGGAGCTTCTGCACAGCCAAAGAAACTACCATCAGAGTGAACAGGCAACCTACAGAATGGGAGAAAATTTTTGCAATCTACTCATCTGACAAAGGGCTAATATCCAGAATCTACAAAGAACTCAAACAAATCTACAAGAAAAAAACAAACAACCCCATCAAAAAGTGGGCAAAGGATATGAACAGACATTCCTCAAAAGAAGACATTCATACAGCCAACAGACACATGAAAAAATGCTCATCATCACTGGCCATCAGAGAAATGCAAATCAAAACCACAATGAGATACCATCTCACACCAGTTAGAATGGCAATCATTAAAAAGTCAGGAAACAACAGGTGTTGGAGAGGATGTGGAGAAATAGGAACACTTTTACACTGTTGGTGGGATTGTAAACTAGTTCAACCATTGTGGAAAACAGTATGGCAATTCCTCAAGGATCTAGAACTAGATGTACCATATGACCCAGCCATCCCACTACTGGGTATATACCCAAAGGATTATAAATCATGCTGCTATAAAGACACATGCACACATATGTTTATTGCGGCACTATTCACAATAGCAAAGACTTGGAATCAACCCAAAGGTCCATCTGTGACAGACTGGATTAAGAAAATGTGGCACATATACACCATGGAATACTATGCAGCCATAAAAAAGGATGAGTTTGCGTCCTTTGTAGGGACATGGATGCAGCTGGAAACCATCATTCTTAGCAAACTATCACAAGAACAGAAAACCAAACACCGCATGTTCTCACTCATAGGTGGGAACTGAACAATGAGATCACTTGGACTCGGGAAGGGGAACATCACACACCGGGGCTTATCATGGGGTGGGGGAGGGATTGCATTGGGAGTTATACCTGATATAAATGATGAATTGATGGGTGCTGACAAGTTGATGGGTGCAGCACACGAACATGGCACAAGTATACATATGTAACAAACCTGCACGTTATGCACATGTACCCTAGAACTTAAAGTATAATAAAAAAAAAATTTTTTTTAAAGAGATACAAATTCAAAAAAAATTATTTTTGAAGGATATATGGATTTTATTTAGTAAATACCAGTTGAATTAATAAATTAATCCACTCAAATGATGTTTTTATCTATATAAGTAGATTATTGTCAGATCATATATTCAGCCATGAACGTGTCTGAAATTGAAAACAGAATTTTGAGAATATAATACATGCTAAGCATTATATAACTCAATTTACTTTGATTATATTTTTATTAATTACTATAAGGAATATATCAATGGCAGTAATAATATTAACATCTTAGAATTTTCTTCACATTTAAAGTAAATCAGAAAAGATACACTATGCATCACTATTAAATGAAAAACAATAAAAATACACACTGAAAAGAATAAAAAGAAAGAATATTATTTTAGACATAACTGGAAAACAAATCTCCTGGGCAAACCAAAGAGAAAATTGTTTCTAATATAGTAACCAGGTTTTAGTCAGATTCAATTTAATGCATTCAGGACAAAATTCAAACCATACTTTGTTTACTTATTCCTACCTGTTGACATAGAGTAAGAACTGGGTCTTTTCAGTTCCTTTTGCAATCCAAAAGTAAATGAAATCTCAGTAATGTTAACATATATGTCCACTATATACCAGATATTATTCTAAGCATTTTACACATATTGACTCATCTTATCACCCCAACAACCCTATGAGGTGGGCAGTCTTATGAGCCACATTTTTAAAGATTAAGAATTATGGCACACAGAGTTTAAATAACCTGTCCAAAGTCATACAGCATGTGAAATGGCAGAGCCAGGATTTAAACTGTTACCATGTGACTCCAGAAACCATTCTTTTATATGCCTAAGTAGAGCTGGAGAGGTGAACAACTTTTTAGATAATTTAGATCCCAACTTCAGCCTTGCCTTGGGTACATGGTTATCATAAGTGAAATATATTTATATTCAAGTTTTCAATTATTATTAGAAACTTAAAAATTATTTGTCTCCCTTTAGAGACAGTTAGTTACCAGTAGAGAGAGATGTTTATACAACTTACACATTGGAAGGAAAACTAATACTCAACATTTTTGTTGCAATCATTAATCAGGTGAAAAAATTAAGAGTGACATAATGAATTACTTATAGCCTTAAATATTGGAAAAAAACATGTATAGATCTTCTGAAAAGTTGTTTAGGTTCTGATAAAGAGTTTAAAGTTACAATCAAGAAGGGTGGCCTAGAAGAATGGCCTAGCATATTATGCCATAGTTTATTTCCCTAAACTGCCATATTTATGAGAAAAGAAAGATCTATTATACCTGAATGGAGGATAAGCTAATTATATAAGATAAGCTAATGATATAAAGAATGAGCACCTGAAAACTATTTTGTCCCAGTCAGAAAAGCTGTATTATCCATTCTGAAGGATTCATATGACTTTACATAATTGGTTGCCAGATCTGAAGCACGATATTTAATTTTTTTCATTTTAAATATACAAAGAAAGATAAAATAGAGGGATATGCAGGAAACTGGTTGCTTTCTGGTAAAATATAGGCAAGAACCTTATCACTGAAAAAAGATAAAAATCATTTTAAAGAAATTTTAGGCTGGGCATGGCAGCTCATGCCTGTAAATGCCAGCACTTTGGGAGGCCAAGCAGGAGGATCACTTGAGCTCAGGAGTTTGAGACCAGCCTGAGCAACACAGCAAGATCTTGTCTCTCAAAAATAAATAAATAAATAAAATAAAATAAAAATAATAATTATCCAGAGGTGGTGGCATGCACTGGTAGTCCCAGCTGCTTGGGAGGCTGAGGTAGGAGGATTGCTTGAACCTGGGAAATTGAGGCTTCAGTGAGCCATGATTGTGCCACTGCACTCCATCCTGGGTGACAGAGTGAGACTCTGTCTCAAAAAAATAAAATACTACTAAATAAATAAATTTACTAAAATTTATACTACTAAAACTACTAAACTACTAAAATAAACTACTACCAAAACTACTAAAATAAATAAATGAGTTCAGCAAGGTTGCAGGATACAAGATCACTATGCGGAAATCAATTGTATTTCTATACAGTAGCATTGAACAAACCAAAAATGAGATCAAGAAAACAATTCAATTTATAATAGATATCATCAAAAGGAATAAAATGCTTAGGAATAAACTTAACAAAAGAAGTAGGAGAACTGAACACTGAACACTGCAAAACATCATTGAAACAAATTAAAGAAGATCTAAGTAAATGAAAAGTGTTCATAGATTGGAAGACTTAAGATTGTTAAAATATTGGTACCTTCCAAATTGCTCTACAGATTTATTGCAATCCCTATCAAAATTTCAGTTGGCTTTTTTGCAGAAATTGGTAAACTGACCCTAACATTCACATGAAAATGCAAGGGACCCAGAATACAATCTTGGGAAAAAAGGAACAAAGTTGAAAAGCCCACACTGTCTTATATATATATGTATCTTTTTATTTTTTTTGAGATGGAGTCTCGCTCTGTCGCCCAGGCTGGAGTGCAGTGGCGCCATCTCGGCTCACTGTAAGCTCTGCCTCCCGGGTTCACGCCATTCTCCTGCCTCAGCCTCCTGAGTAGCTGGGACTACAGGTGCTCGCCACCACGCCCGGCAAATTTTTTTTTTTTTTTTTTTTTTTTTTTTTGTATTTTTAGTAGGGACAGGGTTTCACCATGTTAGCCAGGATGGTCTCGATTTCCTGACCTCATGATCGGCCGACCTCGGCCTTCCAAAGTGCTGGGATCACAGGCATGAGCCACCGCGCCCGGCCCACACTTTCTGATTTTAAAGATATATTCTAAGTTATATATCACATATTTGAGTATTTTGATATATTAACACAAATACTATTTTTATTCTAGAAAAAATTATTAGAAATTATCTTAGATTCCATCACAAATTTCTCAAGTCAAACTCTAATTATTCAAGTATCTCCATCCTACATTTACATTTCAGTGAGTGTGACTTTAAAAATATCTTACAGGTTTAAGTTTGGAAGGTTAGCTCATGTAAAAGTTACTTTGCTTTCACCACTGAGCACTATTGTTTGCTTTACAGCTATTTCATTCAAACGGTCAGCTGATGTATCTGATGTACATATTTAATAGAACATTCCTGGGGATCATTCCTTTTATAAGAATTTCCAATAAATTCCACAAACCATTGATATGAATCATTTATTATTGATAGCTTAACATTTTGAAATAGTGCTATTGGAAATATGATTTAAGGAAATAATAGTCAAAATCTAATAATTATTTCACCCTTTATCTCTCTCAAAAATTAATGTTTAATTTTCCTTTATTCTTCCCTTTCAAAGTAAGAAAAAACCATCCTCAAGTCATGGTGAAGTTTTAAAAATACTCTTTCATTTTGAAAATAGACTATTCAAAATAGTACAAATTTAACATTTTTAACTTTAGGACTATGTATATTTAAATCTCTTTTTAAATCTTTTTTTCTTTTTTGAGACAAGGTCACACAGGCTGGAGTGCAGTGACACAATCATAGCTCACTGCAGCCTGGAGTACCTGGGCTCAAGCAATCTTCATGCCTTGGACTGCTGAGTAGCTGGGACTACAGGTGCAAGCCACCACATTCAGCTAATTTTTTTTTTTTTTAAATTGTAGAGATGGGGTCTTGTTATGTTGATCATCCTGATCTTGAACTCCTAGCCTCAAGCATTCCTTCCACTTTGACCTTCCAAAATGCTGGGATTACAGATATGAACAACTGCAACTGGCTCATTGCTTGATTTTAACATGCTGAACCAACCTTGCATTCCTGAAATAAATCTCACTTGGCCATGGTGTGTAATCATTTTTATGTGATACTAGAGTCAGCTTGCTAACATTTTGTTGAGAATGTTTGCATCTATATTCATAAGGGAAATTGGTATGTATTTTTTTCCTTGTGTTATCACTGTCTGGTTTTGTCATCATGTTAATACTGGCCTCTGTAGAATGGAGTTGAGAAGTGGTCCCTGCTCCTCTATTTTTTGAATGAGTATATCAAGTACTGGTGTTAATTCTTCTTTAAACATTTCGTAGAATTGACCAGTGAAGCCATCTGGTCCTGGGCTTTTCTTTGTGGAAAATTTTTGATTACTGGTTCAATCTCTTATTACAGGTCTATTCGGGTTTTTTGTTAGGTTGGTATAAAAGTCATTGCATTTTTTGCCATTGAAAGTAATGGCAAAACCACAACTACTCTTGCACCAACCTAGTATTTCTCCTTAGTCAGTTTTGGCAATTACAGGTCTATTCACATTTTCTATTTCTCCTTAGTCAGTTTTGGTAGTTTGTGTTTTCCATTTAATCTAGGGTTTTGTTTTTTTTTTTCCCATTTCATCTAGGTTTTCTCATTTGTTGGCTTAAAATTGTTTATAGTATTCCCTTATAATTTCCTTTAAGATCTGTGAAATAGGTCATACTTTTCCCTCCTTTTTCTTAATTTTAGTAATTTGAGTCCCCTTTTTTCATCATCAGACTTGCTAAAGCTTTGCCAATTTTATTGATCTTTTCAAAGCACCAACTTTTAGTTCATTTTCTCCATTGTTTTTCTATTTTGTTTTATTTATTTCCACTCTAATCTAATAATTTTCTTTCTTCACCTTGTATTGGTTTTAGTATGCTCTCCTTTTCCTAGCTTCTTAAAGTGGAAGTCTGGGTTACTGATTTGAGATCTTTTTAAAATATATAGGTATTTCAGCTATAATTTTCCCTCTAGGCACAACTTTTATTGTATCCAATAAATTTTGTTATGTTGCATTGTCATTTTTATTCATTTCAGAGTATTATATAATGTCCCTTGTGATTTCTTCTTTGATTCATTTTTTTATGTTTAATTTCCACATATTTGTGAATTTCCCAAATTTTCTTCTGGCACTGCTTTCTAATTTCATTTCATTGTAGCTGGAAAACATACTTTATATGATTTTAACTCTTTCAAATTTATTAAGACTTGTTTTATGGCCTAATATACAGTCTATCCTGGAGAATGTTTCATGTGCACTTGAAAATAACGTGTATTCTGCTGTTGCTAGATGGAGCATTCTGTCAAGTACTGTTGGTTTATAATGTTATTCAAGTATTCTTTTCTCATATTGATACTCTGTTTCATTGTTTTATCATTTATTGAAAATTGGGGAATTAAACTCTTCAGCTATTATTGTCAAATTGTCTAACTCTTCATTTGTGTCTCTTTTTGCTCCACTTATTTTGGATTTCTATTATTAGATGCATATATGTTTATGATTATTATGTTTCCCTGATGGATTAACCCTTTTACTATTGTAAAATACCCCTCCTTAACTTTTTATTTTTAGTAACTTTTTTGTTTGTTTTAGAGTATATTTTGCTTGATATTAATGTAGGCATTCTAGCTCTTTTGGTTACAGCCTACATAATATATCTTTTTCCATCTTTTTACTTTCAATGTATGTGTGTCTTTGAATCTAAAGTGTCCCTTGGTAGACAACCTATAGTTGGATCATTTTTAAAAATCCATTCTGCCAATTTCTGCTTTTTAATTGTAGTGTGCAATTCATTCACATTTAACATAGTTGCTGATAAGGTAGATTTATATTGGCAATTTGCTTTGGTTTCTACATCTTATTATTTTATTTCCTCATTGTTCTCTTTTGTGTTAAACACATATTTTCTTGGGTTCCATTTTAATTGACTTGTCATTTTTTTTAACCTTTTTTAGTTATTTTCTTGGTGGTTTCCCTGATTATTAAAGTGAATATCTTTTACCAATCAAGTTCAGATTAATACCAATTTAATTTCAACAGTATATAGAACTGTGTTTCTATATAACTGTGTTATCTCTCCCCTCCTTTGTGTCACATTGTCGTACAATTACATCTTTACAATTTATATACCTATGAACATAGATTTATAATTACTGCTTTATGCAGTGTTCTTTCCAATAACAAGTTACAAATAAAAACACATTTGCAGTTCCCTAGATATATATATACCTACATGTTACTTTCTCTTTATGACGCTTTTATTTTTTCATGTGGATTAAAGTTACTCATTGGTGTCCTTTCATTTCAGCCCAAATGACTACCTTTAATATTTCTTTGTAGAGTAGGTTTGCTAACAATGTAATCAGTCATTTACTGTTTTTTGGTAATGTCTTAATTTCTCTTTCATTTTTGAAAGATACTTTTGGTGGATATAGAATTATTGGTTGATAGTCCCTTTTAGCACTTTGAATGTGTCATCCCACTCCCCTTTGGCCTCCATTATTTCTGTAAGAAATCAGTGTTAGTCATATTGAGGATAAGATTTTTGAGGATAAGGTATGTGATGAGTTGCTTCTCTCTTGCTGTTTTTGAGGTTCTCTTTTTGTCTTTAGCTTTTGACAGTTTGATCATGATGTATCAAGGCATGAATCCCTTTGACTTTATCCTGGTCGGAATTTGCTGGGCCCCTTGAGTGTGAAGATTAATGTTTTTCATCAAATTTGAGAAATTTTCAGCCATTACTTCAGTTATTCTTTCTGTTATTTTGTCTCTTTCCTCTCCTTCTGGGACTTCAAGTATGTGTATTTAGAAGGCTTCATGGTGTCCCATAGGTCTCTGTTCATTTTCATTTTTAAAAATCTTTTTGTTCCTAAGACTGGGTAATTTTCATTGATCTATTTTCTTTCTTCCTTCCTTCCTTCCTTCCTTCCTTCCTTCCTTCCTTCCTTCCTTCCTTCCTTCCTTCCTTCCTTCCTTTTCTTTCTCTCTTTCTTTCTTTCCTTTCCTTTTCTTTCTGTCTTTCTTTCTTTCTTCTCTCTCTCTGTCTCTCTCCTTTCCTTCCTTCCTTCCTTTTCTTCCTGTTTTTTTTTTTTTTTTTTTTTTTTTTTTTTTTTTGAGACAGGGTCTTGCTCTGTCACCCAGACTTTTTGCACTAGACAAGCTCTGATTCAAGGCAGTTAAAGACAGCCTTGCAAGTGGAGTCCTCCAGGGAGCCAACAAACAGATCAAATAATAGCAATTCTTTGTGGTGCTATTCTGTTTCCTCTGGTGGCTGCCAAGCTGCTGATTTTCACTGTGATTGTAAATTGTTAATTTTAAAGGCTTCTAAGAGGCTAGAGAGATGGAGATGGAAATAGGCCAGTTAAAACGCCACAAAAACCACCGTTTTTAACCAAGAGTCAGACTGTTTTTTCCTCAATAAATTCTCCCTAAGTTGCTGCACACCTTTGTTTAAATTTCAGAGTTCTGAAACAGTTGATTTTGACAATTTCTCTCAGTTTCCTCACTGCTTTCCTGAAGAAGAGATTTTTCGGAGGTTCATTCTCTACCATTTTCACTGATGTTCAGAATATATTCTTTTTTAAAATTGCAGTAAAATGTGCAATACCCTTTTTCATAATAACAAACATAGACAATGAAACTTCAAAAAAAAAAAAAAGAAACTTCAACACTGCCAGTTACCTACTTTAAATTAAATAGAATTGAAACATTTGGGATGAAGAAATTCATTTCCTCAGAAATAAAGAAATTTAAACAAAAAACCTCAGAAAGATACAATTTAGAGAATACAATTTCTTTTTAAAAAATATCCCACATTGTTCTAGAAGTTAAATTTCTTTTAAAAGTCTTTCCTCATAGATAGCTCACACTAATTAGAGAAAATTGGCTTCTGAAATTTGATATTTGTTTCTGATATTCCAGAAACTTCTCACATTGAAAGCTCTAGGACTAAATCCCAGTGGTGTTGATACTCCCAAAATGCTCAGGAAGAGGCCTTCTTTTGAGCAGCAGTACACTGAAGTTTCCCAGTTGACCCTCCACATCTGAGTAGCACAGAAACAGAGAGAATCGAAAGAGAAAGAAGCCTGAGTCAAATCAGTGATCAAGAAAATGGAAATCCTTTTATGGGTGGTTAAAGGAATGGAAGAGAAGACTAGGGTAAGTCCTAGACCAGGTGTAGGACGATCATGGCAAATAAAGGTGGCTTCCAGTTGTCCTTAATAACAGCACCAGCTTGTGCCTGGTTGTGGTTGTCTTTTAGGAGCCTACATGTGCTTCATATACTCTGTACTTCCAGGTTGTGGGCCTACATGCTAACATCCAGGGCTCTGAGGCCTTGAATCGCCAATAAAATAGTCATGAGTTCTAGCCCAAGTCATCATCTGGGTTACCACTTTTTTCTACCTGGACAGCTCAGTACATAATATAGAATTGTTTTGTAATAAATTTTCTTTGTTATCTAGCTATTACAGTTGTGTGTCATCCAGGATCTCCACATCTTGATGCTCAACTCCAGAAAGCCCCAGACACATTTAGAACTCAAACTCTTCAAGAATCTCAAAAACCAGGGACATCAAAGCACACAGGTTCCATTGTCCATGCTGATGGATACCGAGAGGGCTGAGGAATATGTCCTTGGGCAGCTGTGGGAAAGTGACTTAGGTATTAGTCCCTAGATAGTCTCTGTTTTTGGCAGTGATACTATCAGCATTCTGAGTAGGACTTTTTTTTTTTTTTAAACTAATAATGTGTATGAGGTTTGGGTCAGGGAATTGTTGACAGTGTTGAAGAACAGTATGATTATGTTGTGCTGTATTTCTGCATGTTAGATTCCACCCTAGTAAGAGACGGTACAGAGCCCTGACTTCTCTGTTACAAAAATAATTTTATTTTTTGAGATAGAGTCTGGCTGTATCACCCAGGCTAGAGCATGATTGTGGCTTGCTGCAGCCTCAACTTCCTGGGCTCAAGGATCTTCCCACCTCAGCCTCTTCAGTACCTAGGAACTCAAGTGCATGCCACCACACCCAGCCAATTTTTAAAATTTTTTGTAGAGACAGAGTTTCACTATGTCTCTGAGGCTGTTGTTGAACTCCTGAGTTCAAGCAATCCTCCTGTCTAGGCCTCCCTAAGTGCTGGGATTAAAGGCATGAGCCACTGTTCCCAGACCCAGAACACTAATTTTTGACAAATGGTTTCATGAGGAGATTGTCTTGGAAGGAGCAAGCCCATTTTGCATTATCACCAGAGTCCCAAGCTATTTTCTTAAAAAAAGAAAAAAATAGCAACCACTATTTCAGTGGAATCTTGGATTATGTTATTATTTTTCTGAGCATTACCATGAATGCTGTAACTTGAATCAAGACCATGATGTTTTCCATATAGTCCCCATGTGTCAATTGCTTCAGTTACAGTTCAGTTTTCCTAAAAATCAACTTGTTTACTCTGAAGATTGAAACATTTTAAATTTCTCCATTAGCTCCCATGTCTATAGCCTTAGCAGAATCCATGACAACCAAGAAGCAATGACATTCCCTGAGATTTTTGCCTCATTGAGTAAATGCAGAACAATACCACCCAAAAGAGCGTGGGTCCCATCTCAAATATATTTTTAGTGCTTGGTCCAGAACTTTTGCCTGGGTGTGGCAAAGTTGAGCTAAGCTTTTAAATGAAGGCTTGGGTTTGCAGAGGCCAGGGTGAAACCACCTTGAGACCCCTCTTCTTCCTCCCTTCCCCAAGATTGTCAAAACAAGCGCTACTGTGAAAGAAGCTTCCAATAAGAGATAAGTTCTCGATAAAATATCACCAAGCAAATGAAGATTAACACCACAAAAAAACAGACTCAACAAATAAAAGAGTTGTTTTATCTACTGTAAGAAAAAGAAATTTGAAACAATATGGAAAGAACTTAAAAGACTCAAACAACAAAGAAGGAAATAGCAATTGTGAAACAAGAGCAAATAGTTGTGAAAACTTGCCAAATGAAAGTTTTTAAAAGAAAATTGTAATTTCTAAAAGAAAAAATGCAGTACGTTATGTGAATCTCAGGTTGGGGCCTACCATATATATCAGAACAGCAAGAATAAATGAAAAAATCTAAAAGATAGTAAAGAAGTTTACGGATAAAAGAATGAGAAGTAGACTGACATTGTACTTTTCATCAATGTGTTGAATACCTAAAGAATAGAAGGAAAATAAGCTTAAAATTTTGAATCTATGATCAAGCAAACTATTGATTAACCATATGCATATTTGACATTAAAATAATTCATAATTAAGACTAACAGATTTCTGGCTTTAAAAAATCTAACAATTACTTTAAGAAGCAAAAGATGTTTCCAGAATAAAGTAGGGGGATATAGAGAAAAGCTGTTATTTTTTTTTAAACAGAGTTTTCTTTTGTAAGGAAGTAGAATTTATTCATCAAAGAAGATTTATGAAAAGTATGGTGGTATAGCGAGTGGCCTCACTAGTTTTAATGATTGATATTTGAATATAGCTTAGTCTTATAACAACCCCACATAAAAATTTAAAATTCATTTGTATCCCTTTGATTTTCAGTGTTAAAAACTAGATTGTGAATGTCAAGGAAATATTTAAGTTATTTCTGAACCAATGTATCTGTAGAGAGAAGGGAGTATGCACATGATCGAGAATTATGTTTTGAAAATAAATGAATGATTGACTACTTAAAAAAATTTAAGCCTTTGGGATCTTGAAAATTTTATTTAATCTTGATATCATTAAGACTAATCCAAGTTCAATAGAAGTACAAATTAGAGGCCAGAGAATTTAAATACCAATTTCAGAAAGTTAATTTGATGTACAAAAAAGTCTTACATTTAATTTCTTCTTTTTCCCTGAAATCAAAGATACGAATAAGCTCAATTTAGAACCAACTTGGAGATTAATACGTAATTTTACAGTTCTCCAAGCTTCCACAAGTCTCAAGATGCAAAGGGAGACATTAAATAAAAAATTGGCTCTATAGGGACTTACTCTTTATACTCCATCCCTTTCTGAATATAGATAGTTCTTTTAAAATTCAATGTGTAGATCAGGTCCAAATGAACAAGTCTGTAATTCCTTAGAACATTATTTTATTTACCAAATAATTTAAAATGTATTTATTTAACAAATATAAACTGAGCATCTACTATGAATGAGGCATTGTGCTGTTTGCTGGAAATACCACTATTAATAAACCAGAAACAGACGCTACCTTCAAGTTGCTTAGAGTCTACTAAGGTCATTTTACATATTCTAGAATGAGGGAAGGGAGTAAAATTTTTCTTTCTCTTACTTTTTGACAATTGGAATACTAGTGAGATCAATTTGTAAATATTTTACAATAATGAATTAGCCTGCCTAGAAGAAAAATTACTAGAAAATTATTAATAATATATAAAGTCATCCCTTTTGCCTTGTGCCAGGCTTTTAGTTTCTGGAATTCCAAAACGTGGCAACATTAGTTAGAACTGTACATGTGGTACTCTCTCTATATTTAATGAAATATCCAGATGAATACATTTTTGGAAGTTGTCTTCAAATAAAAGGGTAAAACGTTTCTAATTGCCCTGAAAGAGAAGCAGGTTTGAACCAAGAGTAAGATGTGATTGCTTCCCATCTTCAAATTTAGTCTAGATTATCTTTTCTGGCTTTGCTAAATTCTATTCATTTTCTCAACAATGTATAAGTCCAGTACATCTAAAAACTAAATTACTAATGGTATCTGTTCTTCTATCTTCAGTGTCTAAATGACTCAGCATATTGCCTTTTGAACTTTAGTCTCCAATCATTTACCATATTAGTCCCCAAACGAACTGCCCTCTATATTTTCCACAGTTGAATACTTCCCTGGGTCTGATACCACCTGGGACTAAGGTAATCAAAGAGAGATAAATCTTGATAAGAATTCTATGCCTCTTCCTGATATTCATGGAAAATCAGCTACATATGCAAAGAAGAAAAATATCTGACCAAAACAGCCAGATTCTACTTAAAGTGAAAGGAAATATTATATTAATTTTCCTCTGACTATTAAAGGTTCACACATTTGGCTGCGCATGGTGGTTCATACCTGTAATCCTAGCACTTTGGGAAGTGGAGGCAGGAGGATACCTTGAGCACAGGAGTTCCAGACCAACCTGGGCAACATGAAGAAACCCCATTTCTACAAATAAATTTTTTTTTGTTGTTAAATAGCTGAGTGTGGTGGCACACACCTGTCATCCCAGCTACTCTGGAGGCTGAAGTGGTCAGATCCCTTGAGCCCAGGAGACTGAGACTGCAGTGAGCCATGATTGTACCACTGCATTCCAGCCTGGGCAACAGAGCAAGACCCTGTCTCAAAAGATTTTTTAAAAAAGGGTCTATGCATTTGATGCTCAGTTACATAAAATGATACCACTTAAATGTGATAATAACTACATTTTAACACGTTTGAAAGCATGTCAATCTTAAACTCTTGCTTTTTGGGGAATTTGTAAAATCTTTGAGAAATTCTCTTTTCTCTACTCATGAGTATTTAATTCCTAGGAAGATATATAGACGTTCTGTGGATGAGGAAATGCTTATAAGAAGAAAATTAATTTTTTCCTAATACAATTTCCTAATTAGGAGCTAAATATTTTGTTGCTTAAAATAAGTTTTTTGATTTTACTCAAGATAACCATAAGATTCAATGTTTTGGTTGCTTCCAGATTTTATTCTTTGTTGTAGCTAGAGTTTCACAACGATATTGCCTTCTCCTTTTTAGAACTTTCTATTCTTGTACATCTTGTTTTAATTACATTGTAGGAGGCAGGATGCTGATATGGATGGACAGTTCCTCTCCCAGAAAGATCATACATAATCCTAAATCATATCAGGTTAAAATCTGAAGGAGGGAACCAAGACAGGAAAAAAAGAAAGTATCTTTCTCCTATATCACCATACAAGTGGCAAGTAGGTATTAATTATAAAGTAGGGCCGGGCGCGGTGGCTCAAGCCTATAATCCCAGCACTTTGGGAGGCCGAGACGGGCGGATCACGAGGTCAGGAGTTCGAGACCATCCTGGCTAACACGGTGAAACCCCGTCTCTACTAAAAAATACAAAAAAAGCTAGCCGGGCGAGGTGGCTGGCGCCTGTAGTCCCAGCTACTCGGGAGGCTGAGGCAGGAGAATGGCGTAAACCCAGGAGGCGGAGCTTGCCGTGAGCTGAGATCTGGCCACTGCACTCCAGCCTGGGCGACAGAGCGAGACTCCGTCTCAAAAAAAAAAAAAAAAATAATAATAATAATAATAATAAAGTAGGACTGGATAGGATATCACTTTTACCATGAAGCATTTAGATATCATATACCCATGTATTTTCTTGAAATGAAAAATTGGCTGTCAGATTGATAACCCTTACATCTCAGAATTTATGAAATAAATAATTGTCATTCCACCAGATGTCTTACTAAACAATGTTTTTGTGTCAAATGGAAAAGAACAGTCAGTTTTTAAAATGGCATAGGTTTAATTTTTTTCCTCAGTCATCATGAACACACTTTAGACAAACTTCAAAGGGTAATTATCCATATTAGTCTATATTTGTGTCCATATTTTGGCCAATATAAGCACATAAAATATTGAAATATTAATTGCAAATGTCAACACAGAAAATGAACTAAATTACTTTCATTTGAGTACTACACCCCTAAAAAGATGATATATTACTATAAATTAAAACACATTCTTGTCTATTCTCAAAACTTCGTTAACCATAGACAAAGCTGCTTTGGGCATATTATACAACACATTATGTGAATATATTCAACAAGGGAAATTATAAAATTGGTGGTTTGGAACTCTCTCTACATTGCTTTATAATATAAAAATTGAAAGGAGTTATTTTAATAAGCTATTTGAAATCACTATTAAAAGATAATGAATTCCTTTTTACTCCCCATTAGAAAAAAGAAGGCGAATTAAGACTGCGTTGGCAAGCTAGGATGAAAGGAGAGTATGCATGGATTAACTACAGAAAAAGTAGAATCAATATATAAACAAAATGTTCTATCGACTAAGGATTCTTGATTGAAATACAAAACGTTCAGAGCCAAACAACTATTTTCCAGTTCTGTTAATGAAACCTAAGCCATCCCTGGATTTGAAATTTTGCTCTACTCTTGCTACTTGCCTTGAACCATACCAAAAGAGAATTCTCCAATAGGTAAAGCAGTAAAAAAGGACTTTCCACAGATTAACTGAGACGAAGCTCAGTAGATCCTTATTAACACTTAACTGAATTCAAAGCTCTTCCTGAAACTGGGATTTGCCTCACTAACCCTCTCTGCACCCTGAGCAACGAAATTGGGGATAATTGGCTTCAGGAACTTGAACTCTTTTGTCCCGGAGCCTCCAGTCAGACACACCTCGTACTGGTAGCTCTGGGACAGGGTCTCGGTGCCGCTCACGTCCACTAGATGCCCTGGAAAGAGGCCCTCGGGCACCGAGCAGCGACCCACTGAGGCCTCCCTGCTCCTCCTGCACAGCCGCACCGCCACGAACAGGAGCACCGACAAGAGGAAGAGCGACGACACTGAGGCCAACGCCACCACCAGGTAGACGGTGAGAGAGTCGGCCTGGGCCTGGGCCGGGGCCGCCTCTGGGAGCAGCAGGAAGGGCTGGGAGAAGCCGTCCACCAGGAGCAAGTGTAGCGTGGCGGTGGCCGAGCGCGGAGGCTCGCCATTGTCCTTCACCAGCACCACTAGCCTGTGCTTGGCCGCGTCGCGCTCGCTCAGCAGCCTGGCGGTGCGCACCTCGCCATTGTGCGCCCACACACCGAACAGCCCGGGCTCCGTGGCCTTGAGCAGCTGGTACGACAGCCAGGCGTTCTGGCCCGAGTCGCCGTCCACCGCCACCACCTTGGTCACCAGGTAGCCCGGCTCGGCCGCCCGGGGCACCAGCTCGGTGCAGGGCGCGGAGCCGTTCTGCAGCGGGTACAGCACGAAGGGCGAGTTGTCGTTGGCGTCCAGCACCAGCACGCGCACCAGCGCCTCGCTGCTCAGCGCCGGGGAGCCGCGGTCTGTGGCGCCCACGCGGAACTTGAACTCCTGCAGGGCCTCGTAGTCCAGCGATCGGAGGGCAAACAGGTGGCCGTTGTCCGCGTTGATGGAGACCAGGGAGGAGAGGGGCAGGTGCGGGTCCTGGGGTGGCAGCAGCGAGTAGGTGACCTGGGCGTTGGTGCCTGAGTCTCTGTCTGTGGCGCTGACGCTGCCGATGTGCAGGGCGGGGCTGTTGTTTTCGCGGACGAACAGGGTGTAGGAGGTTTGGGTGAAGGCGGGGGCGTTGTCATTGACGTCGGAGACCAGCACGGTTATGTTGTACTTGGTTTTCAGCCTGGGTGTCCCCAAATCAGTGACAGTGATGGTGATGTTGTACTCGGATCTGGTCTCTCTATCCAGTGCGCCTTCTGATATGAGGGTGTAAAAATTCTCTACGGATGGTTTCAGGACAAAGGGGAGATTGTTCTCAATGGAACACACCACTCTTCCGTTGTCTCCAGAGTCTAGATCAGAAACACTGAAAACAGCCAGTACAGTCTCTGCCGAGTTCTCGGGGATAGGGCTGTTTACTGAAGACAAGGTCAGTTCCGGTGGGTTGTCGTTGACATCAACCACCTGGATTATGACTGTAGACTTTCCGGATAGGCCTCCGCCATCCTTGGCCTCGATGTCGACTTCATAACTATTAATCGCTTCAAAATTCAAATATTTGACTAGTTGTATATCACCAGTAATTGGATTTAGCTGAAAAGTTTTGCGAATTTCTTCAGAAGCATGAAAAAATGCGTATGATATTGTCCCAAAACTTCCTGTATCTAAATCAGAAGCCAAGACTGTGACAATGACAGAGTTAACGGGGGTATTCTCTAGAACTGCAACCTCATAGAGCGGCTGTGCAAATTCTGGTGCATTGTCGTTTATATCTAAGACCTGGATGTTTATCTGGGCTGTCCCAGACCGAGGGGGAGCGCCGCCGTCCAGCGCAGTGAGCGTTAAGCTGAGCTCGGGCTGCTCCTCCCGATCCAGCGCTTTATCCAGTACTAGTTCCGGGTACTTCCTTCCGTCCCTACGACTGAGAGTGAGTACGTGGAAGTGGGAATTCGGAGTGATAGTGTAGTTTTGGAGGCTGTTTCTTCCCACATCCAAGTCCTCAGCATTTCCCAAAGGAATTACTGCTCCTGGTAGAGTGCTTTCTAGGATTTTCAGATCCATTTCATTTTCAAAGAACACCGGAGAATGGTCATTTACATCTATGATATGGAGCTCGTTTGTAACAAACTGCAAAGGGTTTTGCAGTAATATCTGAAAATGCAGTATGCATGGTTCTGTGGGGCCGCATAGCTCCTCCCGGTCCAATTTCTCATTCAGAAGCAAATCACCTGTCTGATGACTGAGCTGAAAATGCTGTTTGTTCCCTTTGGACACAACTTGGGCTCCCCTCGCGGCCAGTTCCTCTACCCTTAGCCCCAGATCCTTTGCTAGGTTGGCTATTAAAAAGCCCTTCTCTTTTTCCTCAGCCACAGAATAGCGTCTTGACTCGGACCCAGCCAGAGACCCTCCCAGAAAAACAAAGAGAAGCAGGACTTGCCTTTGTCTAAGAAATCGCTCTCCTCCCGCCTCCATTGCACTTTCCGTCACGCTTTTCTTGGGAATGTCTCCAAGCTGAACCTCAGATAGCGCTGGGAAACAGTCTTTTGCCCCACAACCTTTGCAGACGGCCTAGTCAATAAGCCTTTCCAGAGACTCAGACTTGCTGACTCAAAAATCTGCCTGGGCTCACAACCCCTGGTTTACCACACTGGATCCGTGCGTCACCAAGCAAGCACAATGCCCGTGGTTTAATTCGCCTTCTTAGTCAACAGCGCCACCATGCGTTCGCTTGCAGTTTCAAAATCTTGGAGAAGGTGTTTTTGTTTTTGCTTTATCGTTTATTCTTATCAACCCTGGTTGACGCTACTGGAGGAGTTTCTCATGTTATATGAATTAAATACGTGCAATCTAGGGAAATAAAATGCGCTCTTATCTAAGAGCAGCGATTCTTCCTGGTAGAGTCCTCATTTACATGATTTAGCGGAAGTGTACAGACACTAGCTTACCCCTCCCCTTCTGTAATAATTACACACAAACTTCAAAAGATTTTTCCTCTAGATGATAGCATGCTTCACTATTCTATTTATGTTTTTCTTTTTTTTCTAAACTTTGTGAAATGAGTCCGAATTGCCTATACCAGAAAAGTAAAAGGAAAAGACACCTCCTGCAAGGTGGTAAAAAGGAAAATACGTCATGTCAGAGGTGGATCCGGAGGGCTACAAATGCCTAATTTCTTCCACATTATCGCGCTCAAGGAACACTTAAAATGCTTTCTCTTCTTATTTCAGAGCAAATTTACAATTATTCATTTCATCTGTATTAGCTTGTTTCCACAGATAATTGTTGAGTCTGTAGAAGTTAGGCAAGTGGTGGTAACAAGACAATGTCTGTATATCTTATAACAATTTTCCACCCAGTGGGTGTACAGTCTTTAAACAGATGTTTAAACAGTGTGAAAAGTGATACATAGAAAAGGTACTGAGTGCACTGAAAGTATGCAATATGGGGACCTACGTTAATGGAGAGTGATTAAGAAAGTTTCCCCAAGGTGCACCATTTAATCTGAAACATGAAATAGGAGAAGTGTGCCAAGCTAAGACTGTAGAATGTGTGAAGGCCCTGAGAGAGCGAAGCATAGCTATTAAGAGATAATGAATGAAGGACAGTGAATACAAAACTTAATGTCTCAAGAGTAAGTGGAAAGGAAGGCTGAAAAGGTAAACCAAGGCCAAATAATGGGTGCTTGGATTTTATTCTGAGAACAAAAGGAAGCCATTGCAAGGTTGTTGGTAGAGAAATAAAACAATGCAAATATGTGTTCAATGTAGCCTCTTTTGTACTTCTACACAATTATCAAGAATGTTTGCTCTTAATACTAGTGATACTAAAAATAATAGCAATTTCACTTTTATGTCTTTATATTGAGTATAACTGCAAGCTATTCAAATACCTGTTATCATTTGGGGTAGAAGAAGAGAAACTTTGTGACTTATCCAAAATCCTACAGGTAATGAGTTGGTTGATCAGAGACTTTTGATACCAACACAGCGCTCTACCCCACTGCTAATCTCAAAACAAGACCTTCAAAGTTAATATTACAATTTTAATAGGAAAGCTCATTCAAATGTATGTAAAAATCATATAAAAATGTAAAGATAGACTGAGTAACATTAAGAATTAAGATTTGTTTTAATGTATGGATCAGAAAGTAAACGGCAAGAAATGAAAACAGTTGAGTGAGTCATTTAGGGAACTATGGAAGGAAATTTAAGTAACAAAATTAAAAACCACAATTTCATCTGTATTTCTTAAGCCAGTGGACAGGAGAAGAGGCTCAATTTAAGCATTAAGAGAAAAAGGAAAAATATGTTGAAGGAAAGCAACAACAGAATGATAACTGCATGTTTGAACAACGGTGACCAATTCAATTAATAAAAAAAATTGTAATTCATTGTACACCGAAGAGTATTTGGTTCCAGCAAAATGTTTTCCTTTAAGTGTTTTAGTTTATTTAAATATCAATATATCACAGGTAAAATACTTTTCTCTCTTTCAATCATGCAAAAATTTTATTAAGAACCTAGAATGTTCCAGTGACTGTGTGAATCATGCAATAAATGAGGGAGCTGTTGAGAAACAGAACTCAAGCACCTTTATAAAAAAGCATTGAGAAGTCTAGGGAAATGAAAGGGGGAAAAATAGAAGTAGCTAGTGGAAAAAAAGTGAGTGGTGCTAGATACATTTTTCTCCCAAAAGGTTTATTTCTAAGTGAATCCTAAATGCTCCAGAAAATGTTAAAAACAGCAATACCAAGCTATATTTGAGGTTTCTAAAGGTCAAGGACAAAGACATGTACTCCCTCATATTTTTTGGATTTTAATGAAGTGCTCAATGTTAATAGGTTATTAATAATTTTAAAAGATTTTAAAGGGGGGGAACTGGAATAAGCAGAGGGCTCTTAAAAAGCTATTTGAAAGAGAAAGCATGATGCATTAGCATGACTTTGAAAACTGCTAGACGTGTATTATTTATCTACATTTTAGAATATTAATGATTAATTTTTGACAAAAATTTATTAGAGCACTTACGATGTTAATGCCTTGTAGAATCCAACAGTTAGAATTCTTACAATCTCTAAAGATTAATACTTTTTATATGTCAATATTTTAAGAAGTATATATATTGGGCCTGGGGGCGGTGGCTCATGCCCTTAATCCAGCACTTTGGGAGGCTGAAGTGGGCAGATCACCTGAGGTCAGGAGTTCAAGACCAGCCTGACCAACATGGAGAAACCCTGTCTCTACTACAAATATAAAATTAGCCGGGCATAATGACTCATGTCTGTAATCCCAGCTACTTGGGAGGCTGAGGCAGGAGAATCGCTTGAACCTGGGAGGCAGAGGTTGCAGCAAGCCGAGATTGCGCCACTGCACTCCACTCCAGCCTGGGCAACAAGAGCAAAACTCCATCTCAAAAAAAAAAAAAAAGTACATATATTGAAAAATGTAAGGACGGTGCTTGCTATATTATTCATAAATATACCTATTTAAAGGGTTAGCCAATGTGAATTCATAGGATAGAATTTACACTAGCCTAAGAGGATATAACAAACACATATATTCTGGGCTGGAAAATATAACTCATGTAATGATAACAAATATTTTCAAATGTAGGACTTCAAAATTATCTAGGACCATGGACTGTGAGGTCTGGAAAAGATGCTCTAACTTAAAGATTTCTGAAAATACAAAATTTACACTTTAAATGCAATTAAATTGCAATGAAACTAACGAACAATTAGAATACAAAGAAAATTTACATTCATTATACCGCAAAAACTCATACTTTATAAATACCAGTAATATGCATAGAATTGGAATAAGATAGTTACGTTCTAATAAAAGGAGACACCTCCAATGGGCAAAGCAGTGAAAAAGGACTTTCCACAAATTAAATGAGACTAGCCTCAGTAGATCCTTATTAACACTTAACTGAATTCAAAGCTCTTCCGGAAACTGGGATTTGCCTCACTAACCCTCTCTGCACCCTGAGCAACGAAGTTGGGGATAATTGGCTTCAGGAACTTGAACTCATTTGTCCCGGAGCCTCCAGTCAGACACACTTCGTACTGGTAGCTCTGGGACAGGGTCCCGGTGCCGCTCACGTCCACCAGATGCCCTGGAAAGGGACCCTCGGGCACCGAGCAGCGACCCACCGAGGCCTCCCTGCTCCTCCTGCACAGCCGCACCGCCACGAACAGGAGCACCGACAAGAGGAACAGCGAGGACACTGAGGCCAACGCCACCACCAGGTAGACGGTGAGCGAGTCGGCCTGGGCCTGGGCCGGGGCCGCCTCCGGGAGCGGCAGGTAGGGCTGGGAGAATCCGTCCACCAGGAGCACGTGCACCGTGGCGGTGGCCGAGCGCGGAGGCTCGCCATTGTCCTTGACCAGCACCACTAGCCTGTGCTTGGCTGCATCGCGCTCGCTCAGCAACCTGGAGGTGCGCACCTCGCCATTGTGCGCCCACACGCCGAACAGCCCGGGCTCCGTGGCCTTGAGCAGCTGGTACGACAGCCAGGCGTTCTGGCCCGAGTCGCCGTCCACCGCCACCACCTTGGTCACCAGGTAGCCCGGCTCGGCCGCCCGGGGCACCAGCTCGGTGCAGGGCGCGGAGCCGTTCTGCAGCGGGTGCAACACGAAGGGCGAGTTGTCGTTGGCGTCCAGCACCAGCACGCGCACCAGCGCCTCGCTGCTCAGCGCCGGGGAGCCGTGGTCTGCAGCGCCCACGCGGAACTCGAACTCCTGCAGGGCCTCGTAGTCCAGCGACCGGAGGGCGAACAGGTGGCCGTTATCTGCGTTGATGGAGACCAGGGAGGCGAGAGGCAGGTGCGGGTCCTGGGGTGGCAGCAGCGAGTAGGTGACCTGGGCGTTGGTGCCTGAGTCTCTGTCTGTGGCGCTGACGCTGCCGATGTGCAGGGCGGGGCTGTTGTTTTCGCGGACGAACAGGGTGTAGGAGGTTTGGGTGAAGGCGGGGGCGTTGTCATTGACGTCGGAGACCAGCACGGTTATGTTGTGCTCGATTTTCAGCCTGGGTGTCCCCAAGTCGGTGACAGTGATGGTGATGTTGTATTCGGATCTGGTCTCCCGGTCCAGGGCTGTGCTTATCACCAGAGTGTAAAAGTTCTCAACAGAAGGTTTCAATAAAAAAGGAAGATCATCTTGGATGGAGCACACTGTCCTTCCGTTGTCTCCGGAGTCAGGATCTGAAACGCTGAATACAGCAATGAGGGTGTCCTGCAAGTTTTCTGGGATCTGATTGATAAGTGTCGACATAGTCAGTTCCGGAGGATTGTCATTCAAATCCATCACTTGGACAAATACCACACAAGTTCCAGATAGGCCCCCACCATCTGTCGCCTGAATATTTACTGTGTACGTCTGGATGGATTCGAAATCCAGTTTCTGTCTTAAAAGGAGTTCTCCCGATTTTGCACTTAATTGGAACGTTTTGCGAATGTCTTCAGAGGCTTGGGAAAATGCATAAGATATTTCTCCATTAGTTCCAATGTCTAAATCCCTGGCAGAGACGATGGCAACCTGGGATCCAATAGGGCTGTCCTCCGGGATCTGCACCTCATAGAGCAGCTTTGTAAACTCTGGGACGTTGTCATTGATGTCCATAACTTCAATCCGTACCAGGGCCGTGCTGGACCTGGGTGGAGTCCCGCCATCTAGCGCTGTGAGGGTTAACCTGATCTCAGGCTGCTCCTCGCGATCCAGGGCTCTGTTCAGCACCAGCTGTGGTAATATTATGCCATCGAGACTGTCTTGTAAATTAAGATGGAAGTGGAAATTGGGACTGATTGTGTAATTTTGGAGACTGTTGGTTCCTACATCCAAGTCCTGGGCACGTTCTATTAAGAAAGTAGTTCCAGGAGTGATACTTTCTGGAATTTTCAAAAGTATTTCTTTGTCTAGGAAAACTGGGGAATGATCATTTATGTCCCTAATCCGTAGCTCCGCCTGAAAAAACTGCAAGGGATTTTCTAGTAACACCTGGAAAGGTAAGACACAGGGCTCTGTGGGGCCGCACAGCTCCTCCCGGTCCAATTTCTCATTTAACAACAAATCCCCGGTCTGCTTATCGACCTGCAAATGCATTTTTTTTCCTTTGGAAACGACCCTGGCCCCCCTCACAGCAAGTTCTCCTATCTCCAGCCCCAGGTCTTTTAACAAATTGGCCACAAAGGAGCCACTCTCCGTTTCCTCGGCCACTGAGTAGTGCCTAGGCTGGGAACTAGCCTGAGCTATGCCCAGCAAAACAAAGAATATCAGGACTTGCCTTTGTTTCAGAACGCGCTCCTTCCCCTCTCCGGCCTCCATTGCCTTCTGGTCTCACACCAAACCTGCTCCAGCTCGGGCTCACGTTGTCGCTGACTCTATCTCCCCGTATCTCGCTGATACTGGGATGAGCGGACAATCCTAGGGCCCGGATTTCCCCGAGCGACCTCCTTAGAAAGCCTCCTCTTCCTGCTTGCTGCTTCTTTAGTTGAGTATCTGGGTGAAGGAGCGTCGGCTGGGTGCTTTGTTTCTGCTACTTCTAAGGCTGCAGCGCCACCCCGCGTCTCTTCCGAGTATTTATTTTCTCCTAAACTAAGAAAATCCCAGTGCTTTCTTTCAGGCTGATGGCAATAGAAATTGAGTATTTTCAAGTAGTGTCTCTCAATATACCGAAGTCTTATTGGCGTTTCGAAAGGCTCTTCATTGCACCCATAGAGACATGGCAAGAATAAATAAATCTTCACTTCAATTCCCTCACAGATCCAAGCGTTTTTTGTTTTTTTGTTTTTCAAACTGGAAAAAATAAATTTCAGAACCTGGAAGGGAGTGATCTCAGTCCTAGCACGCTTCAGAAAAAAGGCTTAGACTAAGAAAGTTCTATTTTTATTCAGAGTTTGGGCATGTGTGCAACTCAGTGGTGGTTAGGTTACCATCATCACACTCAAACCCAACCGAAAAACACAGAGACCCAGGAAAAGCACAGAATCCAAATAAGAGTATTTTAATGGGCACTGAAATAGTCTCCTTACTCATACTTCTTTCTTTGCACTGCTCCCGCTTCACATTTCCCTGAACTTCGATGTGTCTGAGCCTCATGAAACTCTCCAAGAGCAGCCAGATATCTTCTTCTTGTAAATGTATCAATATTATTTTCCTTTCTAATGCCTAGGAGAACTTTCAACATAACCTCGATTCAATTACCACATCTAGTAAAGTCAAGAGCAATTTCATAATATTAAATAGCCAGTAAATATTCCAGTTTCCCCAGTCATCTTTAAAAATGTATTTCCAGTGATGGTTTCTTCTATCTGCTTCCAAACAAGGTATATATGTCATTGTTTGTTGTTAGATTTTTTAAATTTTCTGTCTCTTTGGGTTTTTTTAAATGTTAATATAAAGAAATAAGTTATCAAGCCACAGAATGACACGAAGGAAACTTAAATGCATATTTCTCAGTGAAAGAATCCAGTCTGAAAAGGAAATGATACTGTATAATTCCAATTACATGATACTCTGAAAAAGGCTAAATTATAGAGACACTTAAAAGATCAGTGGGTATCTAGGAAGAAGAAGGAGGGGGAATGAAGAGGTTAACACCGGGGACTTTACGATACTATAATGGTAGATACATGACATTATGCAGTTGTCAAAATCCACAGAACTATACAACACAAAGAGTGAACACTAAACTGTGAAATTTAGTTAATAATTTACCAGTATTGGCTCATCAATTGTAACAAATGTATCACAGTAAAGCAAGATTTTGATAACAGGGAAACTTTGAGTGGGAGAAAATCGGTATGTGAG
This sequence comes from Rhinopithecus roxellana, assembly GCF_007565055.1. Taxonomy (NCBI): domain Eukaryota; kingdom Metazoa; phylum Chordata; class Mammalia; order Primates; family Cercopithecidae; genus Rhinopithecus; species Rhinopithecus roxellana. Next base: position 157,760,499 of record NC_044551.1, on the reverse strand, counting down.
GGGAACTATTTGTACTGTTTGCTCAATTTTCTGTAAAACCTAAGGCTGCTTTAAAAAATAATTTTACTTTGGGAAGCCGAGGTGGGCAGATCACGAGGTCAAGAGATCAAAACCATCCTGGCCAACCTGGTGAAACCCCATCTCTACTAAAAATACAAAAAACAATTAGCCAGGCGTGGTGATGGGTGCCTGTAATCCCAGCTACTTGGGAGGCTGAGGCAGGAGAAGCACTTGAACCCGGGAGGCAGATGTTGCAGTGAGCCAAGATCATGCCTTTGCACTCCACGCCTGGTGACAAAGTGAGACTCCGTTTCAAAATAATAATAATAATAATGATAATAATAAATATTAGGATGTGTCTCTAAAAGATCCATTGGGTTAAAAAATTGGGGGATGAAGAAAAAAATTAAATATATAGAAAAGTTAAAACAACTATACACAAACTACAATTCTAACCTCCATCCAAATTAACAATTGTTTGTTTTACCATATTTATTCTATCTTATTCTGCACACACACCTGCTTTTCTGCTGACTCATATGAAAGTAACTTGCAGATATCATATTTCACCTCTAAATATTTCAGCAGGTATCACATAATTACAATATTATCTCATATAATCATAATGCTACTATCATACTTAAGAAAATTTGAAAAAATTCTACAATGTTATCTAAAATCCAGTCCCAATCAAATTTCACTGTCTTTCCATTATCTTTTCCTTAATTTTGATAAGAATTCACATTCATTCAAGTTCCTTTGACAAATGCACTTACTTTTTAAACTATTTGTTATAAGGAATATCTTAGAAACTTTTTCAACCAACTTTGATAATGGTATTTGGGTGTTAGATCTATTTACTCTAGAATTGTCTCCCATCCTTAATGACATTAAATTTCTGAAGTGTCCAGACTAGTTGTTTTGTAGGATGTCCTACATTCTGAATCTGATTGTTTCTTCATGGTATCATTTAACCTGTTCTTCTATCCCCTGTATTTTCAGAAAACTGGACTGGATTATTTATTAAATGTAACAATAGCATAATATTTTAAAAAGCTCTCATTTATCCTCTGTAACTGCCAAAAAAAGGATAATCACAGTTTCCCTTTCTTAACATTTAGAAAACATGCCTATCTCTACCTGTTGATATTAGTTTTTGCTTTTCATGACTATTACTTTTATATGGATGTTATAATAATTCAAAATATTTTAATTCATTGACATTGAACATTAAACAAATTCATTGAGGTGAATAATATCCAAGTCCCAAGTTTTTAAAAACAGCTTTTTATATAAGCTGCAAAACCTAATTAGGGTCCAAAATAGATGTCATGAAGATCAGTTATATCATACAGGCAGGTTATAACTGGAAGGTTACTTGAAATTTTAAGAAAATCCCAGTGCTTTCTTTCAGGCTGATGGCAATAGAAATTGAGTATTTTCAAGTAGTGTCTCTCAATATACCGAAATCTTATTGGCGTTTCGAAAGGCTCTTCATTGCACCCATAGAGACATGGCAAGAATAAATAAATCTTCACTTCAGTTCCCTCACAGATCCAAGCGTTTTTTTTTTTTTTTTTTTTCAAACTGGAAAAAATAAATTTCAGAACCTGGAAGGGAGTGTTCTCAGTCCTAGCATGCTTCAGAAAAAAGGCTTAGACTAAGAAAGTTCTATTTTTATTCAGAGTTTGGGCATGTGTGCAACTCAGTAGTGGTTAGGTTACCATCATCACACTCAAACCCAACAGAAAACCATAGAGACCCAGGAAAAGCACAGAATCTAAATAAGAGTATTTTAATGGGCACTGAAATAGTCTCCTTACTCATACTTCTTTCTTTGCACTGCTCCCGCTTCACATTTCCCTGAACTTTGATGTGTCTGAGCCTCATGAAACTCTCCAAGAGCAGCCAGTTTTCATTAAGTCTTCAGTAGCCTGGTAAAATCTTAAAGATAGTTTTCTATTATATCTTATATCTTATATCCAAAGATGTTTACATGTTTACATATAGTAAATTTATTGTAATGAGGGAATCTATTACATAATTTTAAAATTATGTTATTACAATAAGTTTAATTTCTTAGGTTTGGCTTTACTTTTCATATGCTGCACAAGCAGAGCCATTATCCTAGGTGTCACTTTCACAATTTTGAAGTTTTGTTTCAATAAAATCTAACATATTAAAATATTACACAAATAATTTTATATATAGGAATAGAAAAATATTTTCAAAAACACTAAAAAATGAAAGCAAGTCATTACAGTCTTATCACAAAAGTACAGCCATTCAAAAAATAAATAAGAACACATTGTTCGAGTATCTGTCATAATTAAGCCTCTCTTTTTGGGACGAAAGGGTGATTTGATCTTTTGACTGCCATAAGATGAAAATTACAAGAATTAAGAGAAAGGGTAGTCAAAGGGATTTACATGACCATTTTCCTATCAAAGATAATACCAAATGATAGGGAGATATCCCCACTAGTATCCCTCTTTAAATAGAGAGGGATCTTCAGCTTTTCAATGCCTTCTGCCCATAAACTGGCTTTACTTAGCCATAAGATGGCAGAAGAAGGAGGTGTTTTCAGTGATCTAACACTAAGACTCTGCAGAAAATATGAGAGAAATATTCTAGGATGAGAAGGGAGTGTTCTGGCATAGTTTATTACACTAATCTAGGGGGAAAATTGGGGGCATATTTGACTAATTTACTTTTGCCTTATTGAGGATACAAATAAGTTTTCCCATAATCTATCAAGACATACATTTCATGAAGCTCAATCAAACAGGATTTCAAAATAAAGGTCGGCTAGACGTGGTGGCTCACACCTGTAATCCCAGCACTTTGGGAGTCCAAGATGGGTGGATTGTTTGAGTCCAGGAGTTGGAGACCAGCCTGGGCAATGTAGCAAAACTCCATGTCTACCAAAAAAAAAAAAAAAAATCAGCCAGGTGTGGTGGCTCACGCCCATAGTCCCAGCTACTTGGGGGTCTAGGGTGGTAATATCACTTGAGCCCTGGAGGCAGAGGTTGCAGTAAGCCGAGATCACACCACTGAACTCCATCAAGCCTGGGTGACAGAGTGACACCCTGTCTCAAACAACAAAAACAACAACAAACAAGCAAATGAAACATGAAATAAATGCCACTCAAAAGGGGGAAATGGTGTTGTTTATTCTCTTTCCATAGGACAAATAAGCAAGAAAAGGTTTTAAAAGTGATACCTGCACAAGAATCTTGCCCAATTTTGTTTAAGGAGAACCATCAGAGTCTATTAGGACAATCTGTCCCCTTGAAAATAAAAATCTTGAGCAGGACTGCAGATAAAGTTAGATAGACAGATATAGATGGAAATAGAGATGAGAGAGTAGAGGTATGACCTCTTCCAAAAATCTCAGACCTTTTTTTATGATTAAAATAGGCTAAAACTTAAATCGGGTTTAGGTAATCTGGTAGATGATTGAATTTTCACTAAGATCACTATTGAAATTTTACTTTAAAAGAAAATATGGACTGGGTGCGAGGTCTCACGCCTGTAATCCCAGCACTTTGGGAGGCCGAGGTGGGTGGATCACGAGGTCAGGAGATCGAGACCATCCTAGCTAACAAGGTGAAACCCCGTCTCTACTAAAAATACAAAAAATTAGCTGGGCGTGGTGGCGGGCGCTGTAATCCCAGCTACTTGGGAGGCTGAGGCAGGAGAATGGCGTGAACTCGGGAGGCGGAGCTTGCTGTGAGCCGAGATCGCGCCACTGCACTCCAGCCTGGGCAACAGAGCGAGACTCTGTCTCAAAAAAAAAAAAAAAAAGAAAGAAAGAAAGAGAAAGAAAAAAGAAAATATGACTAAATACAATATCGAAAATTAGTAAATAATGAAGAAGTCCAAAGGTGTAGAGAGGGCAAAGAATAAGGGGTGAGGGGAAGAAACCTGAAACTCTGACTACAAAATACAAAGCATAATCAATTTAGATATGCTAAAGAAATATAAGGAAATACTTGAAAATTATAATATATATTTTCATATCAGAGTAATTATTTGAACATCTACTGTGAAAAGGAGCAGGCCGACAAGAGAACAAAGGGATACTAAAACCATAGTTATGACCAAATAAATGCTAAGTGAGGAATCTAAGTGACAGACCCCATATTCCTGAGGTCTGTCAAGATGTAGCCAGTAGAGCTGACAGAAACAGCTGACCAGCAGCAGTTGTACCAGCAGCAGTTGTTGTCTTACTCCAGAGTACACAGGTGGCATCTCAGTGTCCTTGACAATAACCTGAAGTCTATGATTGGCTAGATTACCATCACTCACAAGCCTGGTGTGCACACTTCCCAGTCTTGGGCTAACATGCTATGCAGATGGAGACTCAAGTCTTTGAGTAACTGATAGGACATGAAGATCTTCCAGACCTAGTCTCCTTCTACTGCCACCATCTTGAACATCACATAATCCGTTCTGCATTAAATATAACACAAACGGGAACTGCCATTGCCATCAAATATTACCAACCACACCAACACCATGCTGCTAGCTCATTGTACTAGTGTCTGTTTCTCTCATACAGAACTTGACTCTTAAGGGCCTTACAAACAGATGATTTGTGTCCACTGTCATGGAGTACTGCACATCCTGGGAAACCAGAAGCAAATAAGTTACTTGGATGTTTTTCTTTTCTTTCTTTTTTTTTTTTTTTTGAGGCGGAGTTTCGCTCTGTCGCCCGGACTGGAGTGCAGTGGCCGGATCTCAGCTCACTGCAAGCTCCGCCTCCCGGGTTTACACCATTCTCCTGCCTTAGCCTCCCGAGGAGCTGGGACTACAGGCGCCCGCCACCTCGCCCGGCTAGTTTTTGTATTTTTTTTAGTAGAGACGGGGTTTCACCATGTTAGCTAGGATGGTCTCGATCTCCTGACCTCGTGATCCGCCCGTCTCGGCCTCCCAAAGTGCTGGGATTACAGGCTTGAGCCACCGCGCCCGGCCGGGTGTTTTTCTAAGTCTCTGTCTATGGCAGTGTGCTACTAAAATGCACACTTTAGGGCTGTGTTTTCACACATGATAAGTGTAGAGGCAGTTTGGTGAAAATGAAGACCTGGTTATATTGTTTCCTTTCAGCTTATGGTAACTCCAGATCTCTGGCAGTGATCATAGAATTGTACTTGTCTTTATTCTACTTCTATTGAAGGCTTTAGGGTGAAGGGAGGGTGATATTATGAAGCCAAAATATCTATTTTTTTCTGTGGTCTGGATCTGAAACACAGGAAACAGCAGATATGGTCTAAAGGCAGATATGGCTCCTTGGGACCCAGCTCATAAATGATGACATGATGATTAGGAGTGGACTGTCTTTTACATCAAGAAGTTACATTTTCCAGAGTCTTTAATTACTGATGATCTCAGAATCCACACTGTAGATTAGTATAGCCTTGGAATTTATGGGTTTGCATGATGGGTTTGCTTTTGGTACTTTTATACCAATGTAAATGTTTTATTAAAGTTTTCATTAAGTCTTCAGTAGCCTGGTAAAATCTTAAAGATAGTTTTCTATTATATCTTATATCCAAATTCCTGACAGAAAAGTGATAACCAGGAAGGAAAAACTTTTTTTCTGGGATTACTGTACTGAACTACTGCATATTACAGCTGAGTAACATCACTGACAACCCACAACTTTGGTGAAGACCAATGCAGATTTGGATCTATGTGGTGACCCACCATCCAATATCATGATAGTTAAATTAACCTCAACCCATTTCTTTCCACTGAGAAAATTGCCCATCCTCATTCAGGATATTTCCTGCCACCATTCTCTAAACAAACAGAAGAGAAAACATGGGAATTAGGATTCAAAATATACTTATGAATACTGCTCTGTCTACATGTTCTGCCATCTATATGGTCTTCACAAGATGCTCTCCTTGATTTTTTGCAGCATTCCTAGATCCAGTAATACACACTAGTGAATGGCTATATCTGTGAGACCAAGGTACCTTGTAAAAATGTAACTCATTTTTCCAAGTTACCTTTCTCAAGGCAAGTGAGTAACTCAAATGAGTTACATTTTTCGAAGGTGCGCTGAGACTCACAGATGGATCCAATTTCTATTTAGTACCCACTCCTCAGTCTTTTGATTTGAAAATGCTGGGGTTTTTTTAAATCTATAGAAACATGAGTTACCCTCTCACTCCCCGCACCTCTCAAGTTCCCCATCCTAAGGCCCAAATCTCTGCAAAATTAGCAATGAAGGCACCACTCTCCAGCAGCTCTGGAACAGAATTCTGCAGTTCAGTATCCTGAATGGTACAGGCCTAGTAAAACAGAATCATACTTTGTTTTAGACTGGGCTTTAAGTATTACATTATTCCTTCTTCTAACACCTTCCAGCAAATATGGTCCTGCAGAAACTCTGATCACCCTAATGTTTCTATTACTTATGCCACCAGAATCTTAGGCATCCAATACAACTTTCACAGACAAGGTAATATAATATGAAACATACAGCACTGTATTTGCAATCCGCTTTTACCACCATTTGAGCCTGCAGTACCATTATAGGACCGCGCCCCCCTCCCCCGCCACTGCTTAGTGTATTAAACTCTCTAGAAAGAAAAAAAGTATTTGAGAAAGGCCAATGAAAATACCAAACACTTTGTATTTATGTCATTATTATCCAGTGTATTGAATAATGTCTGTTTTCACTTTTGGAGCAACTATCATAAATATATTAAATATCAACAAATAGGTCTTATTTGAGGCATATTCTGCTGCATATTCTTTAATTTTCGTAAACCATATGGGAGAGTATTAAACACTGACATGAAGAAAAAAAGATAAGATTGTTTTGTCAGTCTATTTTACATGACATTTAATGTACTGGATATGCTGTGATATTAATTGCCAAAGAATTAATCATTTTTGATGTTTAATAAGAAAACAGTAAAAATTAACGAACACAAATTTAACATTGACATAAATAAGCTACACAGCAACTAAGTTGATTTATGCCTTAAATAATGAAGAAGACATTTATTTCTACAGTTTTTTTCTCTTGTAGTTGTACATCTGCATTTGATTTCGTGGTCATCAATATCACCAAAATCATCAAATGACTATTTCAAATAAAAAGTTAAAACCATATATTAATAATAGTAATCAAGTAAATAGTTACTTAAACTAAGTAAATGGAGACCAGTCCTGCTGAAAAGTAGACTATCACAACTTGTCAGCCACCATTTACGAAGTATCAAGAAAAGCAAAAGATGACTTTAAAATAAATAGCTTGACCTTCTTTGAGAAGTTACGAAGACTATCATTTTATGGATTGAAGTGGGATGAGTTTCCTTGTCAAGCTTCAGAGTATCTGCTAGGACAGTCTACTCAAAGTTTTACGGGTAATTTACCTTTGGGAAAGATCAAAGGAAAGTAGGCATGAGCAGAAAAAAATGCATTCCTTTTCTGTGCTTAACAATAAAGAGGAAATACACTACTAGCTTCTAAATAGACCTTTGTGAGATAGATAAAAAGATAAAAATAGCTAAGCCGTCAATATCTGTTAACTATTAATAAACAATTAGCTATGCTTCAGGAAAAAAACACGATGGAAATTGAGCCATAAAAGAACCAAAACATTCAGAATGGTGCCGTTTTTCTCTACCTTTTATCCAGAATCCAAAAGGAAGAATGCCAAAGATGATAGCTGTCTCTACCTACTGTCTTGCTTTGAGCTTCCTGGAATCTAATTTCATTGGAAATAAAGTGATGTTGTGTGTAGCTGTCTTTTCTGGCCTGCCTTATTAGGTTGTCGGACTATGGAATATTTTAAATATCCAATGAAAAGGAAACTCTGGTAGGAAGGATCAAGGCTTTTGTTTTGTTTTGTTTTTATCTCAGGGTGCTGAGATTATGGTTCTTAAAACAGATGAAGTCTTTCCAGAAGTGCTCCAGGATGAGGCAGATAAGTGTCAATATGACCAATTCTATGTAACTGTCATCCAATGGCATTGTCTTCCACCGTCCTTCACATGAAGAAACTATTTCTGAAACTATTTCTGCTGTTAATTGCCTGAATATTTGCCACGTGGCACTGAAATTGCCTGGTAATTCTCTTGCAGTGGATGCTTATGATGCATGGAGTATCAGTGGTATTTAAAATGTTCTGCTAGCATTTAAAATGCTCTCCGGAGGTTGCAGAATTCAGTGAGCCTGGAGAATTCTGAGAGCCAATTCATAATTATTTACTCAGACTAAATCTTCCGCCGAGACTATTACAACCAGGTTGCTGTGAGACCTGCATCTCAAAGATTGTCATGACTTGGACCTAGGAGGTCTCAAATATCTACAATTCTTCTCTGGGAGAGTTAAACTTACCTTGGGTTGTGGTTCATCCAGCGATTTTTTCACACGTATGGACAAATTACTTAGCCCAATATTGCACAGCACATTTTTTTTTTTTTTTTTTTTTTTTTTTTTTTTTTTTTTTTTTTTTTTTTTGAGGCAGAGTCTCGCTCTGTCGCCCAGGCTGGAGTGCAGTGGCCGGATCTCAGCTCACTGCAAGCTCCGCCTCCCGGGTTCACGCCATTCTCCTGCCTCAGCCTCCCGAGTAGCTGGGACTACAGGCGCTCGCCAGGTCGCCCGGCTAGTTTTTTGTATTTTTAGTAGAGACGGGGTTTCACCATGTTAGCCAGGATGGTCTTGATCTCCTGACCTCGTGATCCGCCCGTCTCGGCCTCCCAAAGTGCTGGGATTACAGGCTTGAGCCACCGCGCCCGGCCTTGCACAGCACATTATTGTGAAAATGGAAATTGAAAATGAGTGTGTAGTTTCCAATGATGGAAAATTCACCCAAACCTCATGCATGTTCCTGGTGCACATTCCGGAACATTCAGAAGAATTTTTCAAAGGAGGAAACGGTTACACTTCAGACACAGATTTTTCTCAAAAGACAAAAGACAAAAAAAAAAAAAAAAAAAATTTATACAGGTAATACTTGGAAATGCAGGGCTCCTATAGGTCAAGTTTTCTACTTGAGAGTAAGGGCTCTTCTGTGGGTCAATCTAAAATGTTATTTGGTCTCTTTGGAAACTATTTTGCTCCCGTCTTTTCTCCCGCCGCTCCCTTTTCCGCCGCCAGCGCCGATCTCCAGAAACCCTGACCATAAAAAAGCAGTTTTCCTTTTCCTGGGCCGCCTGCGCTACTCCCGGGAAGAAAATGAAAACCCACCACTTGCGTTTTCTGCGATTTTTTCTCGCACAATTTCCTGTATATCCTCTGAGTGCATTGCCCTTAGTAAATGAAGTCTTCGGAAGTCCTGTAAGACTTCCAAACATTTGTGTAGTCCCCATTCATTTGAAGAAAGCTCTAAAATCTGAGCTCGCTGCGGACGTTTTCCATCTCGTATCTGTTCGAGCACCTTTCAGATTTTGTCTTTTCTAAGATGGAGTCTGCAGGCAAATGCAGGGCTCCTCCTCCTACTACCTTTTAGCCTGTAGTGCCACCAGGCGTCCGAACTGAAAATCTGGTCTCTATAGACTAGAGCTCTTTCCTGCAGAAACTGTCAAAGTCTGTTCATATTCACATCTAGTGGCGGAATTCTCACCTCTTGAGTTTTAATTACTTCTCCAATATTTAGTTTACTTAATGTGAACAAAAACAATGGTTAATTGTTTATTATCCTAATATCAGCTGTGAGATTTCCTTTGAGAGGAACCGAATTGGATTTCTTCCATTTCAATCAAGCCAGTCATTTGGCCATGAATTCATTGAACTGATTAATTCTTCGCAGGTATTTTTTACACACAGATTATATTCAAGCACTGTAAAAAACACTGGGGGTATAAAGTTGAGTAAAGCCTGGTGCCTACACCTCAGGAGGTTAGAATATTAAAAAGGTGACTCAGGGTGATTTGCATAGGCACTATCAGGTACTAAAAAGGGATATTTAAGTAAGAATAGAAGTGAGGTATCAGGAAGATTCTCAGAGGAGGTGAGGTTTGAGCTAAGTTTAATTTTATGGTGCCAACTTAAACACAAACCTATTGAAATGATCTTCTACTGCAGATAAAGTATTTCTGATTTTGCAGGAAACAAGATTTTTTTTCAAATGATGTGAATGAACATGACGGCCCATGGGGGGGTTGCAGTCTTTCAGTCAGTCAGTCAACATCACAGAGCCCTGTATGAAGTGTCAAGGGATGACAATTAAAAGACTAGGGATAGGGCCGGGAGTGGTGGTTCACGCCTGTAATCCCAGCACTTTGGGAGGCCGAGGTGGATGGATCACTTGAGGTCAGGAGTTGGAAACCAGCCTGGCCCACATGGTGAAACCCCTTCTCTACTAAAAATACAAAACAACCGCGTATGGTGGCGCACGCTTGTAGTCCCAGCTACTTGGGAGGCTGAGGCAGGAGAATCGCTTGAATCCAGGAGGTGGAGGTTGCAGTGAGCTGAGATCACGCCACTGCACTCCAGCCTGGCTGACACATCAAGACTCCGTCTCAAAAAAAAAAAAAAAAAAAAGGTATGAATAGGCCTCTTTTTTCTGTTTGAACTTGGCTCACATTCCCAGTTTAAAGGAAAATCCTGCAGCTTGAGTTAGTAATATCTTAAGGAAATATTTAAAGTGATGATTAAGACTTTATGATGTTGGCTGGGCACGGTGTCTCAGGCCTGTAATCCCAGCACTTTGGGAAGCCAAGGTGGGCGGATCACCTGAGGTCAGGAGTTCGAGACCAGCCTGGCCAACATGATGAAACCCCGTCTCTACTAAAAATACAAAAATTAGCCAGGCATGGTGGCATGCACCTGTAATCCCAGCTACCCAGGAGTCTGAGGCAGGAGAATCGCTGGAACCCAGGAGGCAGAAGGCTTCAGTAAGCCAAGCCAAGATTGCACCACTGCACTTCAGCCTGGGGAACAGAGCAAGACTCTGTCTCAAAAAAAAAAAAAAAAAAAAAACTTTATGATGTTAAGTATTAAGATTCATATTCAAGTCCTGGCTCTGCTTCTTCACATATATTAAATTAGGAAAATTATTTAATCTCTCCAAACTTCTGCTTTCTCATCTGAAAAAAATTATGGATATAATGGTGTTCTCTCCTTCATGAAGTTGTGACAATTAAATGAAACAGTGCAGACCGGGCATGGTGGTTCACACCTGTAATCCCAGCACTCTAGGAGGCTGAGGTGGGCAGATCATGAGATCAGGAGATTCAGACCATCCTGGCCAACATGATGAAACCCTATCTCTTCTAAAATACAAAAAATTAGCCAGGTGTGGTGGTGCGCACCTGTGGTCCCAGCTACTTAGGAGGCTGAGGCAGGTGGGAATCATTTGAACCCAGGAGGCCGAGATTGCAGTGAACCGAGATCGTGCCACTGCACTCCAGCCTGGCGGCAGAGCGAGACTCCATCTCAAAAAAAAAAAAAAAAAAAGAAAGAAAAGAAAAAGAAACAGCACTTATGACATGCTCAGCTCAGAGCATGGAACATCATGGTACCTCATAAATGTTTACCATTATTAGTGTAATACTATGAAAGCAAGAACTTCTCTACATTGTCTGGTTTACTCCCACAAACAAATATAAGTCTAAATGACTCCTACACTACACTCTATTATCTTTCTCCCTTACCTCAATGGAACATGCAGCACATTCTTCTTTATGCAAAAATTTAGAACCTTTAAGCACATCGCAAGTTATGAGAATTTCACTCACAGTTTCACCTTTGTTGAATATGAATTATTTTAATTCCTGCATATTCAAACTCTCTCTTTTCAATGAATTATTTGATCTTATCATCCAACTTAAAATTCTTGCCAGAAGCTGGGCATGGTGGCTCACACCTATAATCCTAGCACTTTGGAAGGCCTAGGTGGGCGAACTGCTTGAGCTCAAGAGTTCAAGACTTGCCTGGGCAACAAGGTGAAACCCTGTCTCTACTAAAAATGCAAAAAATCAGCTGGGCATGGTGGCATGCGCCTATAATCCCCGCTACTCGGAAGGCTGAGGCACAAGAATTGATTGAACCCAGGAGGCAGAGGTTGCAGTTGGCTGAGATCACGCCACTGCACTCCAGCCTAGGTGACAGAGTGAAACTGTCTCAAAAAAAACAAAACAAAACAAAAGGCGAAAACAAACTTACCAGGGTCCCACACTTCCTTTCAGCTACCATCTCATTTCTATGAATTTCTTAAATATTCAAGCTTCTTGAAAAGATTTTATACATGTACTGACAATACTTCCTCAATTCCTCAGTCTCTCCTTAAACTTTTACAATTCAACACTAAAAGTGTTCATTAATTCACTTCCATAATGCCAAATCCAGTACTTTCATTCTCCTCTCATTTGAACTTTCAGTAACATTAAACATAGTCCACTATTCCGTCCTTCTTGAAACACTCTCTTCTGACTCCTGTGACAGCACACTCTTGAAATTTTTTCTCTCTACCCATTCCCTTTTAATCCCTTTGGGGACTCCTTATTTATCCTTTACATATTAAAGCTTCTTAATTTTGTATACCCTATACACTTTCTTTTCTTGTTCTATCTTCTCTTTCATGGAATTTTAATATAGCAATTTCTACATACTAAGTGTGCCATAGTGGGAAGACCCTTTAACCTCCCTGACCTTACTAAGATTCTTCATTTATAAAATGTATGTGTTCTTTATACTTATACAATACCTAATTTCTACAAGACTCAATTTCTTCATCTGTGAAATGGGCAATAAATTCTTAAGAGACAATGAGATCAAAGATGTAGAGATACATATTAAAATATATATTTTTCTTTTTTGGGTCTCACTCTATCACCCAGGCTCAAGTACAGTGGCACAATCTCAGCTCACTGCAACCTCCATCTCCTGGGTTCAAGGGATTCTCATGTCTCAGCCTCCCAACTAGCTTGGATTACAGGTGTGTGCCATCACACCATGATAATTTTTGTATTTTTAGTAGAGACAGCATTTCGCCATGTTGGCCAGGCTGGTCTCAAACTCCTGACCTCAAGTGATCCTCCTGCCTCAGCCTCCCACAGTGCTGGGATTATGGCGTAAGCAACTGTGCATGGCCTAAAATATATATTTTTTTCATACTGGTCTCCAGTCTACATGGTTTGGTAGCCCTGCCATGAATCTATCTAATTCTTTTAAACTAAGAAGTCTATCTTGAATGTCATATTCATGTTGTAGGCACGCTAGCGAGTCTCAAAACTTTTTCACTTTTCCACTGTTGACAGTGGAACGTTTCTCAAAGAACTGCTATGACCTAAGTTTCTTAAGGAGCCCATATATAGTAGATTCTTTCAAGATTCAGGATGCATCTTCCATACTGTACTACCATAATGAATGTCATATGTTTTGCCACTTTTGAGAGGAGAAAGAAGGATTTAATTTCTAAAGCCTAAAAAGGAAGATGTTTAGGCTTCTGAAGATGGTAATCAGAAGTATCTTTAACATCTCCATCTCTCTCACCACCCTGTCTAACCCATCAAGTTTGGTGTATTTTCTCTTCAAATTATTATGACAAATTATTCCATTTCTATTTGCATCCACTTACAACACCCTCACCCAGAATATCTTCATTTGCTCACTGGACTCTTATAAATATGTCTCTTGTCTTTTTCAAACCCACTCAGCCAGTTCTCCACAGACCAGTCAGAATGACCTTGTAAAAATCAAAGTATAGCCGGGCGAGGGTGGCGGGCACCTGTAGTCCCAGCTACTCGGGAGGCTGAGGCAGGAGAATGGCGTAAACCCGGGAGGCGGAGCTTGCAGTGAGCTGAGATCCGGCCACTGCACTCCAGCCTGGGCGACAGAGCGGGACTCCGTCTCAAAAAAAAAAAAAAAAAAAAAAAAAAAAAAAAATCAAAGTAAAATTCGGTCACTCTAAGGCTGAAATATCTGCAGTGAGTTTTCATTGCTTTAATAATAAAGTTTAAAATCCTCAGTATAGACTAAAAGATCTGGCAATGACCCAGCCCCTGCCTACTTTTCTGGCTTCATTTTTAAAAGTCACTCCTCTCCTTAATAAGTGACTTCCAGCCTCACTAACCTCTCTATTCTCCAGGATTTCCAAATTCCTTCTAGTCTTCCTTTTTTTTTTTTTTTTCATGTGATGTTCTCTCTGTATCCCCATGTTGCTTAGCCCTTGCTTTCCTTTGCATTCTAGTTTAAGTGTCAACTCTCTCAATGAGGCCTTCTCTGACTCCAGTAGTAGGGTATATATCTCTACACACATATGTATATACGTTAGATACATAGTCTTTCCCAGGATACTATAAGTGCCATGACAGCATGGTATTCCATGGAACATAATGGTTCCTTTATTTGTTAATTGACTAAATCTGATGTGACATTCATATTTATTTCCTTCCCAAAATAATAAAGATTACTGGAGTATAATGTGACAAGCATGTTCTGAACAATACTCTGCTTTTTTCCAAAGGAATATGAATTTTGGAATGAAAGGCAGATTGTGTTGAACGAAGCCGACTAATATCCTCCCACCAGACTTTTAGTAATTGGATGACAGGGACTCTTATTTATTTTTATCTTCTCTTTCATTTAAATATCACCATAGTTTAGTCTCAGACTTAGATATTAACTGATAAAACACTATATTTTATTTATAGAAATATGGTCCACAGACATCTGATAAAGAGTATCATTTTCCTACTTCTGAATTTTTATTTACAAACTCATTTTCAACCCTATTTAGGTGTTGCAGTAATCTATACTCATAGTCTGTGGTCTCCCTGCAGAAATTTCAGTATTTACTAACATCCATTTACTTAACAAAATTGTATTGAGGGTCTACTCCAAGAAACGGAGATCATCTCTGAGGAATACAAACTGTAAGTAAAACCAAACACTATCCCTACCCTCAGGGAGCATGATCTGATGGGGAAGAAATACTTTAATCAAATAATCCCACAAATGGATGAAAGACTGAAATTTGGCTACATACTACAAATAAGTGATCTGGTGGCTCTATGGGAGCCTATAAAAGCCTATAATAATAGATTTTTATCCAGTCAGAGCAGTCAAAAAAGACTTCCCTGAATATGGCAAGGATAGATAGGCAAAGAAGGAGTGAAACAGCAATTCATGCAGAGAGAACAGCATGCACAATATAGTGGATTTCTCTGAACACTGAAGTTTTTTTTTTTTTTTTTTTTTGAGACAGAGTCTCACTTTGCCACCCAAGCTGGAGTGCAGTGGCCTGATCTCGCCTCACTGCAACCTCCGCCCCCCGAATTCAAGCGATTCTCCTGCCTTAGTTTCCCAAGTAGTTGGGATTGCAGGCGCCTGCCATCACGCCAATCTAATTTTTGTATTTTTAGTAGAGACAGGGTTTCACCATCTTGGCCAGGCTCGTCTTGAACTCCTGACGTCGTGATCCACCCGCCTCCGCCTCCCAAAGTGCTGGGATTATAGGCGTGAGCCACTGCGCCCGGCCGACACTGAAGTCTTAATATATACATTCCCCCCATCCAGATTTTCAGTGAGGACCAAATTTGTTCATAAAAGTTTTTATTCTCATTTCAGAGTTGCTGCAACTAATGGCAACCAAGAAGCCTGGAGGTCGGGCGCGGTGGCTCACACCTGTAATCCCAGCACTTTGGGAGGCTGAGGCGGGTGGATCACCTGCGGTCGGGAGTTCAAGACCAGCCTGACCAACATGATGAAACCCCGTCTCTACTAAAAATACAAAAATTAGCCGGGCTGTGGTGGCGGGCGCCTTTAATCCCAGCTATTCGGGAGGCTTAGGCAGGAGAATCGCTTGAACCCAGGAGGTGGAGGCTGCAGGGAGCCCAGATCACGCCACTGCACTCCAGCCTGGGCGACAGAGCGAGATCCTGTCCCAAACAAACAAAAAATCACTGGCTGTCACCCTCGTCCGCACAGTTAGACATCTGTTGGAGCCGACGCGTAATTTCGGAGGCTGTAAAAATTCCCATCTCGGCCGGGCGCGGTGGCTCAAGCCTGTAATCCCAGCACTTTGGGAGGCCGAGACGGGCGGATCACGAGGTCAGGAGATCGAGACCATCCTGGCTAACACGGTGAAACCCCGTCTCTACTAAAAAAGACAAAAAACTAGCCGGGAGAGGTGGCGGGCGCCTGTAGTCCCAGCTACTCCGGAGGCTGAGGCAGGAGAATGGCGTAAACTCGGGAGGCGGAGCTTGCAGTGAGCTGAGATCGGGCCACTGCACCCCTGCCTGGGCGACAGAGCGAGACTACGTCTCAAAAAAAAAAAAAAAAAAAAAAAAAAAAATTCCCATCTCCTAAATTATACATCCAGGAGAGAAAGCCGGTTCTATAAGGAGTGACTCCAGGAATCCTGAGCAGTCTACTGGCCTCACTTCCTCTTCCTTCTGGTAGGACCGCTTTTAGGGCCGGTACCGGAAGTGCTGGTCACAGCGACTTCCGGTCGTCTCGGTCTTAGCGGAGTCAACGAACTTTATAGTTCCTGCCTACTGCACTAACTGAGCGACCAATTGATACCTAAGTTTAGCCGATGTTTTGAAATCTGTTCTGTAAGAGCCTGAGAAAAATTGCGGCTACAGAAGCTGTTTTGAAATGCGCTTGGCTTCCGACTTCCGCAAGGGGAGGCAGCTGTTTCTTGTGTAAGCGAAGCGGAACTGAAAGAGGAGGAAAAGGAAGGAAAGGGATTTGTGAAGATTTTATTTGGATTTTTTCCCTCTTTAGGCTGGAACAGTTCTTCTAATTATTATTATTATTATTATTATTATTATTTTTTTTTTTTTTTTTTTTTTTTTTTTTTTTTTTTTGAGATGCAGTCTCGCTCTGTCGCCAGGCTGGAGTGCAGTGGCACGATCTCGGCTCACTGCATCCCCCACCTCCTGGGTTCAAGTGATTCTCCTGTCTCAGCCTCCCGAGTAGCTGGGACTACCTACAAGCGGGCGCCACCACGCCCAGCTAATTTTTGTATTTTTAGTAGAGACAGGGTTTCACCATGTTGGCCAGGATGATCTCGATCTCTTGACCTTGTGATCCGCCCGCCTTGGCCTGAGATTACAGGCGTGAGCACCGCGCCCGGCTGGAATATTTCTTTGCTATTTCTGGCACATTCCGGGGATGGGATAGCTGCTACTGTTCTGCAGTGCTCTCATCAGCTGATCTGAATGCCCTTTCGTTTGCTGGGATCACAGCGTTTTGATCATGTTAAGACAAAAAAAGGGGGGGCGGGGCATGAATAGGGGTAAAACTACAAGTAGCATCAAGATCGTTTTAAAATGCATACATTTGAAGAGCCCTCTGGAAGGAAGTACATACTTTACATATGGAAGTATGTAAAGTGTAATTTGAGGCCGTTTTCTGAATTAAAATACTCCGAGTTAGGAAATTACACAACCCAGTTAATGTATTTCTGTAGGTTACTTTGCAAGGGTAGGTTAGTAACTGTATACGTGGGCTGATTGTGCTAGTTACATCTGAAAGTATATTCTGGCTTCTGAAGTGGAAATATTACGTGTGAGTGTTTCGTGTGATATGGAGCAGCAAGGTAAAAAACTAGATGTTGAGAACTGGTGCGTTTGTCTGCACAGGCAAAGATTGGAGAAAAAAGAGAGTAAATCTGGATAAGTTGAACAGACAGGCTGGAGCGTCTAGGAAGAATTATCCTGAGGCTGGTTCAGGTTAATTGAAGGTTTTTAATAGAAAACTTTCAAGAAGGTGTACTTGCTGAACTGCTGGTACAGAAAATTATTTTTCTGAATAATAATTGTCGAAAGTAGTTTGCGTAGGTGGAGCAAACTACTCTTTCCAGCTTTTCATTCTGTTTTGGATTTTCTCGGCTTCTCCCAGTTTTCTACTTTGCATTGATTCTTTTTCCATTTTCAGCGTAGAGTAAGGTCAGGTGACTGATAACAGAAAAAGTGCTCAGTTGGCAACTCACCAGTGAATGTAACCATGTACAAAGGGAAACTGGATTATTAAGATGAAAACAAGATAATTTTCCCCTAAACTATACACCTATAATATCACGATCAGAAGGTGTTTTAGGAAGTAAGGCGGTTTTATTTACAAAAATATTTTTGTGTATATATTTGTTTATATAGATGGTCTTCCATAAAGAAGCAAGTACAAATAGCTACAATTGAACTGTATAAATCAACACAAGTGGGAATTAATTCAAGTTTATTTAGTGAATACTAAGTGCAAAATAGTAGAGTAAGAATTATTATTTTAACACTGAAGATAAAAATAGATTAAATATTTCTGAATAGGTGCAATTCACTAGGTAGGTTATGTTAAGGACCATATTAAAAAGACATCCAAAACAAGAAAAGCCTAGATTCGCATAAAATAGCAATTTAAAAATAAATACCTACTTAAAATAAATTCAGAATCATCTTTTTTCTAGAGCTGATTTTTTTTTCTAACATGAGGTATTGTCTGACAGTGCCACTTCTCTCTCCTAATTAAACATAATCAGGGTTCAGATTTGGTCAAGTAAAATATGTTTCAGGTTCTCCAGATACTAGCATAATACTTGGTGTGTATTGATTACTTAAATGTAAATTCACGGAAGAGAATCCAGGTATATTTGGACAAAAACAGCACTTTTAATTAAGCATGTTGACATTCTATTCAGTATCATTTCTTTTTCTGTTCCTTTATTCCGTTATTTATTCAAATTCTATTGCTGTTTTCCCTTGTGTAAAGCTGCGCATACCAAGTGTGCAAATATATAGAGAAAAAATTCAAGCTACCTTGTCAGCCACAATTTAAGGTTGACAAGTATTCAATTGAAGATCAGTTGAATTTTTTTCTTCATCTCTCATTTGTTATGTGAGATGAATAGTTTTATTTGGAAGCAAAATAGAGGTTTTAAGATTTTGCAGGGCTTATGAAGCATAATCTAAATAAACAGATTTGTGGCTGTGTGCCTTTTGAGTATTCTGGGGTTTTCTATTACCGTTTAGTTGTTCCAAAAAAATTTTTTTTTATTAATTTGAGACACGGTCTTGCTCTGTTCTCCAACTCCTGCTCTCAAGGGATCCACTCACCTAGGCCTCCCAAACTGCTGGGATTACAGGCTGAGTCACCCCATTGACCTTAAAGTATTATGAGGCTTTCTTGTGTTTGTAAAAATACTATCTTGAAATTCACAATAGTGGTATTTTTTATAATTTTGCTAGGAAAAAATGGGGGGGGGTGGTGAATGGAAGCCCAATTTAGCAATGTTGAGAGGTCAATGAAAGTCCAGTTGACTACCTCCTCCTCCTCACACTCTCCACCCTCAAGTAGGCCCTAGTATCTATTGTTCACTTCTTTGTACCCATGTGTACTCATCGTTTAATGAGTATAAGTGAGAATGTGCAGTATTTGGTCTTCTGTTCCTGAGTTAGTTCCCTTAGGATAATGGCCTCTTGCTGCATCCATGTTGCTACAAAGGACATGATTTATGAGGTGATATGATTTTGATGTGTCTATAATGTTTTTGAGCATATCATCTTATATGGCTTTTTTAGTGGCTATTCTAGGTATCACATTATATACAGATAATTTATCATATTCTGTTTATGTCATGATTTCACCCAGTTGAGTGTAGTATAGCAATATCCCCTCTTTTTTTCCCTTAACTTCCCCATGTATAGTTGTCTTATTCCCTCTACATACATTTACAACCATATTAGGCAGTCTTACAATTTTTGCTTCAGCATAATTTAGAAAAGTCAAGAGGAGAATAAAGCCTATTGTATTCACCTATTTTTTTTTGCTTACTGTGTTCTTCTTTCATAATGTTCCTGTATTCCTTTTTAAATGACATCCTTTCTGTTTAGATAACTTCCTTTTTAGCCATTCTTTCAGAAAAGGTCAACTGATAACAAATTCTCTTAGTTTTCCCTCATCTGATAATGTCTTGATTTCATTTTTTCTTGAATAATATTTTCAGTGGGTATGAGATTCTTCATTGACAGTCCTATTTTTTCAGCCCCTGAAAAATTGAGTTACATCCTTTGGCCTCCATGGTGTCTGACGAGAAGTCTTCTGCCATTCAAATTGTTTTCCCCCTAGAAGTAACACGTTACTTTTCTGTGGCTGCTTTCAAGAGTTTGCTTTGTCTTAATTTTCAGAAGTTTGACTACAATGTGTCTTGGTGTGGATTTATTAGGGTTATCCTATTTGAGATTTGCTCAGCTTCTTGAACATCCAGGTTTGTCTTTTGCTAAAGTTAGGGGGATTTTCACTCATTGTTTCTTTAAGTACTTTTCAGCCCCATCTTCATTATCCTTTCCTTCTCTAATTCTGGTGACACAAATATTAGATCTTTAATTATTCTACTACAAATCCCTGATGCTCTGTTCGTTATTTTTCAGTCTTATTTTTTTGTTCAGATTGAATCATTTCTTTTGTTCTATCTCTGATTAACTAATTCTTTCTTCTGTCCCCTTTATTCTACTGTTGAACATATCTATTAAGCTTTTCGTTTTTGATTATAGTGTATTTCAGTTCTTTTATTTCTTTGCTGAGACTTATTTATTTAATTTTTTTTTTTTTTTTTTTGCCTAGACATTACTGACCAAGAGAGACTTTCTATTCTTTATTGAGGCTTTCTAGTTCTGCATTTGTTTCAAACATGTTTGCAATTGTTTACTAAAGCATTTTTATGGTGGCCTCTTTAACATCCTTGTCAGACAATTCTAATATTTCTTGCACCTTCGTGTTGGCATCTCTCAATTGTCTTTTTTTCATTCACTTTGAGATCTTCCTAGTTCTTGGGATGACAAGTGATTTTTTAAATTGAAATCTGGACTTTTTCATATTATGTTTTGAGACTCGGGATCTTATTTAAACCTTCTACTTTAGCTAGATTTTTTCTGACACTGCTCTACCCATGCTAGTCATTTTCTGCATAACAGGAATGTTACTTTTTCTAGTACCTGGGACAGATGATCTAAGATAAAAAAATTTGTTCCTTTAATATAAATAAAAACTTTTTTTGAGAGAGAGAGAGAGACAGGGTCACATGTCACACTCTATCACATAGGCTGGAGTGCAGTGGAATAATCATGGCTCACTGCAACTTCAAACTTTAGGGCTCAAGCAGTCCTCTGGCCTCAGCCTCCCAAGTAGCTAGGACTATAGGTGTGCACCACCATACCTGGCTAATTAAAAAAAATTTTTTTTTTTTTTTAGAGATAGAGAGTCTCACTGTGCAGCCCAGGCAAGTCTTGAACTCCTGACCTCAAGCAGTCCTCCCACCTTGGCCTCCCAAAGTGCTAGGATTACAGGGTGAGCTACCACACCTTGCTGGATAAATCTTTTGAGGCCAGGCGTGGTGGCTCATGTCTGTAATTCCAGCACTTTGGGAGGCTGAGGCAGGTGGATCACTTGAGTTCAAGACCAGCCTGGCCAACATGGCGAAACCCTGTCTCTACTAAAAATACAAAAAAAAAAAAAAAAAAAAAAAAAAAAAGGCCAGGCATGGTGGCATGTGCCTATAATCCCAGCTACTTGGGAGACTGAGGCAGGAGAATTGTTTGAACCCGGAAGGCGGAGGTTGCAGTGAGCCAAGATGGCACCACTGCCTCCAGCCTGGACAACAGAGTGAGACTCTGTCTTAAAAAAAAAAACAATAAAATAAAAAAATTAAAAAAAGAGAGAGAAACCTTTTGAGCCCACTCTCCTCCCTGGAAATGTGTGTGGTATATACTTAACTACTGATTCAGTTATTTTAATTGGATTAAGTCTATACAATTTTACTATTTTTCTTCAACC
This sequence comes from Rhinopithecus roxellana, assembly GCF_007565055.1. Lineage (NCBI taxonomy): Eukaryota > Metazoa > Chordata > Mammalia > Primates > Cercopithecidae > Rhinopithecus > Rhinopithecus roxellana. The sequence continues at coordinate 157,738,761 of NC_044551.1, read as the reverse complement.
AGTTTTTCCAGGATATTCATTTTCATAGAGTTGTTCGTAGGTTTTCTTTTGAATTGTTAATCTCTGCTATATCTTTTTTTTTTTTTTTTTTTTTTTTTTTTTTTTTTTTTTTTGAGAGACAGAGTTTCACTCTTGTTGACCAGGCTGGAGTGCAGTGGCGCAATCTCAGCTCACTGCAACCTCTGCCTTCTGGTTTCAAGTGATTTTCCTGCCTCAGCCTCCTGAGTAGCTGGGATTGCAGGCATGCACCACCATGCCCAGCTAATTTTTGTACTTTTAGTAGAGATGGGGTTTCACCATGTTGGCCAGGCTATTCTTGAACTCCTGACCTCATGATCCGCCCACCTCAGCCTCCCAAAGTGCTGGGATTACAGGCATGAGCCACCGTGCCTGGCCCAATCTCTGCTATATCTTTAGTTTTGTCTATTCCAAATATTATTTACTTATGCCTTTTTTTCTTTTCTCAATCACATAATAATAATTATTATTATTATTTTTTTTGAGACAGGGTCTCCCTCTGTCGCCTAGTCTGGAGTGCAATGGCATGATCACAGCTTGCTGCAGCCTTAACTTCCTGGACTCCCTCCACCCTCCCACCGTAGCCTCCAGAATAGCTGATACTGTAGACACACACCACCATGCCTGGATAATTTTCATACTTTTTGTAGAGCCAGAGTTTTGCCATGTTGTTCAGGCTAGTCTCAAACTCCTGGGTTCAAGCCATCTGCCCTCCTCAGCCTCCCAAAGTGTTAGAATTACAGTCATAAGCCCTGCTTCAGCCATAATTACATATATAAAGATTCCTTTATAATAGAATCATTTAACGGTACATATTTCTAAGTAGCACTTTAGTTGCATCTTCCAAGTTTTGGTATGTAGCATTTTCATTATCACTCAGGAGATATTTTCAGATTTTCATTATAAACTATTTTCTTCAGGTTTAAGCTTTAAAACTTTACATGGGAGGTTTATGATTTTTAATTATTGATTTCTAATTTAATTAAATTGAGGTCAAAAGATGATACCTTGGCCGGGTGTGGTGGCTCACATCTGTAATCCCAACACTTTGGGAGGCCGAGGCAGGCGGATCACTTGAGGTCAGGGGTTCAAGACCAGCCTGGCCAACATGGTGAAACCCCGTCTCTACTAAAAATAACCGGGTGTCCTGGTGCATGCCTGTAATCCCAGCTACTCGAGAGGCTGAGGCAGGAGAATCGCTTGAACTGAGGAAGTGGAGGTTACAGTGAGCCAAGTGAGCCAAGATCACACCACTGAACTCCAGCCTGGGCGAAGGAGTGAGACTCTGTCTCAAAGAAAGAAAGAAAAAGAGAGAGAGAGAGAGAATGAGAGAAAGAAAAGAAAGAGAGAAAGGAAAGAAAGGAAGAAAGGAAGGAAGGAGGGAAAGGATATTGTCCTTATAAATTATTGGTGTCTGTTAGATTTGTTATCTAATATGTTGTCATCTTATTTAAAAATTTTATGTGTATTTTAAAATAATGGGGATATTTAAACTGTAGAGCATAGGGTTCTCTCCCTATATGTATCTTTTAGACCAAGCCCATTCCTTGAATTATTCAAATCCAAATTTGGATTTCCTAGCTATTTTCTATTTGGTTGATCTATCAAATACAGGAACAGGTAGGTATGTTTAAAACCCCACATATGATTATGGACTCACCAATTTTTTTTTATCGTACTCTAAGTTCTAGGGTACATGTGCACAATGTGCAGGTTTGTTCCATATATATACATGTGCCATGTTGGTGTGCTGCACCCATTAACTCATCATTTACATTAGGTATATCAGACTCACCAATTTTTATTTTAAATCTGTTTGCCAGGCACGGTGGTTCACACCTATAATCCCAGCACTTTGGGAGGCTGAGATGGATGGATCACCTGCGGTCAGGAGTTCGAGACTAGCCTGACTAACATGGCAAAACCCCATCTCTACTAAAAATACAAAAATTAGCCAGGCGTAGTGGCCAGCTACTCAGGAGGCTGAGGCAGGAGAATCACTTGAACCTGGGAGGCGGAGGTTGCAGTGAGCCAAGATGGCCTCACTGTACTCTAGCCTGGGCAATAGAGCAAGACAGCATCTCAAAAAAAAAAAAAAAAAACCTTCTGTTTGCTTTATAAATGTTGAGGTTATATTAGATACATTTAGTTGCAGAATTGTCCTATAATGCTTTTTGCTATTAGGACTTTTTTCTGATATTCATACAGGTTTTCAGATATTGATATTCTGATAACTGATATTCATATTTAGTATTGTATATGTATGTTTTCCATGTCTTTACTTTCATTTTACTGGGTGATGGGCAGAATAATAGCCCTCAAAGATGTCTACATCCTAATCCTTGGATCTTGTGAATGTTACGTTACATGGCAAAGGGAATTAAGGTTGTACATGGAATTAAGGTTACTAATCAACTGACCTTAAAATAGGGAGATTTTCCTAAATTGTCCTGCTAGGTGGAGTGTAATCCCAAGGGTCATTAAGATTGGAAGAGAGGCTAGAGAGGAGAGTGACAGAGTGAGGTGGATATGTGAATATGAAAGAAAGGTATAGAGAGATGCAACATTGGTGGCTTTGAAGATGAAGGAAGGAGGTCTCCAGAGGCTGGAAATGTCAAGAAAAGAGACTCTTATAAAACCTCCAGAAAGGAATGTATTATTGCAGACATGTTGTTTTTAGCCCTGTGAGACTTGTGTCAGACTTCTGACCTACATAACTGTAAGATAATACATATGTGGTGTTTTAAGCTACTACATTTGTAGTAGTTTGTTAAAACAGCAAGCAGAAAATGGATAAACAGTGTTTTAAAGTTTTAGCTATGTAATTTGTAAAAAGCATTTGCCTGTATTACTTTTAGTTCAGTGTGATATTTTTGTCTTTTCATAAATGAACTTGGGAGACTGAGTATTGCTTGAGGCCAGGAGTTCAAGACCAGCTTGGGGAACATAGAAAGACCATTTCTCTATATGTACATATATGCATACATACATACATAAAATGAACTGTTTGTCCTTACTGTGATTACTGATAAATTTGAATTTATTTTTCTAATATTGTTTTGTACTTTCAGTCTTCTGGGGCTTTTTCTCTACTTTCCTGCTTTTTACCTGATTAAGTTTTCTTTCTTTTTTATTCCGCTTGTTTGGAAGTAACACATTCTTTTTCTTTTTAATCCCAGGTGCAGATGTTTAATTGTATTTCTCAGTTTAGAGCACATTATCAACTTTGGTCTGTGCAGGAATCCCCTTATTTTATACTTCATTTTCCCCTAACTTTCAGCACTCCTGTTTCTCTATTTACATACTTAGCCTATATGTTTAATATGTGTCTTTAAATGTATGTTTATGCTTACAAAATATTGTTTTGTTGTTTTTGTCCCTGTAAAATATGTTCAATACCTGGGGGGCATTTTAAGTTTCTTATTCCATTTCTAGTTTTTTAAAAAACTCGAATCATGTTTTTGAGATCTAGTTACATTGTTTTTGAACATCAAGTTTGTTGCATATGACCTCTGTGTGACATTCAATAGTGTACATTACCATTACCATTTTACTCTTTCTTTTTCCTGTTGTTGGACAACTACATTTAACTCAGTACCCAACTATTACAAACAAGGCCATGATGGACTCATTGTATATATTTCCTTACAAGTCAATGTAAGAAGTTCTTTGATACATTTATACAGAATCTGGATAAATACATACATTTATTTTCATTAAATACTTCTAGAATGCTTTCCAAAGTTACTGTACTAGTAGCTATTTCCTTCAGATGTGTGTAAGATGTCATTACCTCACATCCTTGCTAGCACTTGGCATTTTCTAGCTTTGTATCTCTTTTTCATTTTGCTGAATATAAAAGTGATTTTATTTTTTATTTGTATGTATGTGATTACTCATGAGTTTGGGCATTTCTTCCTATGCTCTTTTCTATTTTCTATAGCATTGACTATCTTTTATTTTTATTTTTATTTTTTTTTGAGACGGAGTCTCGCTCTGTCGCCCAGGCTGGAGTGCAGTGGCCGGATCTCAGCTCACTGCAAGTTCCGCCTCCCGGGTTTACGCCATTCTCCTGCCTCAGCCTCCAGAGTAGCTAGGACTACAGGCGCCCACCACCTCGCCCGGCTAGTTTTTTGTATCTTTTAGTAGAGACGGGGTTTCACCGTGTTAGCCAGGATGGTCTCGATCTCCTGACCTTGTGATCCGCCCGTCTCGGCCTCCCAAAGTGCTGGGATTACAGGCTTGAGCCACCGCGCCCGGCCTGACTATCTTTTAAATATTTATTTGCATGGGTTTTTTGTGAGTTCTAAATGTCAATATTTTGTTGGTTTTAGACATTGGAAATATTTTCTGCATTATGCCATCTGCCTCTTACTTTTTTTATTATGCCCATCTTTGAGCAGAAATCATAAATATTGAAGTAAATATATAAATCTTTTTGCTTTATAATATGTACTTTTTGGCTGTTGTTTAATCATTTTCTACCCTTAAAGCACAAAAATATTACCCTAAATTTTTTTTCTTTTTTTCTTTTGAGATAGAGTCTCCCTTTGTCATCCAGGCTGGAGTGCAGTGGCACGATCTCAGCCCACTGCAACCTCCGCCTCCCGGGTTCAAGCGATTCTCCTGCCTCAGCCTCCCAAGTAACGGGGACTACAGGCGAGCACCACCACACCCAGCTAATTTTTGTATTTTTAGTAGAGATGGAGTTTGACTATGTTGGCCAAGCTGGTCTCGAACTCCTGACCTCAAGTGACCCACCTGCCTTGGCCTCCCAAAGTGTTGGGATTACAGGTGTAAGCCACCATGCCTGGCCGAGAGGTTACCGTTTTTTGTTGTTTATTTATTTTGTTGAGACAGTCTCACTCTGTTGCCCAGGCTGGAGTGCAGTGGCACGATCTTGGTTCACTGCAACCTCCACCTCCCAGGTTCAAGTGATTCTTGTGCCTCAGCCTCCCAAGTAGCTGGGATTACAGGCGCCTGCTACCATGCCCACCTAATGTTTTGTATTTTTAGTAGAGATGGGGTTTTACCATGTTGGCCAGGCTGGTCTCGAACTGCTGGCCTCAAGTGATCTGCCCTTCTTGGCCTCCCAAGTGCTGGGATTACAGGCATGAGCCTCTGCACCAGGCCAATTTTTCTATTAGTTTTATTGTTTACCATTTATATCTAGATCTTCAATCAATGTGAAGTCCAACTTTATATAGTGTAAGCATGTATCCAGGTTATTGTTGTCCATTTATGAGGCAAATTTTCCCAACATAATCTACTAAATAGTCTGTCCTTTACTTATTGTTTTGGTGCAAACTTTATCATTTCTCAAGTTCCTATATGAATATATGTATTTTTAAGCTCCTTGTGTTATTCTGTTTGTTCATTTATGTGATCTTGTGTTAGTTTTCTTATTACTTTAACTTTGTAGCATATCTTTATATTTGGCAGAACAAGCTCATCTCATGCCTTTTATTGTAAAAGATAAATTAGCTATTTGTGAAAATATATTGTTTTATACTGATATTAGAATGAGTTAAGTTCCTCAGAAATCTACTTGGAATTGTAATGAGATTTTATGAATTTGTAGAACTCAATAGAGAGAGTAGGCTACTTCTGTTAAGTCATTCCATACATAAATGTGTTATATTTCTCCATTTTTAGAGTAGTTTTTTTTTGAGATGAAGTCTCGCTTTGTCACCCAGGCTTGAATGCAGTGGCACAATCTTGGCTCACTGCAACCTCTGCCTCCTGGGTTCACACGATTCTCCTGCCTCAGCCTCCTGAGTAGCTGGGATTACAGGCACCCGCCACCACGCCCAGCTAATTTTTCGTATTTTTAGTAGAGACAGGGTTTCACCATGTTAGCCAGGATGGTCTCAATCTCCTGACCTCGTGATCTGCCTGCCTTGGTCTCCCAAAGTGCTGGGATTACAGGCATGAGCCACGACGCCCAGCCTCGAGTAGTTTTATATCCTTTAATAGCATTAAAATTTTTCTCCATAATGGTCCTGTGAATATTTTATTGAATTTATTCTGATTCTTTATAGATTTTGTTGTTATTGCAGTACATATTTTACTTTATACAGTATTTTCTAGTTGGTTATTACTGATATGAGGGAACACTTTTTTCCCCCCTTGGTTGATATTGTATTTAGGACCTTTGATAAAGTCTTTAGAAAGATGACTTTAGCAAAAGTGCTACATTCTAGTATTTTTCTTCATAGATGATTATTTCATCTGCAAATACCAATACTTTTATCTAGTCTCTTCCACACCTCATACTGCTTAAGCCTTTTTCAAGTTTTGTAGTAGTGGCCAGGATCTGTTTACTCTGTTAAGAAGTAGTGGTTCTGGTAGGTATTCCTTTCTTCATCCTAATCTTATTGAGACTATTTCTAAGGTTTCCTCGTTAAGTATAATGTTTACAGTAGACTTTTCATATATAGTCTTTTTAAAGATAAGTGTTTCCATATGTATCTATTATATGTAAGTGTTCAACTTTATTTTTTTCTATTACTATTAACAGTTTATTGGAAGTTTGATAAACTATAAAACCAGACTAGTTCTTTTTTTGGGGGGGTCAGGTCTGTGATTACCATTTTGATTATTTTAATAATTATTATCTATTCAAAAATTTTATGACATTTGTACCAATTTGTCATTTCTATTTTCCTATAAATTTATCTAAGCACTTAGTTTTTCACTCATCTTATTTATTTACTATAGTCTTTATAGTTACTTCTTTTTAATTCTGTATTTTAAGTTATTGTACTTTTTCCTTTTTTGGACAACCTTCCTCTAATTTTTCTGTTCTATGTATACATATATAATTATATTTTTATATACTTATATAATCTATTATATATACATATAATCTATTATATATACATATATAATAGAATAAATATTACATTTGAAATATATATTTCAAAATAACTTCATTTCCTTTGGCTAATTCCTTTTCTTTATTTATACTTTAATTGGTTTCTGCCCTTATCTTTATTACATCCTCTTTCCTCTTTGAGTTCGCTTATTGCTTTTTTAAAATGTTTGAACTCATTTGCTTTAAATATTTCTTTTTTTTCTGACATATGCATTTAAAATAAAAACTTTCATCTAAATTCTACTTTTTCTCTGCCCCACAAATGTGGGCTCATTTTGTTTTCACTGTTGTTAAGTTCCAAGAACATTTTACTTTTCTTTAATATTTCCTCTTTAACTCAAATATTACTTAATAGTTTGCTATTTAGGTTTCAGTAAAGTAGGATTTGTTTAAAGAAAATTTTTGGTAATTATTTAAAAATATTTTTGCGCCGGGCGCGGTGGCTCAAGCCTGTAATTCCGGCACTTTGGGAGGCCGAGACGGGGGGATCACGAAGTCAGGAGATCGAGACCATCCTGGCTAACATGGTGAAACCCCGTCTCTACTAAAAAATACAAAAAATTAGGTCGGGCGCGGTGGCTCAGGCCTGTAATCCCAGCACTTTGGGAGGCCGAGGCAGGTGGATCACGAGGTCAGGAGATCGAGACCATCCTGTTTAACACGGTGAAACCCCGTCTCTACTAAAAATGCAAAAAATTAGCCGGGTGTGGCGGCGGGCGCCTATAGTCCCAGCTACTTGGGAGGCTGAGGCAGGAGAATGGCGTGAACCCTGGAGGCGGAGCTTGCAGTGAGCCGAGATCGCACCACTGCACTCCAGCCTGGGCGACAGAGCGAGACTTCGTCTCAAAAAAAAAAATTGCATTTTGATAGATATATCTGCTTTGATTTACCTAGATTTCATGACGCTTGCTTTCTAGACTAGTGTTCAGCCATTTTTTAAGATCATTCTATTGTGTGTTCAAAAAGAATGTATTTTTTGTTCTTGTGATGAATTATTTCCGAATATATTGCTGCACATCAATTGTGATTTTCAAATATTCTTTATTTTTACTTATCTTTGAGTGATGTTTCTCAACGTAGTGTATTAAAAACTCCATCTTAGTTGCTGATTATCTATTTCTTTCAGTATTTTTTGGTTGTTCCTTGAATAATGTATCTTAAGGATACATTATTCAGTATATATATTTTCATGATCATTATATCTTATTGATTTGTATTTATTTTTGTACTTGTCTTTTACATTATTAAAATTCTATATTTTATTGAGTTAATATTTGGATGTAATTCTTTTCTCATCCATTTACATTTAACCTTTCCTTATAACAACTGTCGTGAATCTGTTTCTTATAGGCTCCACATTTCTAGGGCTTGATTTTTAATTCAAACTGAAATTCTCTAACTCCTGATGGGTGAGCTTACGTATGTTTATTTTAGTTGCTGTTATTTTAGCACATATCTCTGCCGTCACATTTCAATATTTCTTTACTGTTTTTAACCCCTTTCCTGACTCCTATTGGCTAGATAAGATTTTATTCTCCTAACTGGAAAGTCGTGCATTTTATTTATATTTTTCTAATTTATTAAGACCCATGCTCACATTCTTTTCTTACCTATGTCTTAAATTTATTTGTGTAATATTTGCAAGGCATTTTCCTTTGATCCCAGAATGCTGGGATTATGATCCTTAAAGAGGTGAAATGTGTTTCAGGAAGTGCTCCAGCATAAAGCAACTAGTGACAACATGACCAGTTCTAGGAAATTTTCCTCCAGCATCCTTCACGTGGAGAAGTGAAAGAAAAATAATATATTTCTGAAAATATTCACACTATAAATTGGCTGACTATTTGCCACAGGAGCCCTGCAATTTCCTTGTAGTTCTCTTGGATGTTAATGGCACACAGCCACCAGCTATTTTTTTCTATTTTGTTAGTCTTTTCCAAGAACCAATACCATGTATTGCTTCCATCCAGTTTTGCTAATGAGAAGTCTGTTGTAAGTTTGATCTTGTTTCGTTTTGTGTAATATGTTCTTTCTCTTTGTCATTATTATTCATAAATTTCATCACAATTTGTCTAGGCATGGCTTTGTCTTGTTTACTACTCTGCAAGCCTTCCAATCAGAGGCCTTCTTTCGTTATTCTTTAATTCTTAGACATTTCTTTCTATAATTTCTTCAAAAACCATTCTCTCCATTTTTATATTTCTGTTCTTCTGGGACACCAATTTTTGTGCATTGCTACTTCTTTTAGCCTCTATATCTCTTAACTTTAATTATATATATATATATTTTTGTTGTTGTTGTTGTTGTTTGTTTGTTTGTTTGTTTGTTTGAGACGGAGTCTTGCTCTGCCACCCAGGCTGGAGTGCAGTGGCCGGATCTCAGCTCACTGCAAGCTCCGCCTCCCGGGTTTAAGCCATTCTCCTGCCTCAGCCTCCTGAGTAGCTGGGACTACAGGCGCCCGCCTCGTCGCCCGGCTAGTTTTTTGTATTTTTAAGTAGAGACAGGGTTTCACCGTATTAGCCAGGATGGTCTCGATCTCCTGACCTCGTGATCCGCCCGTCTCGGCCTCCCAAAGTGCTGGGATTACAGGCTTGAGCCACCGCGCCCGGCCAACTTTAATTATATATTTTCTAATTATTTTTCTTTCCCTACTTCCTTCTGAGACAATTTTTCAATGTGATCTTCTAACTCACTAAGTAGTTCTTCAGCTTTATCCTTTCTGTTAATTATCTCATCTATTATCTACTTTGCTTCAATAATTATAGTTTCATGCTTACTATTTTCACCTTATTCTTTAAACTATAGTTCTTGTTTTATATAGCTCATTTCCATAAGTTTATTATGCTTACTTTTATATTCTTGGTTCTACAGTAATAATATCTCAGTTCTGATATTAACAGTATAAGTTTATTTTGCTTTTTAAGTACGTATGTTTTCAAATATACCTACTATACCTAAGTAGGTTTACTTTCAAATATACCTACTTATTTTGAGCCAATATTATCAGCTATTCTTTCTGATAATGTGTATGAAGAAGAGACATGGACCAGATCTAGTCCTTGTCAACCAAGATGAGATAGAGAAGAGCGGCATTTAGGAAATTGCCGGGGAATTCCAGTTCATTACTACTGTCTCATAGCCCCCTAATCAAACAATTCTTCAGGCTTGGATTTCACCTTCCATTCACCTTTTTCCAGGAAAAAGCATTACCTGAAGGAGTTACTGTAAATTATAATCTACCAACAATGGGATTTGAGGTGAGGGGAAGGGGAGGGTGAATGTCCAAGGCTAGTCAGTATACACTTGATTAATACAAATTTTGACCCAAGCAGATTTTTTTAATTGCCTTGACTTTTACCCCTGATGACAACTATACCAGCAATCTGAACTGTTGCCACTTACTTCCAGTGAGAAAGCAGGAAATCACTGTCCAAAGGTGGGAATAGGAGATTTATTTTAAATATATCCTACCATAAACATGATGGCTTACCTTCCTCCCCAGGCTGCAGCCACCACTAAGCCTTAACACACCAGTATAAAATGCTCTCGCTCTCTCTCTCTCTCTCTCTCTCTCTCTCTCTCTCTCTCTCTCTCTCTCTCTCTCTCTGTTTGAAGCAAGAGTCTTGCTCTGTCATGTATGCTGGAATGCAGTGGCATGATCTCAGCTCAGCTCACTGCAACCTCCACCTGCTGGGTTCAAGTGATTCTCATGCCTCAGCCTCCTGAGTAGCTGGGATTACAGGTATGTACCACCACACCTGGCTAATTTTTGTATTTTTAGTAGAGATGAGGTTTTGCCGTGTTGGCCAGGCTGGTCTCGAACTCCTGGCCTCATGTGATCCACCTGCCTTGGCCTCCCAGAGTGCTAGAATTACAGGCATAAGCCACTGTGCCCAACCACCTAAGTTCTATAATGTTTCAATGTATGATTCCTCCATGACTGCTCTTGTGGTATCTGTAACCCATGCTAATCTGCCATCTTGACATGAACCAGAATCAGTATATTTCTGTTCTCTGTCATTTCCTCCATTCTTCTTCTGGAATATCTCTGGGACCTGTATTACAGTTTTTCCATCTATCTTCCATGTCTCCTATGGCAGCTTTAAAACCTTTTTCCAAATTCTTTACCACTCCTTTATTCAAGAGGTAGGACGTATGTCCCCTCATCTTGAATTTGGTCTTTGTGACTGTTTGACCAATGGAAAGCATGGGGAAAGTGACACTTGCTCTTGTAACCCAGCCACCATGTTTTAAAGGCCACATAGGATATATGCAATTATTATGGTTCTCTGTCAGCATCAATCATGGAAGAGAGGTCACCTCCAAATAATACTAGCTCGCTGCCACTGTGTCACTCCCAGCCTTTGAGCTTTTCTACCTGAGGCCTCAGGCATCATAGAGCAGAGGCAATTCATTCCCATTGGGTCTTGTCTGAATTCCTGACCCATGGAGTCCATGAGCATAATATGTCTGTTCTATGCCTTTAAGTTTCAGTGTGGTTTATCACAGTAGATAACATCTTTTAAATACTCTTTCATAATCTTTATCTTTTTGTTCTGTGTTATTGGGCAGATCTTAAAAATCTTCCTTTATCTCAGATGAAAGGGTTTACTGAACAACAAAATAAATGATAGAGTTGGATTATAACCTAAGTAATAAATATCCATGTGTCCATATATAATTCCATAGTTACATACCAATTTACTAATTTAGTCTTCATTAGCTTCCAGACTAAAGTTTATACTATCTATTGAGATTTTTATTACAATGAATAAGTTTCATTTCTAAAATTTCTGGTTGGCTATATTTATATGAATCCATTCTTTATTTCAGTCTTTTTTTATCTCATAATTTATTATCTTTTGTGGGTGTAACTTCTAAATTCATCTCTGCAAGCATCTTAAACAGTTTTATTTTGAATGACACTTTTTGAAAATGTCTTCCTTTTCATTCCTCTCTCTACTTATGTTCATTTCCTAGACCCTGGGCATGGTCTAGAATCAGGTTGTATAGTAATGATTTGGGTTTCTGACCCAACATGATACTGGAAATGGTACAGATGACTACATTAAGTCTGTTGGCTACAGAGCCTAGTACATATTCTGAATGTTGTTTCTGTGTCCTCCAGCCTTCACAGGCCTGCAACATACCATAACATATAGCTTCAGGAATTTTTTGGCAATGGCTTTTCAACCTATCTTGACCCATCCTACGTCTTGACTCTAACCAATGATGCTGGTTTTTATTCTCCATTTTTCATGGTGAACATTTTGTTCCTGAGAGCCCATAAGAGCCAAACTAATGGTAGCCAATGCCAACTTCCCATCCCAATAGCTTGAAAATCCAAGGATTTTATCCTCGCTCACCATTTTACGTCTGTTCCATTTCTGGTTTTCCTTTTTTTTTTTTTTTTTTTTTTTTTTTTTTTTTTTTTTTTTTGAGATGGAGTCTCGCTCTGTCGCCCAGGCTGGAGTGCGGTGGCATGATCTCGGCTCATGCAACTTCTGCCTTCTGGCTTCAAGCAATTCCCATGCCTCAGCCTCCTGAGTAGCTGAGATTACAGGTGCATGCCACTACACCCAGCTAATTTTTGTATTTTTAGTAGACAGGGTTTTGACATGTTGGCCAAGCTGTTCTCGGACTCCTGATCTTGGCCACCTGGCTCAGCTTCCCAAAGTGCTGGGATTACAGGCATGAGCCACCATGCCTGGCCTTGCATTTGTTTTTTTCTTGGTTGGGGAGGGGGTAGCGGGGGGGGGGGGACGGAGTTTAGTTCTTGTTGCCCAGGTTGGAGTGCAATGGCCTGATCTCGGCTCACTGCAACCTCCGCCTCCTGGGTTCAAGCAATTCTCCTGTCTCAGCCTCCCAAGTAACTGGGATTACAGGCGCATGCCACCACGCCTGGCTAATTTTTGTATTTTTAGTAGAGACGGGGTTTCATCATATTGGTCAGGCTGGTCTCGAACTCGTGACCTCAGGTGATCCACCTGCCATGGCCTTCTGGGATTATAGGCGTGAGCCACCACACCCAGTCACATTTTTTAAAATTTTTACCTATTACTACTGTATTTAGAGCAGAGCATGGTACACAGAAGCATAAACTTACTTCACCAGCTTGACCAGAAACCCTTTTTTGAGACTGAGTCTCACTCTGTTGCCCAGGCTAGAGTGCGGTAGCATGATCTCGGCTCACTGCAATCTCCGCCTCCCGGGTTCAAGCAATTATCATGCCTCAGCCTCCCAAGTAGCTGGGACTACAGGCGTGAGCCACTACGCCTGGCTGATTTTTGTATTTTTAGTAGAGAGGGGTTTCCACCATGCTGGTCAGGCTGGTCTCGAACTCCTGACCTCAGGTGATCTCCCCACCTTGGCCTCCCAAAGTGTTGGGATTACAGGCGTGAGCTACAGTGCCCACCTGTTTCAGTGTTATATAAACAAAACCAATACTTTAATAATGTTTTTTAAAGGTGTTACATATATTCGAAAATGAAGTCAAACTTTTGGTTGAAGAATGAATGTCCAATTAGTCACATAGTCCAAAGATATTAAACTCTACAGAAAATAGTTATTTATATGGGAGAATCATATGAATGAATTATGCTTCCAAGAACAAGACAAATTCATCACTAAATGGAAAACAACAAAATGTGCACAAACTTGATAAAGAAAGTAATTATTTATTTTTAGGAGAATTACATAAAATCAGACAGACCAATTCCATTTCTTGTATATCTGAAAGTCTAATTTCAGCATATAAGTCTATTTTTAAATAGCGTCTCCAGTATACATAGCTTAAACTATATAAACATGTCTGCATAATAAATTTTAAATTTTTCAGTTTATATCTATTTTAAAATTTATGACTAATTTAAAATTGTGTTAGTATAATTTTCATTTAAAGTTAAAACTTTATGCATAAACCTTAATGGTCTTACTTTATGATTGTTTAAAATAATCTAACATGTAGAATTACAAAGAAATACTAATTTTGATAAAAATGTATTCTACATGGATAATTCCAGTCTTAAAAATCTGTTCTTCATCTCAGATAAAAGAGTTTGCTGAACAACAAAGTAAATGATAAGATTAGTTTGTAACCCAAATAATAGAGGAGGATATCCAGGTGTCCTTATGTAAAGAAATAACTAACTAAATAAGTGGGGGAAAAGTAACAAGTTTTCCTTCCAGAAGAATTTTAATTAATGTAAAAGGAATTAGAGAAATAGTAAATCACCATTAGAATGCCACAATATTAATTGCCACAGGAAATATCTAGCAATGGATACTAAAATTGGTTTAAGCAGAAACATGATATTTGCATAGTTTCAAAGTATAGCCCCCCAAGTATTTATTAATTACAAAGAGAAAAAAGTAACTTTATAGTAGAGAAACATGGCAGACATTATGTTAACCAAGCGATCAAAGTTAGCATCACCTTAACATTACTGAAAAATGGCTAACATACTTAAAAATGGCTAACATGGTACATTTTATAAGTTATTTACCCCAATAAAAGAAAAAATATTAATATCACCAGTAGTATGACATTGGCATCACATACCTGCTGACATGATACACTGAAAAGGATACAATATCATTTCTGCAGTATTTTTCCCAATAATGCATAACCTCAGTTTAATAATGAGAAAACAATCCCAAACTAAAGGGCATTCTACAAATAACTGGCTAGTACTCTTCAAAAGTCTCAAGTCATGATAGGTAAGGTAAGAGTAAGGAACTGTCACAGGTGGTAGAGAGTAAGGAGCCATAACAAATGCTTTGCAGGATCCTAGATTGGATCCTTGAATAGAAAAAGGACATTGGGGGAAAACTGTTATATATGAATAAGGCCTGTAGTTTACTTCATAGAATTATACCAAGGTTAATTTCTTAATTTTGATAACTACTATGGTTATGTAAGATGTTAGCATTCAGGGAAGTTAGGTGAAGGATATACAGGAACTATCTATAGTATTTTTGCAATTTTATAAGTCTAGAATTATTTCCTAATAAAAAGCCTTTTTGTACAAGACACTTTTCAAGGTTCTTGGGTCATGCTTTGAATACATATAAATAGTTCTAATATCACTCGACACTTTGGAAAGAGTAATTGTCCAAATTATTTCCATTCTTTGTCTTAATTTGCTGATGGAGACCTGGACTTCATCTCAGCTGGTGTATAGAGTTCTCTCCAAAAACAAGTGGCCTACTTCACATTCTGTGAATTGATATATTCTTATCTTAAGTTATCAGGTAGGATTAGAATTTTCTTGGGAACTTGAAGTCTAAATAAAATTAGATTAGAGTGACAAAATTTTCACCTAAGGCAAAAATAAGAGAAATAGTGGCAAAATATTTTTATATGAAATTGATACTTTTTTAAATTTAAAGGATGGTTTCTTTTATGAGATTATTATCTTACCTTTTTTTATTATATTTTTGAGACGGAGTCCTGCTCTGTCGCTAGGCTGGAGTACAGTGGCATGATCTCAGCTCACTGCAACCTCCATCTCCTGGGTTCAAGCAATTCTCCTGCCTCAGCCTCCCAAGTATCTGGGACTACAGGCACATACCACCACACCCAGGTAATTTTTGTATTTTTAGTAGAGACGGGATTTCACCATGTTGGCCAGGATGGTCTCCATCTCTTGACCTTGTGATCCGTCTGCCTCAGCCTCCCAAAGTACTGGTATTATAGGTGTGAGCCACTGCGCCTGGCCCATCTTACCATTTTTATATTAAAATGCCATTTCGTTTATGGACTAATGGTGGCGTGAAGTGGTAGGTTTTATTTCATTTAATGTGAAAAAATAAAAAGTTGGCAAATCTACATATTCTGTCCATTGTGTGTGTGTGTGTGTGTGTGTGTGTGTGTGTGTGTGTGTGTGTATTCATGAACTTCACTGCTATTTGAATATCAAAGTCTTAAAATCATGAATCTACACCATTTTCTTTCCCTATCCTTGACATGAAGGCAGGCTCCATTGTATGCCTGTAGTCCCAGCTACTCGGGAGGCTGAGGCAGGAAGATCACTTGAACCCAGGAGACGGAGGTTGCAGTGAGCCGAGATCATACTACTGTACTCCAGCCTGGGTAACAGAGCAAAACTCTGTCTCCAAAAAATAAATAAGTAAATAAATAAATATTCTAGCTCCTTTGTCATTTAAAGGAAATAGAAATTTCAGCATGCCTTCACCAATTGGAACACAAATACACTGGAACACTATTCTATGTTTTGTGCAAGAAGACCTTTACTCTAAATCAGCAGAATCATAACTCAATGTATATAAAATATTTAATATTAAAAATAAAAGCAATTCATTGATATAGTGCATTTGCTTCATCTATTCTTTAACATTTTAATATTGAAGGCAGCCATAGGTTACACCAGTTCACCCTGAGCATCTCCAACATTTAAAAAATAACAGCACTAAATTTTAGTGTATTCCTGGCCAACAGGTAAACAGCCAGGTGATGCCATTAGGTATCAGTCATTAAGTCCAAGAATGAAGTTTATATTAATAAATATGATTTGGTATATTTAAGAAGTATTTAAAGAGATAATGCTCTACCCTTAAAATTCCAGGTACAAACATTGTGTCCTCCTGTGCAGGAAGGAAGAGGATGTATTCTAGTGAGTCTGAATTTACAAAAATTTGTATAAAATAAGGCACATAATTAAAGCCTCATTAAAGCATACTTTTTTTTTTTTTTTGAGATGAGGTTTCACTCTATTGCCCAGGCTGGAATGCAGCAGTGCAACCATAGCTTACTGCACCCCTGAACTCCTGGCCTTGAGTAATCCACTCCTTCAGACTCCTGAGTAGCTGCAACTACAGGTATGAGCCACCATGCCCTTCTCTAAAGCAAACTTTTGACTTTCAAGGCACAGTTAGTAGTATTGGGAGAATTCCTGAAATATGTTAATGTTTTAACATTGGCTTATTTTAGAATGAGAGGGCTCAGAATGGCTTATGAAGGCAAAACAGTGGTGATCAAAGAGAAGCCTAACTTGTCTCCCCACTCCATTTCATTTTATGAATGATGTATTAAAATGCCACTTTTTCTCAGTTTGCATGTATTAACTTCAGAATACTCAGAGAGGTAAATGGCTTACAATCAAATCTGGTACTATGTGAAAATGTTTCTTTCCTTAATGCCACTTAATTAGTATTAATGAACTTTTTAATTTTAATGTCTTTATTTTGTATTTACAAACTACAAAATGGTTTTCAATAAATGTTGTGTACACTTAATGGCACAAAATAGTTTAGAGTGTTCTGTAACACTTATTAACTACAGCAGGCCTTATTTATTTATTTATTTATTTATTTATTTATTTATTTATTGAGACTGTGTCTCACTCTGTTGCCCAGGCTGGAGTGCAGTGGCACAATCTCAGCTCACTGAAACCTCCACCTCCAAGGTTCAAGCAATTCTCCAGCCTCAGCCTCTGAGTAGCTTGGATTACAGGCACGTGCCACCATGACCGACTAATTTTTGTATTTTTAGTAGAGATAGGGTTTCACCATGTTAACCAGGCTGGTCTTGAACTCCTGACCTCAGGTGATCTGCCTGCCTCCGTCTCCCAAAGTTGGGATTACAGCCGTGAGCCACTGTGCCCAGCCATCCTACTTTATTTTCATCCTCATCCACTCTCCATTTCCCTGTTTTCAAATAGATTCTCTCTGAGTCTGCAAGGATAGACATCTGGATATGAAAGAGGGAGGTTGGAGACTTGCCTATGGCTCCAAACAATCGTTAAGAAATCAAATCTGGCTGGGCGCGGTGGTTTACAACTGTAATCCCAGCACTTTGGGAGGCCTAGGCGGGTGGATCACCTGAGGTCAGGAGTTCGTGACCAGCCTGGCCAACATGGTGAAACCCCGTCTCTACTAAAAATATCAAAAAATTAGCTGGGCATGGTGGTGCACACCTGTAATCCCAGCTACTCAGGAGGTTGAGGCAGGAGAATCACTTGAACCCAGGAGGCAGAGGTTGCAGTGAGCCGATATCGCGACTTTGCATTCCAGTCTAGGCAACAAGAGCAAAACTCCGTCTCAAAAAAAAAAAAACTTTTTTCTACATCTAATTTGATTTTGGAGAACATTCCTAAACTGAATCTTTTTATCCTTATTTCTGCCCTTACTCACATTTGCAAACAAGTGAAATCCTTTTCTTTCTCCACCCTTCCTCCCACCATGATTATTTGTGAAGACCACCATTTACCAGGCATTTCCATGATTATGATTATGAAAGATTACAGGCAAGGCATTGATCAAAGATAATCACTCATCATGGACAAGAATTTAGAGATTCCTGAATAATAAACTATATCTCTGCTTGTCAAACCTAATCATTTCCCAATATATCAAAAAGGAAGGTAGTTCTCTTCCCTATGCCTGCATAACTTTCTACTGGAAAATAATTTAGAGGCAAATAAAAGGATCTCTCTATGGAACTAAGCATTTCCTGGGCCAGGACCAATGAACTTCTAGGGGAAATGTGAATAATGGCTTATTCATTGCTTGTTAGCACAGAGATGGAAAAGCAGAAGTTCCTACCACATATGCGTTTATAGAGGGTGACATTTCTTTAAACAGAATTCTAACTGGAGAAAGGGTTATAGATAAATGATCTGGGGATCAGGATAACTGCTTTGTATTGAGTAAGCCTAGCCTCACTCTGGGTTTCCCATTTTCACCAAACTAAGTACTCTTATCTTCACTAAAGCTGCAATCTACTACCAGTTTTTGTTTTAATGAGGATGAAACATCTTTGCATACCAAGTATAAAATTCCACTTCTCTTCTCTCACTGAGGCTGTAAATAGGAGCTACATTTAGTCATCAGATACCTGGTCATGGCCCTCTGATCTCTGAGACTTATTCCTTTCAGAATTTAGAGGCAAACTGGAGCCAGCCTCCATTTTTATCTCCCCAGTGGCATGAGGGAAAGGGAAGTTGGGCATAAAGCGCTTAAGAAAGCAAAACTCACTATTACCAGTGCCAGTGGCTGAACACATTTCATATGGACAAGGTTGGGATAAGGATCCATTGCTTTGTCCTTGTACCAGATTGTTAGAGAAATTACAGTCATCATAGAAATGCTCTTGAATTGTAAACTTTTCTTTATATTTAATCTTTTGGTAGACATGTATAATGAAGATCACTGTGACAGAGAGGAGAAAGAGAAAGGAAAGGATGGCCAGAGAAATTACCAAATATTTAGTGGATGGATTTACCTTTCTGGAATGCTTGGTTGGATCCTGGAACTGCAGGTAGGGCTCTGAAAAGCCATCTACCAGCAGGATGTTGAGTGAGACAGTAGTTGAAAGAGCTGGTTGGCCGTGATCCTGAACAAGAATGATCAATTTCTGCATCATGGGGTCTCTCTCAGATATCTGCCGTAATGTACGGATTTCTCCATTTTGTCTTTGAACAGAAAATAACCCAAGGTCAGTGGCCTTAAGTAGATGATATGAAAGCCAAGAATTCTGACCTGAGTCACCATCCACAGCCACCACTTTGGTTACCAGGTAGCCTGCCTCTGCAGACCTGGGCACCAGATCATTGCAGGGCAAGGTGCCATTCTGCAGTGGGTACAAGATCATTGGACGATTGTCATTGTCGTCTAGGACAACTACTCTGACAGTAGCTTGCCTATTCAGTGACAGGAAGCCCCCATCAGTTGCCTTTACCACAAACTGAAAATCTTGAATGGCCTCATAATCCATGGTTCTCAGTGCGTAGAGCTTTCCATTGTCTGAATTTATGGATATGTAAGCAAAGACTGATAGATCTCCATTTTTTGGAGGCAACAGAGAATAAGTTATTTGGGCATTCTCACCCAAATCAAGATCCTCAGCATGGACTTGGCCAATAAAAACTGCAGGACTATTGTTTTCTCGAACAGTCAAGATATAGGAATCTTCCTGAAATATTGGAGGATTGTCATTAACGTCAGATATTAGCACCTCTATCATAGTCTCGGCAGATAAGCTAGGTGGTCCAGTATCCATGGCAACAAGGGTGATATTATAGCCTGAGACCTCCTCCCGATCCAAGCTTCTGTCAGTGACCAGCGAGTAAGAACTCCCGAATGTAGGTTTGATTACAAAGGGAAGGTCTTCTCTGAGGAAGCAGGTGACTTTTCCTCCCATTCGAATGTCCCGGTCTCTGATAGTGAAAAGGGCTACTACCGTCTGTGGTGGTGAGTCTTCAGGGAGTGGGCTGGACACAGAGGAGATCATCACTTCGGGAGGATTGTCATTCACATCCACCACTTCTACCAGGACTTTGCTGTGGGCAGAGAGGCCTCCACCATCTGTAGCTTGAATGTCAATGTCGTATGTTTCAATGTCTTCAAAATCTAGGGGTCCTTTTAGTCGAACCTCTCCAGTTTGAGAGTCAATCTGAAACGTCTTGAGAATTGCTTCTGGGTTTTGAGCTAAAGAGTAAGTTATCGCTTTGTTGGTGCCCTCGTCTAGGTCCATGGCAGTCACCGTGGCCACCAAAGAGCCATTGGGGCTGTTCTCTGATACCTGGGCTCGGTACACCGGTCGCAAGAACTGGGGCACGTGGTCGTTGACATCCAGAACCACCACGCGGATGTGAGCTGTGCCAGACTTGGGCGGTGACCCGCCGTCCATCGCAGTAACTGTCAAGTTGACTTCAGGCTGCTCCTCTCGGTCCAGGGGTTTGTTCAGCACCAGCTCAGCATATTTAGGCCCGTGGCTGCGGAAGCGGGTGTGCAGGTGGAAATAGCCGTTGGCACTAAGGGTGTAGTTTTGGAGACCATTGAGGCCCACGTCCAGATCCTGGGCGCTCTGCAGAGGAAAACGTGAACCCAAGGGGGTGCTCTCCGGAATCTTTAAAAGCGGCTCCTTGTTTAGGAAAACTGGGGCATTGTCGTTGATATCAAATACCCTGACCTCGGCACGGAAGGACTGCAGCGGCTCCACCAGGATTATTTCAAAGTGCAGAACACACGGGTCGGCTTTGCCGCAAAGTGACTCCCGATCCAGTTTCTCCTTCACAAACAAATCTCCCGTCTTGCGGTGGAGCCGGAAGTGCATTTTGTTGCCCTCGGAAACCAGCCGCGCCCCGCGCGCAGCCAGCTTCCCTACCTCCAGTCCTAGGTCCTTAGCTACGTTGGCCACAAACGAACCGCTCTCCATTTCCTCCGCCACTGAATAGCGTATAGTTGTCGCACCCCCCACAGATACGCACAGAAAAATAAGAAGAGATCCCACTTGCCTGCTTTGCAAAGATTTTCTGCGCGCACCCGCCATCAGTTCTCACAAGCGCACTCTCTGCAATCAAAGCCAACTGTTGCGGATATACTTTCACTTTTCTGCAACAGGTTACTGCAACAGTTGCTCTCCGCTTCACCAGCCTCTAACCGCAGCACCACCAAAAGGCTAGCCGAGCCGATTAAGCTGTTTTGCACTTGAAAATTTGCATTGAGCGACTCAACTCCCCAGTCCAGCGAATGTATTAATAGGTATGTTCTCATTCCGGAGAGTTAGGTAGAGGTTGAAAGTTTGTTGCCAAAGCAACCACAGACTCATCTGTTAATTCCCTTTCAGGAAAAAAAAAAAAAAAAAAGTCCTTGGGAATTGAGAAGCCAATGAGATTAGTCATTCAAGCTGAAGTCATTCTATCTGCTCGCTGTCTGGAGCCACTGAAGCAGTGGGCGAACAGCAACAAGTTTAAGCTACATCTGCACACTCTGCAGTCCATCCAGAGACGAAGAAAGAAGCACAAGGATCCTGCAGGGTCTTCTGAAGCCCAAGCCAAATAGGTGAGGCAGGGAGCTGGAGAATGTGGAGGAAGTGGTCAGTAGGAAAAGGAAAGGGAACAAACAGACATTCTCCTTCAGAAACTTGAGGTCCAGTAGGTACACTTACAGGGGACTAAGCCAACTGGCCTCTTGATTTGCGCTATGCTATCATGCTACTTCTACGTATATTCTCCCCCGCAAAAAAAATCTGTATACATGTGCACAAAGGGAGCAGCTGGCTTGTCACTTATGATTATAATGGCAGTAGTATTTATTGGATATGATTTCCATGTACTGAGACTATGACAAATGATTTACATGCATTATCTAATAATTCAACAACTATATGAAGTAGACATTATTAAAAAAAAAAAAAAGACAAAGAAAGTGAGATGGGAGAGGTTATGTCAAGGTCCCCTACCTTGACATATGTTAGAAATAAAATTCAGTTTAATTTTGTCTGACTCCCAAGTCTATGCTCTTAATCAGTACACTACTCTGCTTCCCAGATAATATAATGAATAAATCAAATGAAGATAAATATTTGGTTTTGGATTTTAAAGCAAATAAAATGATTGCTTACACATATTGAAAATGGCCTACTAGAAATATAGGAGATATTTGTTGACAGTTTCCTTTATGATCATAGGATAATAGAATGTTTAAGAATAATAAGACATTTCAGAAAGATGAGATCCAGTCTCCTTCTCACCCACCCTCCACTTTAAAAAAAAAAGAGAAAGAAGAAGAAGAAGAAGAAAAGAAGAAGAAGAAGAAGAAGAAGAAGAAGAGAGAAGAAGAAGAAGAAGGGGAGAGGAGTAGAGAGTCGGGTAGTAGGAGGAGAGGAAGTCGATATCAGCTACAGCGATCATGCCTGACGTCGCTATGACCTCTTCAGCCTAAGAAAGCCTCCGCCGCCTAACGACGAACGCAGAAACCCAATCCTCCCATCAACAAGAAAGAAAGGAAAGAAGAAGAAGAAGAAACTAAGGCCCAAAGTGACAAAGTCACTTGCCCAATTCATACAGCTACTCATGGCAATGTAAGAACTAGAACTTGTCTTCTGCTGCTGTCTCGTGCTCATTACCTAAAACATTTGATTCCTCATTTGTGCTCAATATTTTATGTCCCAGGTGCTATACAATTATGGCCACTTAAGAGAAATATAAACTATATTTTCCAACAGGAAAAAAAAGGAATGAAAATAGAAAGTGTACAGAACACTGATTACATCCTGACATGAGGGAGTTAATGAATCTCTCAATCTCTGTCAGATTTTTAACACCTGGCTTAAGTGTGCATCCTTAAAACAGTTTAGTTTTGCCTCTTTTGAAAACTGTATATCTTACTTGAATATGAGTAGAAATAAAACAAAACAAAACTATGTATCAAGTAAAGTGTACAGTAGGTAATCCTTTGAATTTTATTTCTCTCATTTTTTAGCTCAATGTAAGATTGGTGTTATCTTTAGCTCTAGTTCATTTATTTTCATTGCCATATAAAATTCCAATAGCTAGAGACCATCAGAAACACACCTGTAGTTGAACAAAGTTATGTTTACTGACTTATTGTAACAAAGGAAGCTGCACACCATAGAGAATCATGGAGCATCTCGGTGAAAGGGTGTTAGAAAGAACATACATTTGGTCTTGTGTTAGGTGATTTGGGGGAGGTTTGAAGCAGAGTGCTCTGAATTGGATGCCATCATAAGTGGAGTTAATTCTATGATGAGTATACTGATAATTCTTAGTAGAAGGTGAGAGGAATGGGGTGAGACTAACGCTGTCATTGGTAAATAAGCTGTAGTGACTAATATTAGCCAGGACAGAAAGATGTTTGGACATTTTTGTGGATTGGACAATACTCCTTTTTGGCTGTATTTAGACACACTTATGATGTGCTCTCGTTTTCCTCTTGCTCCATCATAGTCATAGTGTGGCCTTGTCTGATACTGGTGTCCTATGAAATCATTTTTAGTTCAACAGAAGATCACTATGGCCTAGCTGTTTAGTGTCAGGCCAGCTCCTATGGACTGCTTTTGTCTTTTTCAGTATGAATGCAGCAAAATTCATTTACCTATTTTATTATTCTACTGCTCATAGCATATCATTGTACATATCACTTTGTGCACATGTATACACCTATTTTTGGGGGGGAGTATATATTAGAAGTATATATAAGTAGCATTGATATCATAGGGTATGTTCTTTTCAGCTTTACATGATGTCACCAAACTGCTTTCTAAGAAGTTGTACTGGCCAGGCGTAGTGGCTTACGCCTGTAATCCCAACACTTTGGGAGACTGAGGTGGCCAATTACGAGGTCAGGAGTTCAAAACGAGCCTGACCAACATGGTGAAACCCTGTCTCTACTGAAAATACAAAAATTAGCCAGGCATTGTTGTGCGTGCCTGTAATCCCAGCTACTCAGGGGGCTAAGGCAGGAGAATCGCTTGAACCCAGGAGGTGGAGGTTGCAGTGAGCGGAGGTCACGCCATTGTACTCCAGCCTGAGCCACAGAGTGAGACTCCATCTCAAGAAAAAAAAAGTTTTACTGATTTACATTCTCATCAGCAGTGCAACTTCTAGTTGTTCGAATTATTTCCAACACTTAGAATTACTAGTCTTTTAAAATTTTGACCATTCTGGTGAGTGACTATGTTCATATTTAATTGATTAATTTGCATTTCTTATTAATTATTGATGAAGTAGGGCACTATTTAATATATTTGTAGTCATTGGAATATCCTTTTTTGGGAAGTTTTTGTTCAGTTCTCTTGCCTGTTTTTAACATTGCATTATTTACCTTTTTTCTATTAATTTCTATTCTTTATGTTCTGACTATGAGTCTTGAATACATTGAAAAAGATGTTTATTCTTGGTCAACATACATAAACAGAGAATAGCCTTCAGCAATTGGGATAGAAAAAAATGGAGTATACTACCCACCCACTAATGTTACTTAGCATCATCAAAAAGGCTATTGGGGTGGTTTTTTTAAATGAAATATTTATTTAGTGATTCACAAATTATGCAGAAGCTCCTCACATCCTAAGAAGTCTTAATACAATCAATTTCAAAATAATTCATTAAAAAAATTGTAAGTTAAAAAAATACATTCTTGGCTGGGTGTGGTGGCTAAAGCTTGCGATCCTAGTACTTTAGGAGGCTGAGGCAGGAAGATCACTTAGGCCAGGACTTTGAGACCAGCCTGGGTAACATAGCGAGACCCTTGTCTCTACATAAATAAATAAATAAATAAATAAATAAAGTATGGTGACAAAGCCTGTAGTCCCAGTTACTCAAGGAGGAAATATTGCTTGAGATCAGGAACTTGAGGTTACAGTGAGCTACGACTGTACCACTGCACTCCAGCCTGGGTGACACAGTCAGTATCTGTCTCAAAAAAAAAAAAATTCTCAAGAGGTGAAGTATAAGCAATGCTACTTTTCTTTTTTTATATTCTGTTTTGTTAGTTTATTTTTAATTGATAGACAAAATTATATTAATCATATACAACATGATATTTTCTAGCATATTTATATTGCAGAATGACTAAATTCAGCTAATTAACATATATATTACCTCACATAGTTATTATTTTTGTGGTGAGAATACTTAACATCCATGTCTTGGGCATTTTTCAAGAATACAGTATGTTGTTATTAACTATAGCCACCATGTTGAGCAATAGATCTTTTGGACTTATTTCTCCTAACTGAAATTTTGTATCATTTGGCTCTCCAACCTCTCCTTCCTCATCGCAGCCCCTAGCAACCACCATTCTACTCTCTAGTTCTATGAGACCAACTTTTTAAGATTCCGCATATAAATGAGGTAACACCCTTATGAAAAACAATATAGAAGGGCCTCAAAAAATTAAAAATAGATCTACCATAGAATCTAGCAATCCCACTACCAGGGATATTTTCAAAGGAAATGAAATCAGTATGTTGAAGAGATATCAGCACTCCCATGTTCATTGCAACATTAGTCACAATAGCTGAGATATAGAATCAGCCTAAGTGCCCATCAGTGGGTAAATGAATAAAGAAAATGTAGTATATGTACATAATGGAATATTCTTCTGCCTTCACAAAGAAGGAAATCCTGCAATTTGTCACAACATAGATGAACATGGGGGACGTTATGTTAAGTGACATAAGCCAGGCACAGAAATACTGCTTTTCAATTCAATGCCTCTGAATCTTGATCTGTTTGGTTAGCCCCAGGCGATTTATTAAAATCTGCTTGATAGAATTAAAATCCAAAATATTTTCTTTTGCCTTGGAAAATGTTAGGAACTTTAAACATGATGGCAGTTTTTTTTAAAGCCTGTATTCTTTCTGGTGAAGGTAGAATTGGGAGCCCACAGACTAAATCTACAGCCTCTTAGCTTGTAAAGTCAGGATCAAAACCTACATGTTGGGAAGAGGGACAATCCACAGTTAGTAGGATATCATGAAGTTTTGGGAGAACAAAAATTCACTTCAAAGCTGTATCTGAGTACTAACTTTTAAACTTTAAAAATCTTATTTTGAAACATTTCGGAGTTTTGGAAAAGTTACAAGAGTGTTTGTAATCACTTATGACTTACCCTTTGGCTTACCTTAACTAAAGTTTAATAAGGCTTCTCTTCTCCCCACAGGTCCCTAAACTTTAGCTGGCCGCAAAACTTGAGCAAGCTCTAAAAAGCAGAACATCTCCCACTTAACAGTTTATTCTGAGAGCTAGCCAACCACAGGAGGGAAAATCATATCTCCAGTTAAAGTGCCCTGATCATGCCATCTGCTCATCCTACCCCCCTTGCCCTGCTCCCATACAAACGTCCTGCTAGCCCTGTTTACACCTTTTTTTTTACTCTTTTTTTAAAATTTGATTTTTAGACATTTGAAGATTTCTGTGGTCAGAGGGTCTGTAATAGTTTTTTTTTAAAAATAAAGCTGCTCCTTACCTAAATCCAGATTTGTTTTTATTGAATATAATAATAAATGACCATATTACCTTCACCTAGATTTATCAATTTTGCTACATTTGTACACTTTCTTTTACATATTTATCTATTACTGTATTATATAATACATTATAATATATATACACATACATTATTCAAAAATAGTTATCTCTTCCTCAATTTTTATGGGAGATGTATACCTCTCCACTCCAATGGTGCTGAGTTTAGCTGCATGATATGCTTTGACTTTACCTTGGGTTCAATATACTTCCTTATCTCTTGACTTTGGAGTTGGCCATATGAGTTATTTTGGCCCTCAATGGGATGTTAAGAGTGTTGTAGGTTGAATTTGTCCCCCAGAAAGATATGTTGAAATCATAACCACTGGTCTTTGTGAATGTGACCTTATTTGGAAACAGAGTCTTAGCAAATGTGATCAAATTAAAATGAAGTCAAACTGGATTAGGGTGGGCCCCAAATCCAATGACTGATGTCTTTATAAGGAGAGAGATTTTGGAGACTCATGGACACACATAGGGAAGAAGGCAACATGATGACAGAGACAGAGGTTGGACTGATGCTGCTACAAGGATTGCCCACAACCACCAGAAACTTGGTAGAGTCAAGGAAGGGTCTTCCTCTATGCCTTCAGGGGGAGTGGAACCCTGCTGACATCTTGATTTCAGACTTCTAGCCTCCACAACTGTGGAGTAAAATTCCACTGTTTTAAGTGGAATAAAATTCCACTGTTTTAAGCCACTCAATTTGTAGTCATTTCTTATGGAAGCTCTAAGGAAACTAATACACAGAGAGAAACAAGTTGTGCCTTGAAATGTGCTTGCATAATTGGGCTTGTCCTTTTGCTCTTCTGCTACCTTCATAAGAACATTCTCTGGATAGCCTATTGATCAAAGAATGATGAAAGACACATGGAAAAGTACTGGACACAACCTGCATGTTGAAGCAGAGCATGACTGATCTCAGCCTAAATCTGCTGACCCCAAGATGCATGAATTGGAATCAATGTTGCTTTGAACTACTAATTTTTGAAGTATTTTGTTGCACTACATTCTGTGACAATAGCTAACCTATGTAATATGTAAACCTTTTATTTTGGCATAGTTAGCTGCAGACATTATTATATCATTCCTAAATATCTCAACATGTACCTCTTACAAAACAGAGACAGTATCCTTCATAACCTCAATACAATTATCACATTCAGGAAGATTAACATGAATACAGTACTATTATCTAATACATACTTCATATTCTAATTTCCCCCATTGTTCCAAGTATGTTCTTTGTGCTGTTTTTTTTAAATGTAGGATACAATCAAGGATTGCACATTGCTTTTAGTTGTTATGTTTCTCTAGTTTACTTTAAACTGAACAGAAAACATTTTTATGATGCTGATTTTTAATGACATTAACTTCTTTTTCATGACACTGCTATTTTTATTTATTTATTAAAAAAACTTTTATAGTAGGTTCCAGGGCACATGTGCAGTTTGTTATATGGGTAAACTCGTGTCATAGGGGTTTGTCATACAGATTATTTCATCATTCAGGTACTAAGCCTGATACCCAATAGTTATTTTCTCTCATCCTCTCCCTCTTCCCACCCTCTACCCTCAAGTAGGCTTCAGTCTCTATTGTTCCCCTCTTTAGGTCCATGAGTTCTCATCATTTAGCTCCCACTTGTACATGAGAACATGGAGCATTTGGTATTCTGTTCCTGCATTAGTTTGCTAGAGATAATAGCATCCAGCTCCATCCATGTTCCCATAAAAGACATGATCTGGTTCTTCTTTATAGCTGCATAGTAGTCCATGGTGTATATGCACCACATTTTCTTTATCCAGTCTGTTATTGATGGGCATTTAGGTTGATTCCATGTCTTTGCTATTGTGAATAGTGCTGCAATGAACATTTGTGTGCATGTGTCTGTATGGTAAAATGATTTATATTTCTTTAGGTATATACCCACTAATTGGCTTGCTGGGTCGAATGGTAGTTCTGTTTTTAGCTGTTTGAGGAATTACCACATTGCTTTCCACGATGGCTGAACTAATTTACACTTCCACCAGCAGTGTGTAAGTGCTCCCTTTTCTCTGACACTTTCATCAGCATCTGTTATTTTTTTACTTTTACTAATAGCTATTCTGACTGGTTTGAGAGGGTATCTTATTGTGGTTTTAATTTGCATTTCTCTAATGATCGACACTGATGTTTTTAAAGAGTTGTTTTACAGTATATCCCTCAATCTGGAATTTTTTATTGTGTTTACCCTTGGTTGGATTGAGGTTAACTATTTTTCCAAAAATACCACATAAGTGATATTGTGTTCTTCTCAATGCATCACATCAGAGGGCATATGATGTCATTTTATTCCATCATTGGTGATATTAAGTTTGGCAATTTGGTTATAAAATAGTGTCCATCAAATTTCTCAGCTGGATAGGTACCTTTTAATTCTTTTTATAATTAATTAGTGATATGTGGAGAGATTTGAAACTATGAAGATATGCTATTCCCAAAACAATTTTATTAGCCATTGCTTTCCAGCATCCATGAATGATCCTTGCCTTCAATAAATACATATTTGTATATATATTGTATAAGTATATGTGCATACATACATCTATATGGATCATGAGATTACACTTTCAATACATTAATACAGGTATCTTCATTTTCCTCCCCTACTTCATATTTTGTATTTTCCTTGTCCCAAAATGAGAAGCCTTAGTTCCCAACAGCATCAATATATTTACCCATCATCTAAATCTCAAGATACACATTAAAGAATTTTGGAATTATTACACTATTACCTAAGTGCTAATTAACTTTTTTGAAAATCCACTCGGAGGCAAGAGAAATGTAGTTAGTCTCATATTGAATAACAAATTATTTTTAGCCAATATTCTTCCCTTTAAGACTTTACATTTTCTGCTTATAAAATTAGTGTAGATCAAAACTGATTCTAACATTAACGTAAAATGTATTGTTTATTTTTATTTATCTTTAAGTCATAGGTCTAAATGGTTCTGAAGTTGTTCTGCTGATAATTTTGTCACTATTTTCAACTTGTTTTAGAAAAAAACACCTTAACTAGAGTATTGGAGAGTCTCTTCTGATTTGTTGCTTCTACTATTGTACCCAAAGTTCAGGTAGTTTTAAAATTTTAATATTGATAATATTTATTGTTATAGTAATTTTTATAAGCAGATTAATATTTGGGGTCACCTCTAATTTTCATTCATATATACCTTTTAAACCTGAAAAAATGGTCTATTTTTAGGAGTAGATGTATTTTGAAACATTGAGGTCATACCTGCAGTTGTAAACTTTAGTGCTATTTTAAAATTTTATTCTACCATTGTGTCCTTTCATGCATTTAAGGTTTCTTATCCATGTTAGCAGAAACAGAATGCTTTGGTGGATAGAAGTCATTTTTAGCCAGCTCAGTTTATTGCAGCTGCTCTTGATCTCCCATCTGTTGCTTTAAATGACAATGCCTCTTATTGCTCAATCTGTGCATGTGCGTATAAAGTTTCCTTCTCTCACAGTAACACAAGAAGCCATAATATAAACCAATACTACTTATAGACTGGACTTGTATTACACTCTTATTTAAAACAGATGTCTTTCATCTTCTTATTATTCATGTTTTTTTTCATATTGGTAGAATAGGCTATGGATGTCTTTCCATGAAATCTGACAATTGTTTGGAAACGTCTCAATTTAATCAATAGAGACTATATTAGAGTGATAATTCTTTCCCTTAATAAGCTCTTATCAATTTCTCCTTTTTATGAGACAATTCAGTTAACAACACCAAAATCAGTACCTACATTTTTATTGAAATTAATATCTATTCAACAAAATTTCGTTTTAAACCTTAAAACAAAAATGGTAATTTTTATGTTAAGTAACTATGCTATTATATTTTTATTATATGTTAAGACCCATAGAAGTGTAAATGAGAAAATAGCTATAAGAAAACCAAATACTAACTGGGTTGGTTGACATATAAAGCCAAATGTGCCCCTGGATGGGTCTTTTTTCTGAGAGTGGTAAGCTTGTTTGCTTGGGAAAGAATTTTCACTCTCAACTTGCTAGAATTGACTTTACACTGTAACCCATACATCTGAACATACAGTAAGACTCTGAAACAACATTTGAACAAGGTATTTCCACTATTTTTTCTTGCTGTTTATCAAGATCTGTACTTACAAGGCAACTTAAGGTTTCCTCCTCTGAAGCTGGATGTACATAATTCACAGTAACTTAATCATCACTGTGTAAAATAGTGTAAATAATATACACAGACTAAAAGTAATAAACATACCATAAATTTTCTGTATTTTTAGCACTCTGATAGTTTATATATTAGGCTTGGAAAAAATTTTAAAAAAAGGGTTTTCGTCCTAGAATTCCCATCACCTCTTACCAATTCCTAAATATTGTCACACTTTTTGTCTTCTAGAAACTGAGATCGGAGTAGTACTCTCGGCTAAGCTTCCTGGAATATGTTTGGCTAACAATATAGTGCTTCCTTAGTATTTATTTCAGTAAAATATACCCTGTGGAAGTTTTAGTAAATATTTTTAAATACCTATATATACAGATACTTTAAAAATACCTATTTGATTACAAGATGTGTTGGAAAAACTGCTTGGAGAAATTTAAACATATTCGTAGATTATTTTGAGTAGAAGCGAGAGATCACTCTGAAAATTCTACATTTTCCCATTTCTCTTTAAAAATAGGCAGATCTCTCAAAAAACCACTTCCTGACGCCCCAAATCTTCAATTTGTGTCTTTTAAGTTTTAGGTCTTAATCCAAAGAACGCTTTAAACTTTATCAATAGCATTTTCCTCATCTGCCACCAGGTGGCAGGTGGATCCACTTTTCGGAGCGCGACCCCGACCCCGCCCTACCGGAAGCTGTCATGTAAAGGAAATCTCTCTGGCCACGCCCAGAGTTCAGCACCCTGGCCACGGACAGCGACACCGCCCGATTCGGTCCCATGACTCGCTGCAGAGATTCTCACCTGACAAAGGAAGTGGCCAATCCCAACTGGTTCCAGGGTCCGCGTGACTGGCTATTTACAATGCCAGAGGTGGAGGGGGATAGGAACCCCTTGTTTTGGGATTTTTAGCCTGGAGGAGGAACCTACTGATATTAAATAATACACCATATTGCAAAATCCTGTGGTTGTTTTTCTCTCTCTACTCTCCGGAATCCCAGTGACTCATAAATGCTGTCTTGCTGTGGTACAGGGGCTAGATTACCCAACCTCCGCGTGTTGGTTTATTCCGACAAAATGCGTAAGACAGCAAAGGCGGTACAAAAGTCAGTGTGAGTTATGGCGGCCAGTACCTCGACTTGCACAAAGCTGCCTGTCAGCTTTCCTAAGACACCAGCATCGGGACGGACTACATTTTCTTTTTCTCAATTTCCAATTAATCTTGGAAACACAAACAGCAGCTGATTTTGTTGTTGTTGTTCGCCTGAAATTACTATTTGAGGCAAAGACGATGATTGGAGTGAAGCACGAGTGTGTTCTAGAAATAATGGTTTAGTTGTTATCTTCCAGTTGCCTAGTGACTAGTTAGACAAAAAGAGCCTTGTGAGTGGGAATTATTTGCGTTTTAGAACGGCAGAAACCCAGGGGCAAATGAAAATGGGTTCAGGATGGCATAATATATTACCTGGGACTAGCGTTTAGAATCAATCTCATTAAATCTCAGTGCTGGGGAAGTAGGCAGCGCTAAAGAGGAAGAGTAGCCAGTTAAGGTTCACAAGTAGGTTAAATTAAGCCGAGTTTTTGTTGTAATTTATCCGTATTATATGGATTGCTTTCTCATTCCCCGTTGTTTTGGCGGCGACAAATACGGATTTTAACCAGCAGAGGGCGAATCGACTGCATTTTTCAGCCCTCAGACACTCCCTCTTCCTTCTCTGCCCCTGGGAAATTAATTTACTAAGCTCTTCAAATATAGACGAAGCTGAGGAAGGTGTTGTGGAAGGCGAGCAGCGCACAGGACTTGGCAGAGTGCCC
Organism: Rhinopithecus roxellana; assembly: GCF_007565055.1. Taxonomy (NCBI): domain Eukaryota; kingdom Metazoa; phylum Chordata; class Mammalia; order Primates; family Cercopithecidae; genus Rhinopithecus; species Rhinopithecus roxellana. Next base: position 157,706,059 of record NC_044551.1, on the reverse strand, counting down.
GCCCTGTCAGCCTTGGATGTGTGGCCGCGCCGCACTCCTGATGACACGCATATCCTTGCTTGGGGCTGCAGAGGGGATTGCAGGGGTTGTTGCAGTAGAAGGCGGGGATGAAAAGCACCCTCATCCCCAGACGCCATGGATATTTAGGATCACTAGCTTCAGAGAACTGAGAGGGCCTAGTAAAATGAATGTAAACGATGAAGGTGGGAAAGAGAAAATAAACCGTTTGCGTCTCAGGGCCAATACTCAGTGAGCTAGAACAATAACCAAAAGGGATGGGGCGGGGTGGGGGGGTCTCTGCTCTGGCTTTGCCTCTCTGGGAAGAAAAATTGGAGAATGAGGAGTAGGGAAAGGGAGAGATGAGAACAAAGACTAAAAGTTTGGCTGAGTCATCTTTAAAAGACAAGCAAAGCAAGCCAGCCCAAGGGAAGAGACAATGAAAGCAAGCCTGCCAGAATGCAGAGCAGAGCAATAAAGCATGCTGTACAACGTTAATTTATTGTTGGGCGGAACCCTCCTCATTCTGGAGGGGCATACCACTTGTTCCAGAGGGATGATTTACTTTGTATTGTAAGACTTTGCAGAATCCCCCTGGGCAGGCAGCCAGAACTCCCATTAATTCAGCATGTCCTTTCTCCTTCACATATTTATGTCTTAGAATTCATCTAACTCGGTTTCAAACTAGTAAAATTAATTTTTTTCTAGAGGCATTAAATTTTATGCAGTATTGCATTTTCTCTCCCTCAGTCATGAAATTCCTGTAGTGCTTCTGTTTAAAGGACACCATTTTATTAATAAATTCAATTCATAAGATAGTATTATATTCCCTTGGAGTTAGTATTGGAGAGGACAAGAGTAAGATATCTTAAGATAGATCAACACTTTTCAGAATGCATGATTTGACTCACAGTTTCATGACCAATTTTACAGATAAATTGCACTGTCGTGGTGTTTTGCAGCACACCTGTGTTTCTGTAGCATTTCCCCCATAAAAGAGCACTTGTAAATTTCCAATGCATACACCAAAATGTATTCATGTTGTTGCAAGATCCAAACAAGTGCTTAGTATTGGCTAATATAATCTCTCCATAGAAACAAGAATTATCTTTTTAAAATCTAAGTACTAAGTCAGTGAGCAGGCACTTAATGAAAGAGAATATCCAAATAGCCAATAAGCATATGAAAAGGTTTATAACATCCTTAACTGTTAAAGAAATGGAAATTTAAGCCACCACATCGAAAAGCCTGTATCCATCCAAGAGCATGGCTAAACAAGTAAATAATAAAAGCTGACATTTTCAAGCCTTGGAAAGGATAAAGCAGCTCCAGCTATCACACAGTACTGATGGAGTGTAAATTGTTACAATCACTCTAGAAAGCTGGCAGCATTTACTAAAGTTCAATAAAGCATACCCCTAGATATGCACTCTTAGGTATATATCCAATAGAAATGCCTCCGTGTATGTACAAAAAGCCATAGACAAGAATGTTCATCATAGCTCAAACCTGGAAGCAATCCAAATGAACCTCAATAGTTCAATGGATAAAGATGTTGTTGTTGCCATATACAGAAACATACAGAGCAATGACAATTTTTTAAAAACTACTACATACAACAATATGTATCAGCCTCACAGACATAATGCAATATTTAGCAGGAAAAAAATCAGAAACAAATTTTTATATGATTCTATTAATTTAAAGCTCAATAACTGCATAAACTACCCTAAGATGATTAAAGTGAGGATAGTGGTTGCTTCGATGGAGATAAAGACTGGAATGGGGAATGAGGGAGACTTCAGGATTTGGTAATGTTCTATTTATTGATCTGGGTGGCAGTTACATGAGTATATTCACTGCAAGAAACTATTAAACTGCACACTATGATTTGTGCATGTTAAGTATGGTTTATTACAATAAAAATATACTAAAAAATTTTACTGATACAAATATTTGTATGTATTTATGGAGTACATGTGATATTTTGTTTAAAAGACTAAGACAGATTATGTTGCACCCATGCTTAAAACAATTCAATGTCTTCCCACTGCATTGAGAGTAAAATCTGGATTCCTTAATATGGCCTATAAGGCCCTGCGTAAACAAATTCTATCTAAATTTCTAATCTTATTAACCACTTCCTCCCTCAGTCACCACACGTGAATTACTCTGACCTTCCAACAGTTCCTAGAACATTAATTAATCTCTTTTCAGTCTTGGGGCCCTTGAGCTTGCTGTTTTCTTTACCTGGAATGGGTTATCACCAGCTCTTTGCATGACATGTTCCTTCTAATCTATCAACTCAGATTAATGACATCTCTTTAAAGAAGCTATCTTTGACTCCCATCTAAAATCTCTGTGTTATTTTTCTATTTGCTGCTGTGACAAATTGTCATAATGTTAATTTCCCCTTGCTATGTAATATATTCACCGGCGTCAGGACCAGGATGTAGGCGTCTTTAAGGGGGACATTATTCTACCTGCCACAGTGCACTTCTTTTATTGATTACAGCATTATGCTTATTTCAGTAGAGCACTAATCACAATTTTATTTTTTTATTTATTTTTTATTTATTTTTGAGGCAGAGTCTCTCTCTGTCGCCCAGGCTGGAGTGCAGTGGCGCGATCTCGGCTCGCTGCAAGCTCCGCCTCCCAGGTTCATGCCATTCTCCTGCCTCAGCCTCCCGAGTAGCTGGGACTACAGGCTCCTGCCACCACGCCCAGCTAATTTTTTGTATTTTTAGTAGAGGCGGGGTTTCACCGTGTTAGCCAGGATGGTCTCGATCTCCTGACCTCGTGATCCACCCGCCTCAGCCTCCCAAAGTGCTGGGATTACAGGCATGAGCCACCACACCCGGCCTACTAATCACAATTTCAAATACTTTTATATATATTTGTTTACTTGTTCACTGTCTAACTTCTCCACTCTAATGTAAATTCTAGTGAGAGCAGAGACCCTATCTGTCCTGTTCTCTTCTGTTTTCCTGGTGCTTAGCATGATACCTGGCACATTGTAGGGGTTCAGTAGGTATTTGTGGAAATAATAAGTAAATTATTAACGTTTAGCCTCTGCTTTGATACTTAACAGCCCTATTTGCTTTTTATCATTCTTGCTCATATAAAAATAAATATTATGTCTCAGTAGTAGAGAAATTTCTGAAGAGATATTAGCATAGATTTTTTTCAAGTTCTCCATCATAGTAACTCACTATAAAAAATCATGCCTACAGGTATAGGCCCATATATGTCACATAGGCCTATATCTGTAAATTGATTGTAAAAATTTACACTCCACTATATATATCTTCATATATGTGTATATATATATATATATCTTCATAATATAACTTTATGTTTTATTGGAGTTAAAAGGATAATTCATAAATTGCCACTTCATGGAAAATAGCACATCACAAGACTTATGCAGCTGAAGCAAAAGTAACCTAGAATAAACAGTTGGAATTTGTTACAGTCACATGAGAAAAAATATGGTACATGGGGCTCTAAGTATGATACTATGATGTAGCTAGAAAAACAGTTATTGGTCATCAAATAATCATTGCTTATTTCTCTTTTGCCAGGTTGTAATACCAGATACCAGAAAATGTAAAATACTTGGTAATTTATTCATTTATTCAGCAGATATTTATTGAGCACCTACGAAGTGCCAGACACTAGACTCTGGGCAAAAGCATGAATAATATATGGTATGAATTATTAGGGAACACCTGCCTTTAAGGGAGTCCACAAATAGATACACAATATTATATGAAATAGTGGCAAACGTTATAAAGGAGAAAGGGGATGATAAGAAACAAATTAAGGGTTTTGAATGGAGATTTGACTTACATTATGAAAAGACAAGTCTAGCTGTTATATGAGTAGAAGAAGGGAAATTCATTAGAAGGTCATGGCAATAATGCAGGCCAAATATATATTATATATTATAATATATAATAATTAGAGAAATATTAGGTAATACAGATATGCACTATCATAAGGTGATAATCAGTAGTTTATACAAGGGTGGGAGTGCTGAAGTTAAAAAAATTGGTTGGGTTTGGAGCATAATTTTTTTTAAAAAATTGGCATGATTTCGTGATGGATTTAATGGAAAATGAAAGAATAAAGGAAAGAATGCTCTCTGTTTTGAGTATCTTAGTGATTGGTGGTGTCATTACTAACATGGGGAAAGTTAGGGTTAGTTTCAGAATGGAAAAATCAACAATTTTATTTTGGACATGCTAAATTTGAAATGCTTGTTAAATATCTAAGTCATATCAAGTGGGCAAATGAATATTTGGATCTGGGGACTTACAGGAGATACCATATCTACAAATATGAATTTGAAAGTAAAGATTGGGAAAACTATAAAGCAATGAAGTGAGGTCACCTGAAAAATTCATGTAGATAGAGAAGATGGTGAATCCTAATACACATCAGCTTTAGAGGTCTAGAAAATGGTTCAAAGAAGCCAGCAAAGGAGACTGAAGGAGGGAATGACCAGTGTGGTAGGAGGAAATTCAGGAAAGAATGTCCCCTGAGAGCCATGTGGAGAAACTGTTTTAAGAAGGAGAAAGGAAATACTGCTTTAGTTTAGTAAAATGGGACTTGAGATAGAAAGATGGAAGCCTCTTGTGACCTTGGCAGAGCAGATTCAATGAAGTAGTAAAATAAAAACCTGATCTAATATGATAATCCATTATGAAAATATTACAGAGCTTGAGTTCATTTTAAATAATGCTACTCAAAGTAGAGGTCATATGAATTGCTAAGATTGATGGTCTATATGCATATAATTAATTAACTTCTAAATTCACAATTTCTTAATATTAGTAGATCAAAGTATATAGATTGTTTTACTGTAATGATGGCTGCCTAAAGGGAATACTGAGTCGTGATTTCTTCATAGCTCTGAAGATACTGTTTAATTCTATGATTTATAATAATGAAAATAATAGTTTTAAATTCTTCCCTTCTTCTGAGATATTACAAATACCTACTCTGGACCTCAAAATAGAAAAATAAGCTTTCTTCATAAAGAGCTCTTGTTGAACGTCCTATGTTTCTGAGGACTCCATGTGATGCATTGATGTTTGCAAGTGAGTTATTTGTATTATTTGTGTTTGTACCAAGATGAGGCTGTTTCCAATAATTGTTGTAATTACTAGGTCTCCTAATCTTGCAAACTGTCCACTCTACAAAGCTCATGTCCATTCTATGGGCCCAGTAAAGGAGCTTTAGAATACTGTCACCTGAGCCAGCTCTTTTTCACAGCATTGTACAATCAAGGGACTTCTCTTCTAAAGATTGGTTTTTACCTAACCCTTGATCACCACTATAGTCATTCAGTTACTAAATATTATTAGGCATCTTCTATGTTTGGCCTCTCCTGGAGTCAGAAAATGTAATGTCGAATGAGATGGATCCCATCCTAGCCTCACAAAACTTAGATCCTAATGGTAAGACAGACAAAAAAATTGTTACAACAAATATATTACAGACCGCCAGGATAAGAATACAGGGTAATAGAAGAACTCAAAACTACAGATGGGAGATGGGAGGCTGGGAAAGGCTGGGCTCTGAAAGATGAACAGTTATCAAAGAGGAAGGAAAACAATTGTAAAAAGCTAGTACAAAGATTTAGAAGCAATGAAAGGATAGTGCATTTGAAGAACACTGTGGGAAAGGGAATAAAATTTATCATTATTTTTCTCTCCTTTAGGGTGACTTGCCTTAATACGTCTTAGTGACCTTCAAACCACCTTAAAAATTGATTATTCACTGTCAAATTTTATTTTTTGCCTATAAAGGCTATTTATTTTTATGTAGTAATCAGTATTCATTAGCTAATAAATATTATGATAGTGCTTATCTATTAGCTAATATTTCTCTAATTATTATATAATATATAAATTATAAAAATATATGATATATAAATTATAAATATATTGTATAATATATAATAATTAGAAAAATTTAGGTAATACAGATATGCACTATCATAAGGTGATAATCAGTTTTAGCAATATTTTTGAAATTCTTTTCAGATAATTTTGGAACATTTTTAAAGTATTATTCTCTAACTCTTCCAAGATTGCCTAACCACTCCAATTGTTCATTACTTCACTCTCATGAGGCTCTAAGGGGTTTCTGTACAGATTAAGCATTTCCTCTTATTCCAATTCCATAATATGAATCATGATGAATATAATAATTTATCAAGAAATATTTAATAAGTGATGCTTTATTTCTAATATGCTCTGAGTATAACACTGAAAGAAATTCAATTTTTCTAAGATTTAATAAACTCAAGATAACACCTAACTGATGATTCATCCTCTTATTATTCCTGAAAATCTGAGTGTGGAAGAGGTAAATGAAAGCAGGTAATTAGGTGTTATGCAGAGTTTAAATTATAATTTTTTTTCTGTGCGAAATTGAAGAGATATCCAATATAGTTTTAATTTTATATATAAGGAAACTGAAGACCAGTAAAGTAGAATGTCCAATATTACACCTCAAGTTAGCAAAACAAAAAGTCCTGGAAATCAGATTCTGACTCAAGTCTAGTGCTTTTCTCATTATAATATCTTTGTTCTCATTTTTTCTTTTTCTTTCTTTCTTTCTTTTTCTTTCTTTTTTTTTTTTTTTTTTTTTTTTTTTTTGAGATAGGGTCTCATTTTGTTGCCCAGGTTGAAGTGCAGTGGCATGCATGGCTCAGCAGCCTAGGACTCCTGGGCTCAAGCAAACCTCCTGCCTCAGTCTCCCAAGTAGCTATGACTACAAGTGCGTGCCATCAGACCTGGCTAATTTTTTTTTTTTTTTTTTTTTTTTTTTTTTTTTTTTCTGGTAGAGACAGGGTCTCACTGTGTTGCCCAGCCTGGTCTTGAACTTCTGGCCTCAAGTGATCCTCCTGTCTTGGCCTCCCAAAGTGTTGGGATTGTAGTCGTGAACTACCACACCTGGTCTCAAAGTGTTTTTGATCTTTAAAAGTTTGAGGGCCACTGCTTAGAAATCCGTTTGTTTAGTCAATAAATATTTATAAAGGACCTATGATAGGATCGTTCTAGGTATTGGGGATACAGTAATGAATGATTGACAAACATTTCTGCTTTCTAGGAACCGGAGAGATCATCAGACCGCTGATACCAACTGGGATGTTTATAGGACTGGATACATTTGAATTTCAGGTATGTGCACATGTACGTGTATGTGTGTATTCAGTTTGTTTCATTTACATTTGAGTATATGAAGATATAATTTCCATGCAATAAAACTCATTATTTTAAGGGGTACAGTCTGACAAGTTTTGACAAACATACATAGTCATTTAACTACCACCACAATAAAAATATATATTTTCATTACCCCAAAAAGTTCTTTCATGACTCTTTGTATGTAATACTTTACCTCACCTGCAGCTTCTGATAAAACTGATCTGATTTCTATCCCTGTTTAAATGGAGTCATATAGTAGGTACCCTTTTGCAGCTAGCATTTTTCATTTAGCATAATGCTTTGAGATTCATCCACCTTACTGCATGTATCAGTAATTGGTTCATATCCGTTCGTCTCCAGTGTTCAGTAATTGAGCTTCAGTTTTCGCATCCTAACTGAGCACAAACACCAAGTGAAAAGATTTCGAATCAACTAGTGTAGGAAGTCTAGTAGGAGATTCTCCTTCATCAAAGGAGAGACCCTGAGATAAATACAGCTTAGTGTTAAGTGAACTAGATATGACTTCCACCCAGGGACTACCAAAAAACCCTAACTGAAAAACCTGACTGTTCCTGAGACTAACTGTAGGGGCAGGATGGTGGAGAATAGGAATCACCACTAGGGATCTGAAACCACTTCTGGTTTTCATGCAGTTTTTTGTTTTTTTTTTTTTCTTAATTGAAATATTTTATCTTATTTTTTAAATTTTTTATTTTTGTGGGTACATAAAAGGTATATTATTTATTCTCATGTAGTTTTGAAGCTTGTATTCAGTGGACATGGATAGTTGGGAAACAGAAACAAAACTTCAAGTTGAAAATATAATTTTATGTTGATCTCAAATTTCTAGTACCCCTGGAGCCTGGACAAAGTAAATACATATAATCTCTAGAATAATCCACCTTTATCCCAGGCTTCAAATAATTTCTAAATATAGAATTCTAAGGAAAGTGGGCGATTTACCATAAAAAAAACAATGTAACAAGATACTAGATTGAGATCCAGCAGAAATAAAAACAACTGAAGCAGGCATACAGTGACTTCAGATAATGAAATTATTGAATACAATATAAAAAGATTATATTTAATATATTTAAAGAAATAGAAGACAAGTTTGAAAATAAGCAGAGGGAAAAACATCATGGAGGAATGAGCAAGCATATTTGGATGAAGAACACATAAAACTTCTACAAATACAAAAATGTAATGAATAAAAGTTTAAAATTCAGTTAGTAGGTTTAAGAACAAATCAGACATGAATGAAAAAGAATAATAGACTAGAAGACAAGCAGACTGTAAGACAGAAAAGAGATAGAGATTATAAAAAGGGTTTAAAAGACATAGAAAATGGAGTGAAATGATAAGCATAGGTATAATTGCAGTCTCTGAAGTGTAAAAGAGGAGTAGAAGCAATATTTAAAGAGATAATTCATTAGAATTTTTCATAATACCAAATCACAAATTCAGAAACCAAGTGCATCTCATATAAAATAAAAACAAACACATACGTACACCATAGTATAACTGCAGGACAGTGAAGATGAGAAAGATTATCTTAAAATAGATATAGAAGAGAGATTTATTTTAAAGTAGTGACAGGCTTCAGCACCACAGGAAAGGTAAATTTTTTTTAAAATTAAAAAATAGGATGGGCACTGTGGCTCATGCCTGTAATCCCAACACTTTGGGAGGCAGAGGTGGGTGGATCGCTTGAGGTCAGGAGTCCAAGACCAGCCTGGCCAACATGGTGAAACCCCGTCTCTACCAAAAATACAAAGATTAGCCAGGTGTGGTGGCCAGTGCCTGTCATCCCAGCTACTTGGAAGGCTAAGGCAAAAGAATCGTTTGAGCCTGGGAGGTGGAGATTGCAATGAGCAGAGATTGCACCACTGAACTCCAGCCTGGGTGACAGAGTAAGACTGTGTCTCAAAAATAAATAAATAAATAGTAAATAAAGTAGTGACAGACTGAGAATGAACTCAGCAGCAAAAGAGGAACGTTAAGACAATGGAATGATATTGTCAGTGTTCTGATATAAAATAAAGTTAATCTAGAATTCAAAGCCTAGCATAAACATGGAGAAACCCCGTCTCCACTAAAAATACAAAATTAGCCGGGCGTGATGGTGCATGCCTGTAATCCCAGTTATTTGAGAGGCTGAAGCAGGAAAATCGCTTGAACCCAGGAGGCGGAGATTGCCGTGAGCCCAGCCATTGCACTCCAGCCTGGGCAACAAGAGCCAAACTCCGTCTCAAAAAAAATTAAAAATAAAAATAAATTCTCAAAAGCAAATATGAAGTAAAGACATTTTCAGACTCCAAAAGACAAGTTTACCACCAACAGACCATACACTAAAGCAAGTCTAAAGATTACACTTTAGGCAGTATCTCCTTTTTAAGGCTGAATAATAGCCCATGGCATATATTCGTATCACGATTTCTTTGTTTGTTCATCGGTCAATGGAAAATTGAGTTGTTTCCATACTTTGGCTCTTATGAATAATGCTGCAATGAACATGGGAGTGCAGATATCTCTATGAGGTTATGATTTTATTTTCTTTAGGTATACATCCAGGAGAAGAATTGCTGGATCATATGGCAGTTCTATTTTTAATTTTTTGAGGAACATCCATACCGTTTTCTTTAATGGCTATACCAATTTACATTCCCACCAACAGTGTACAAGTGTCCCTTTTTCTCTAAATTCTTACCAACACTTGCTATCTCTTGTCTATTGGATAATAGCCATCCTAAGAAGGAGATACTGCCATTTACAACAACATGGATGAAACTATGGGACATTGTGCTAAGTGAAATAAGCCAGATACAGAAGGAGAAATACTGCATGATCTCACTTATACGGAGAATCTAGAAAAAAATCAAATACAGGCTAGGCATGATAGCTCACACCTGTAATCCCAGCACTTTGGGAGGCCAAGGCAGGCAGATCATCTGAGGTGGGGAGTTCAAGACCAGCCTGGCCAACATAGTGAAACCCCGTCTCTACTAAAAAACTACAAAAATTAGCCAGGCATAGTGGTGGGCGCCTATAATCTCAGCTACTCGGGAGGCTGAGGCAGGAGAATCACTTGAATCCGGGAAGCTGAGGTTGCAGTGAGCTGAGATCATGCCACTGCACTCCAGCCTGGGTGACAGAGCGAGACTCTGTCTTAAATAAATAAGTAAATAAATAAATGAAACATAAATAAAAGAGAAAATGCCCTCATGATTATGTAGGAGAATAGGAGAATGTCCTATTCTCAGGAAGTGTATGCTGCTTTATTTAGCAGTGATGTGTCATGTCCAAAACATATTTTGAAATGGTACACCAAAAATTACACAGAGAGGAAGGAAGAGAATGAAGGATGGAAAGGGAAAGAGGGAAGGAAAGGGTAAGGGAGAGAGAAAGAGAGAAGCAAATGTGGCCAATGTTAAATGGTGAATCTTGATGAAAGGATACAGAGGTTTATTTTACTATTCTGTCAACTTTTCTATAGGTTTAAACTTTTTTAAAAAAATAAAATTGAGCATTGCAATGATCTCTTCAGGACAAGTGCTAATTTCTAAAATGAAGAATAGTGGTTTCAAATGAAGTCATCTGAACCTACAGCCAAGTAGCTATGAGTACTAATTGTTTAAATATAATTATCTTAAAACTCGGGCTGGTTGCAGTGGCTCACACCTGTAATCTCAGCACTTTAGGAGGCTCAGGCAGGTGGATCACTTGAGGCCAGGAGTTCAAGACCAGCTTGGCCAACATGGTGAAACCTCATCTCTACTAAAAACACAAAAATAAGCCAGACATGGTGGTGTGCATCCATAATCCCAGCTACTCGGGAGGCTGAGGCATGAGAATCACTTGAACCTGGGAGGTAGAGGTTGCAGTAAGCCAAGATCACACCACTGCACCCAGTCTAGGCAACAAAGAAAGACTCTGTCTCAAAAATATAATATGATATAATGTAATATAATAATTTTAAAACTATAAAAAATAAATTAGAGGAGGAATTGGAGATAGTCAGTATAGGGAACACTTTCAAGGAATTTTTTGTATAAAGAAGAGAGAAATGTTCAGTAGCTGAAAGGAAAAACGAGGTCAATAAATAGTTATTTTAAGATGTGAGGAATAACAACATGCTTGTATGGTGATGGTAAAGATCCAGTAGAAAAGAGAAAATTGATAATACAGTGGTGGTAGAAAGCAATGTCCTTGAGTACATGACACAGAGAGTTCATCTAGTAGTCACAGAACATAACATAGAGTATAAGAGAACAAAGGCAGGTCAGTAGGGCAACAAGATAAAAACTTATGGGCAGCTCCTATGATCATTTCACTTATCAAATTTATTCAAAGTTAGATGTTCTACTGGTGGAGGAGTGGGAGGAGTGCTGAAAGTTGGAAAGAGACCAGAACGTAGGAATCAGTCAAGGTAGGATGAATGCAGATTAGAGAGTAAATGGGCTAGGAAAATACTATATAATTGCCAGACAACATTAAGGGCCACTTGAGATTTGTAATTACAAATATAAAATGAGAACAGCTAGCAATATTGTGATGTTTTTCTCCTGTTACATTAACATATGTGAATACAAGCCTGATGTGGGCAAAGTTTTAGGTTTACAAGTCTTTGAATTTATAAATCTAGTTTTTGATTTATGAAGCTTCGGATTTTTATAAGAAAGTATATGAAAGTGAGGGAGGGTCATGGATTTTAAGGTATATAAAATAGAGTGATTACAATGATTGACTGCAGACTTTTCACTGGATAAGAAGAATTAGGACATGAAGTGGTGGGGAAGATGAAAAGATAGTAGGACTAATAGATTTTATGTATTGAAATGGTTGGCATTATTTTCCAAGTTAGGGTCTTAGAGGGAGTAAACTGGGAAAATTGTAGGGGGCAATTAGAAAGTTTGATGCTTGAAATTGATACTTAGAAATTAGGAAAGTGTTGCAGTCACTGATAACATAAAGATATTTGACCTTAGATGGGAGTAGGTAGCTGAGGTGAGTAGAGTACTGGGTAATTCAAGGAGAGAAGGTCAAGAAATGGAGAAGGTAGACTGTTAAAAGAAACATCTATGTGGATATTGAAATCACCAAGTATTATGTTTAGAATAGTACTGGAGAAGATGATGAGCCAGCAGTTAAAATCATCAAGAAATGACAGTGAGTGACATGGGATCAGGAGATGACTGCTACAAGGAGAGGTAGTGGGTGTTAAAATTTGATGACTTGAGATTCTAAGCTGAATGTTGTTAGGCAGAAAGGAGGTAGGGAGATCTGGAAGTGGCAAGGTAGGGTGATATGGAAGTGGCAAGTGGTAGGGTGATCTGGAAGGAGCAGGGAAGATAATTTCTTATTTCTAGGCCCAGTGTTTTAAAGGCTAAGGAAAAAATCACAGCTACATTTTGAGAAGAATAATGGAAATAATCTCCTTAGGGAGAACCAGTGTTCAGTTTAAAAAAAGGAAGCAAATTTTCAGAAAAGAGGCTGTGGACATAGGGAATTTTGCTGATGACTGACCACAGGGCATAATACAAAGACTTCAGAAGTTAAGGAAAGACAGAAATAGTGTTTAAAAAAAAAAAAAAGTCTACAGAACAACATGGGATTTACTCTCTGAGTGAAAGGAGATGGTCAGGGAGTTCTGAACTTTTGGAAACTAGCATAAACCATGACCTTAATGTTGATGGTCACATGGTGATGGTAAGGCCATAAGTTAGGGGTGAAGGATTTGGATTGTATCACAAATATAAAGAATTCTGGGGCTCTCGCTTAGCTAAAACTGATGCTTTCCTTTAAGCCCGGGGGCACATAGAGACTGTGTTTGACCTGTGCCAATGCAGATATGGAGACCAGAGACAAGGCAGTTGCTGTCTGGTGTGAGTTTCTTTCCATCTATCTTGGATGTTATCCATAAATGGAGGAATCAAGTTTCTGGCTTTGTACCCTTTTTGAAAACAAATTTATTCCTGAAGCCCATGCTTCTCAGATGATCAGAATATTGGGATGATAGTTGTGCTGCTGATACTGCTAGCTCTCACATGGGGCAGTAGCCTGAGAAAACCAAAGGGCAATAAGCATGACTGAAATTTAGCACTGAGCTGAAGAATATTCCTGTTTTCCTATGGCTAGGTTGGGTACTCTTGAAATATGGAAAGTTCAGCTAGAACCTCCCAAATGAATTTTTTTTGAAGTTTAAAAATTCACTACTTTTTATCACCAAGATCAGAAACACAATGGCCTAATCAGTAACTGTGGACATTTTGAAACATCCTAATATTTAAGAGGAAATTAAAAGTAAGCCTTGCTTACTATCAGTGTTAAAAATCACAAATAGACACACACATACTGAATCACTGTAATAACTCCCTGGTCTTAGTTCACTGAGTCTCTGCAGATTCAATTTGGCATCAAATAACAGCCCATTCTTCTCTGCCACGGTGGTCATTTGGAGCTGATGAGGAGAGAGATAGCACTTTAGCTGCATAGAAGAAGAAAGAAGTGCTCCAAGGTGACATTTTGTTTTGAAAGAAGTGTGGAGATGTAAGTTTGTCGATCTGTTTTTATAAACAACACTTACCAAAATTGGAGACCATAGTATCTTTTCTTAAACCAACTTAATTAATTAAGGGTTAAGATACTTGAATTTGCCTTTGGTTATGTCCCTAACACCTAAAAGTCATCAAATTATTCTTACTTACAATTTCCTCATCTATGCAAGTGAAAAATAAAACTGCCTGAAAGCATTAAAAGGGATTTCCAAGTCATTGCTGATTTGAAACCAAGGTGCTTCAACTTTAACCTTCAAGATAAGCATGTTCACATCTTCAATTCCAGGCCTTGGCTAACACGCAAGACAGGCAAGCTGCTCTCAGAAGAGACCGCACTTATGCAAAGAAGGCAACCAGAGGTAGATGCCAAATTCAAAGTGGGATGCTGTAAGTAATGATTACAAAATGGATTAGGTTCCTAGAAGGACATGATGTGTATACCAAGAGGGATGAACAACCTTTTGTTAAATAGCATGCTAAGATGATGACAGGAATTTAGTTCACCTTGGTACCAATTCACCTAAAGTCAATTCTCCTGATGCCAATTTACCCTAATCAATTCATCTAAAATTATCATTTTCTAGAGCAATGGTTCTCAATCCTAGCTATGCACTGAGTGATTCTAACCTGGGGAATTTTTCAAAACAATGCCCAAGCCACAACCCCAGAGATTCTGATTTATTTGGCTTGTAGTAGAGCCCGGGCATTGTCACATAAAGTGTAAGATATCCGTTAGATGTAAATTGTAGAGAAAACAAATAATATTTTCATATAAGTATGTCCCAAATATTGTATAGGAGATATTGCACGAGGCATACTTAAAGTAAAAAGTTATTTGCTATTTATTTGAAATTCAAATTTAACTGGACATCTTATGTTTCATTTGTTAAATGTGGCAACTCTGTAACTCTAGGTTTAGCCAGGACTAACAACCACTGCTCCAGTGTATATAGGTCTTATAACCTGGCCTGGGTTTATTTAATTTTTTCCAAATAATTTTTCTTCTCTTTTTTGAGACAGGGTCTTACTGTCTCACTCAGGCTGGAGTGCAGTGGCACAATCTCAGCTCACTGCAACCTCCACCTCCCAGGTTCCAGGTTCAGGTGATTCTTGTGCCTCAGCCTCCCAGGTAGCTGGGATTACAGGTGCGGGCCACCACACCCAGCTAATTTTTGTATTTTCAGTAAAGAGGGTTTTTGCCATGTTGCCCAGGCTGGTCTTGAACTCCTGGCCTCAAGTGATCCACCCACCTTGGCCTCTCAAAGTGCTGAGATTACAGGCATGAGCCACCACGCCCGGAAAATTTTGTGTTGTTTTTTTTTTAAGTATACTTTTCCCATTTCTAGGCAGCTAAATTCATTTTTTGGCTGTTAGTTTCTAAAGGACTGTCAAACGTGTTTTATTTTTATATTTCTAATACAGATTTATAATATAAATATTTATAATACATTAGACAGGTATGTAATAAATATTTATAATATATAGTATATTTTGATTTATCTTATATAACCCTTTTGAGCATTTACTTCTTCTTGGCCATTTGCTGTTATTTTATATTTCTTTGTGCTTTTTCTTATTAATTTGTAGGAATTACTTATATGTATAGAAATTAGTCCTCTGATATAAATAAGAATTTATAATAGATTTATAATTTGACTTATTTATAAATAATTTTATAATTTATATAATTTATTTTAAAATTATAATAAATTTATAATTTGACTTATTCATGGTAATTTTTTAATGCAATTTTTAAAATTATATATGCAACATAAGCATTTTCTCTTCCATAACTTCTTAGTATTCTGTTATTCTTATAAAATTTTTCCCCACTTTGAGATTATGTTTTAAAATTCACCCATTTTGTGGCAGAGGCTATAACTCCAATATTCTGTCCTCTTTAGATAGAGAATGATTATTTCTAATGGCTCACATTCTTGCATCAGGTTGTGACCATGGGAGCATGTAATTTTTTGTTGTCTATTTGACCAGTGAGAAATAAACAGAAATGTTAGGTGGGAATTCTGGGAAACCTTAAAAGACTTCTCTCTCTTGTTCCTGCTCCTGAAATGGCTGGAGATCTAGCAGCCATATTAAACTATGAGAGACCTTGATAATGTTCCACGCTAAGGGTGGCAGAACAGAAGATATGACCCTAGATCCTTAATGTCACAGTAAAGCTACCTCCACAGCCCTGCCTCCCTACATCCAGGCTTCTTTTTATGTGAGGAATATAATTGCTATCATATTTAAGTCACTTTTATTTTGAATCTTTAAAAAATACGCTAACCTAAACTAATCCTAACTGCTACACCACATTTGCTCTTAATAGTTATATTGTCTCTCTCTCTCTCTCTCTCTCTCTCTCTCTCTCTCTCTCTCTCTCTCTCTCTCTCTCCTGGTGTATGTGTTTTACTTCATCTTGAATTTATTTTGGCATATAATTCTTTTCAATATTTTATTGCAGCAAAATACACATAGCATTAACCATCTTAACCATTTTTAAATGTATAGTTCAGTAGTATGAAAGGTATGTATTATGTTGTACAGCCATTACCACCATTCATCCATAACTCTTTTCATCTTGTGAAATTAAAACACTGTACCCATTAAACAATAAGTCCCCATTTCTTTCTCTGCACAGTCACTGGCAACAACCATTCTTTTTGACTCCATGACTTTGACTTCTCTAATATTTCATACAAGTAGAATCATACAGTATATTGTCTTTCTGTGACTGGCTTATTTCAGTTAGCATAATGCCCTCAAGTTTCATTCATGTTGTAGCATGTGCCAGAATTGCCTTCCTTGTCTAAAGTTGCATTATATTCCATTGTATGTATATCACATTTGTTTTTCCATTCATCCATTGATGGACACTAGGGTTGCTTCTACATTTAAGCTATTGTGAATAATGCTGCTATTAACGTGGGTTTACAGATGTCTCTTTAAGACCTTGCTTTCAATTATTTTTGATATATACCCAAAAGTGGTATTACCGGGTCCTATGGTAATTCTGTTTTTAATTTTTTGAGGATTGGTCATACTGTTTTCCACTGTGACTGCACCATTTTACATTCCCATCAATGGTGCACGAGGGTTAGAATTTCTCCACATCCTCACTAACACTTGTTATTTTCTGTTTTGTTTTGATGGTAGCTATCCACAAAACAAATGGCTACCATCAAAAGGATATGTGATAGCCAACCACATCCTGGGTGTGAGATGGCACTTCATTGTAGTTTTAATTTGCATTTCCCTGATCATTAGTGATGTTGAGTATCCTTTCATGTGCTTATTGGCCATTTGTATATCTTCTTTGGAGAAATGTCTGGTTAAGTCCTTTGCATTCTTTTTTTTTAAGACAGAGTCTGACTCTGCAGCCCAGGCTGGATTACAGTGGTACGATCTTGGTTCACTGCAACCTCTGCCTCCCAGGCTCAAGCCATCCTCTTACCTCAGCCTCCCGAGTAGCTAGGACTACAGGCGTGCACCACCATGCCTGGCTAATTTTTGTTTTTTTTTGTTTTGTTTTGTTTTGTTTTTTTTTGTTTTTTTTTTGTAGAGACAAGGTTTTGCCATGTTCCCCAGGCTGGACTTGAACCCCTGAGCTCAAGCAGTCTGCCAGCCTCAGCTTCCCAAAGTGCCAGGATTACAGGCATGAACCATCACTCCCAACCTTCATTTTTTAATTGGGCTGTCTGTTTTTTGTTGTTGAATTTTTGGTGTTTTCTATATATTCTGAAGGTGTTTATCCTTTTATAAAGTAATACTTGCTAATTTTAAAAGACACAAGATGCATATAATCAGAAAGAAGATACAGACTTTGTACCACTACTTAAAAATATACATTAAGAATTTTGATACGTTTCCTTCTAGTCTTTTTTCTTTATTTTCTTTTCCTTTCTTCTTTTTTTTTTTTTTTTTTTTTTTTTTCCTTGAGACAGGGTCTCACTCTGTCAACCAGGCTGGAGTGGAGTTGTGCAATCATAGCTCACTGCAACCTTGAATTCCTGGGCTCAAGGGATCCTCTCCTCTCAACTTCCCAAGTAGCTGAGACCAGGTATACACCACCAGGCCCAGCTAATTTTTTTTTTTTAGAGATGGGGTCTCACCATGTTGCCCAGGTTGGTCTCAGACTTCTCAAGCGATTCTCCTGACTTGGCTTCCCAAAGTGCTGGGATTATAAGCATGAGCCACTATGTTGGGCCCAGTCTTTTTTCTTTGTATTTTACTTTATATAGCAAAGTACTTGGCTCATAATAGTTGCTAAAAAATATTGGTTGACTAACTGAAGTATGTATATTCTTTTACATGTTGATTTTTGCCTTTTAAGGACAACTTCATTAGTAGATGGAGCATAGGTTCATAACCATTATTATATCATTACTAACAAAAATGTAATGAAGATATTAGTGCATATGGCTTTGTCTAAATGTAATTTCCAGGAATGGAGAAAACACTTTAAATATCTTTAACGCTTTGGGTACACAATGACACAGTGTTGAATTTTGATGGGCATTAATAAATAATATTCCTCTTTGTGGCCAGTATTTAAAGCAATAGAGGTATGAAACATAGAAGAAGGCAAATGGAGACCAAAATATCCTATTTATCACAATGAATCTCATATTAGAAATGTATTTGTATCTCCAGGCAAATATGCCTCTTCTACAGACCTGCAGAATTAAACCCAGGGCAGGCCTCCCTGTCACACCAGCAAGAGTACAGCAGGAGCTCCGGGTGAGGAGTTTGATCCAAGAGGAAGAAAAGAGAACAGGAATGATTTATGCATGCCCAGTGTAGCCTTTCAGTTCATTTACCAGGTAAATCTTTTCCCCTAAAAAAGAGGGATCCGGTATAGAAAGGCTGGAAACATCAAGTCATCAGAGCTCCCCAAGAATGGAAAAAGGAGTGAAGAGAAAATGTTACTGCACATCTTTATAAGAACTAAAAACTGGAATTTTAAAAACTTCTTAATAATGTAACAAGTAACAAATGGTATCTAATTGTTTCAAGTTTCTACTTTTGATTACTAATGAAGTTGAACAGTTGAACATTTTCCTCAACATTTAAAAATTCATTGGTGAATCATTTGTTCACATGACTTGGAACTTGAGTATTTTTCTTATCAATTTGTATGATTTCTTTATATAATTCAAATTATCTTTTATTGTACTTTCTGTTAATATTTTTGCAATGTTTTGCCTTTTAACTTTAGGATATAAAATAAATTTATGTAATCAAATCTATTCCATTCTTTGTGCTTTAATTTACTGCCTTTAAGCTTAGAAAGTCTTTCTCCCATAACGGACATACACTTTTGTTTTACTCTAGTTCTTTATGGTTTAATTTATATTTATCTATGTAATCCAACTGATATTTTTGGGTTTTGTATAGTATGGGTAAAAACTCTTTAAAGTCTGCCTTCAACCTACCTGTATTTCTAAGTTTTCTTCTTTTAGCCCTCTGTGTTCTCACTGACTCCTCAGACAAGCAAAGAGACAGGGAAAGAAGTGAAAAAGAAATAAAAATTATGTGATGTTTATTTTCTTAATTAGGAGGGAACAGTCATCTCTGCAAGCAATCAAGTTTCTGTAGACACTTTTCCTTTCTCTTTTCAGTAGCCTAAGATGCACATGTTTTCTTTTTTCTTTTTTTTTTTTTTTAAGATGGAGTTTCACTCTTGTTGCCCAGGCTGGGGTGTAATGGTGTGATCTCGGCTCACCACAACCTCTGCCTCCCGGGTTCAAGCAATTCTCCTGCCTCAACCTCCCAAGTAGCTGGGATTACAGGCACCCGCCACCATGCCTGGTTAATTTTTTGTATTTTTAGTAGAGAAGGGGTTTCATCAGGTTGGCCAGGCTGGTCTGGAACTCCTGACCTCAGGTGATCCACCTGCCTTGGCCTCCCAAAGTGCCGGGATTACAGGCATGAGCTACTGCACCCAGCCAACACATGTTTTCTTACAATAAAAGTAACTTTGAAAGTATCCAGTATAAACTCTAAAAATGGAAGAGAAAAAATGATCAACTTACTTTTAAGGCATACAAATACCATCAGAAAAGAGTAAACTTATGGTTCCATATGGCCCATATGAAATGCCTTGAATTGGAAAAATTAAATTGTTTCCTAATTAAATGTTAAGTAGATTTTAATTTTTTTAATTGTTGATTTTCTTAGTTGTTATTGGGAATTTCCATCATAACCTGACTCTCACTGGAGATGAGTAGATTACAAAGACATTAAATAAGGATAGTATGGGAAGAAGGTGAAGAAAAAGAATCATAAAGAGAGAAAAAAATGGTGAGGTGGGTAGAAAGAATCAGTGGAGAAGAGCAAAAGTATAGGAAAGAGGATGAATTGGGGAACTGGGAGGAGAAGGAAAGAGAAGAAAAAGAAAGAAACAGAAATTGATCCTCGATCACTCAAAATGGGTTCATGTGCCATACTGTCAACTTTTAAAAAATGGCTTATATTTATTTAGTGCTTCCTCTGAGCCTGACCCTGATCTAAGCCCTTTATAGATACTAATTATTTCAACTCAATTATCTTTTCTATATACCATTAGACATTAGTGTCAAAATTTACTTTGTTGGTATTATTAACTTGCATTACCAACTCTTTCAATAGATCTAAGACTCTGTAAAGCAGGCTTGAGGTCTGCTATATGGGAAGTTAATTATACTTCTATTAAGGTACCCAGGGAACTAAAAACAATGACATGTTGGCTCCTTTTCCAAAAAGTATGGACGACAAAATCTTGCACCCTCCTATTTGGCCATTATGAGGACTGAAGGGTGGAGCTCTAGAGCCAAGGCATTTGGCCTACTGTGCTTGATAGTTTCTAAGCTCCTGATCCAGCAAGTCCTCTGGGACACAGGCCTAATGCACTATGTTCCGTCTACTGAAATGTCAAGTCTGCATTTATTACAGTAATTATCCATTGCATGAATATATGGACTGAACATTGATTCTGAGATCACACATTGTAATCTATCTAATATATCCACTGGGCCAAATAATACTATCAATTTTTCACACTATTTTAAAGCCAAATTTGCTGCTCAGATACTTAAAGGCACCTTGTATTCTGGTAAATAGTTGACACCATAAGTCAGATCAGTCAATTCATAATCTTTTGATGGAAGAGATGGAAAAAATGTGCATTTTTATGGTAAAGAAATGCAAATTAAATCATAATCTTTGATTATCATGTTTTCAAAGATAAGAAAGATTCTTAAGATCCAGCGTTGGGCAAGGTGTAGAAGAAATTCTCATAAACTTTTGGCAAGAGTATATTGCATTGCCAGAGGCCAATTTTGAAATATATACAAGAAGTTTAATGTATATATTTTATACCTAGTAATTCTATTTTTTGAAAATTATCCTGAGGTAATAACTGGACTTAATGGTAACTTACATGGTAGTAAAAATTTGAAAAAATCTTTATTGTCTATTAGTGGAGAACTAGTTAAATAAATTATACTATAGCTATATCATGAAATACTAATACAAATAATTAAATGGATTTATATTTATGTGAAAAAAAGCAAGTTACAGAAAGTAAGACCAGTATGATCCTTTAAAAACTATATACATATTTACAGAAAAATGCATCTTCTCTCTGATGCTCTCTTGCATGCGAAGGGAACTTGGAGTCACACCCTTAACTTTGCCGTACCCCTGTATTCACTCTGCTTCAGGAGGTTTTAGGGACTTATTTGATTGGCAACTTGGGTAAGAATAAATGACTAATACTTGGCTCAGCACTGCCTCTTTTCCTCCTGGAATTAAGCTTTCTGCTGGGAATAATAGTTCTTTTCTATTCAACACTGCCTTTCTTGCCAGACACTGGGATTAAAAATTTGACTATTTCTGGGGTTCATCTAGCAGTCCCATTTGGCCCTCACACTAATCTGCATTCTCTAACACATCTTTATTATTAATAAAAGGAATATTTTTGCCTTATTATGCCATTCTTTTGTCTTAATTATCAATTAATTCAGTACCCTGCACAAGAGAGAAGGCTGCTATTTATTGGGTCCTTTCAAGCACCCAGTTATAAATGCATGAAAAAAGGAAAGGAGGAATAGATGCCAAATTCTTAATGGTGCCTCTCTGGAGATACTTCACTTGCTACTTTCCAAATTCTGGACATCTGTATATTTTATTTTTTTTTTTAAATAAAAGCTTATTTTACTTTTAGAATCAATAAAGGGAAATCAATATTGATATTTCATCTTGAATAAAAAGATTAATAAAACACATATAACACATATAACAATGAAATACTACTCTCTATATAAAATTAACATGACCTCCCTAAATTGTACTACTTTTGGCTGTCAAACATATAGTGAAATGAGTATTGTCATTCACCCCTGGTGGCCTCTAGTTGTGCAGTAGAGTGGTAACAGGAGAATGACTGGCTTGTCATTGACTACCTGTGTAACATTGAATGAGTCATTGCCCTTTCTGTGAGCCTCAATTTTCTCATTTGTTAAATAAGTTTCCTTGGGGCCCTAAGTTTCTAAGATTCTATACACTGATGTTTAATATACATCTGGGGAATATCAGCTATCAGTAAGCTATTGAAGTTGTCTCTAAGTATCTGATCTCCCTTTTTCTGAGAATTCTCCTTCCTACCCATAGTCCTCTGGCCCATGGCTGATGGGCTACCTGACTCAACGTGATCCAATTAGTTTTTCTTTCCGGGAGGATGTTGGAACTAGGAATTAGAAACAGAACATATGTGGCTGGGTGTGGTGGCTCATGCCTGTAATCCCAGCACTTTGGGAGGCCAAGGCGGGCAGATCACAAGGTCATGAGTTTGAGACCAGCCTGGCCAATATGTTGAAACCCTGTCTCTACTAAAAATATAAAAATTAGCCAGGCGTGGTGGTGGGCGCCTGTAATCCTAGCTACTCGGGAGGCTGAGGCAGGAGAATCACTTAAACCCGAGAGGACGAGGTTGCAGTAAGCCGAGATCACGCCATTGCATTCCAGCCTGGGCGACAGCGAGACTCCGTCTCAAAAAAAAAAAAAGGAAAGAAAAATAGAAACAGAACGTAGGTTTTTATGGGCCACTGGAACCTAGTGTGTATAAAATTAGAAGCTGTGGCAAAGAGAAGGAGAGGAAGCTGATCGGTAGAGACAGGGAAGAATGAAACAGATTAAGAGAGAGAATTAGAGAATATAAATTTAAAAAGGAATTTTTCTGGCTTCCAAGTTACTGGTTCTGGTCCCTTCTGGAGGCCCAACCTTACTCCCATTATTAGTTTCAATGAAACAAACTTGTATCCTTATAATAAATCATCCTTTTTAGCTTAAACTAGATGGTGTTGGTTTCTTTAACTCACATCCCAAGAATCTATTTTAAAATGCACATCTCTGCAGCAAAAATGGTCTCATCTCATAGCCCCTTGGCCCTATCATTCCAAATCTATGCAAAGAAAGTACCTGAATGATCCTAATTTTATTTGTTTAGCCTGTGCAAGGCTTCCTCCCCATCCTATAAGCATCTCCAGGAAAGATCTAGCACTGCTACTGATCCCAAATATACGGACCACCCACCTATGTCCCAGCACTGACTTACCAGATGTCTGGTTGGGCTCTAAGCTAGTATACCACTGTGAAAAGTGTGCAAGGAAGAATGGGACTTCCAGACTCCAAGATTTCTGAAAAATTGATCATAGGCTTGAGGAAAACAAAGAGGAAAGTGATCTGGAAAGCTACAGCAATTGGGAAGAAATGTGTGCTGTGTCTGGCTGATGAATTCTATTAGCCATAGAGAATGGAATAAACCTGATTTAGGAATGCAGTTCTTTTTTCTTTCTTTTTTGTCTTTGAGACAGTGTATTGCTCTGTGACCGAGGCTGGAGTACAGTGATGTGACTGATTATAGCTCACTGTAATCTCAAACTCCTGGGCTCAAGCAATCCTCCTGCCTCAGCCTCCGAAAGTGTTGTGATTACAGGCATGAGCCACTGAACCCAGAATGGAATTATGTCTTGAAAGGCTGATTCAAGGGATAAAATAGTATCAATAATTTAATAAGGAAGATTTCCTGAAGTTTATAGCCAGATGGTTTTTTAACTGAGATTTTTTAAATACATGAATGGCTGCCTTGATTTTTGGTTGTCTTGGATTCATTACTTGATAAGCAATTTGTTTTTCTTAAAATGAAATAAGCTCCACTGGTACAAAGTGAATATGTCTACCCTCAGGTAACATGTAATAACCTAGAAAAATGTTAGATTGCTTTCTACCCAATGTTCAACCAGGTTATATTAAAATATCACAGGTCTAAGCAAGTATTTGAATTATCTTGAGACATCCTCTTTCATGTATACCTTTCATCTGTGATTAAATGGAGAAGTCTTTGGATGAAATGAAGCTCCCATGAAATTATTCTGGATAAGTATATGAAGGCATATCTTTCTAACATTTTTCTGTTTTTCTCGTGAATGTCTGTCTCTGTTTTTCACCATTCATCTACAAATAGAGCCACAATTCATCATTGAATACTAGAAATGAGTGAGTTCCAGTAAAGGAATGTGATTATTGTGGAAGGAGTCACATAAAGTTCATAATAGTCTTCCAAACATCCTTTTTGTAATACACCTAGACCAGGTTTTATAAAGCTCAGGTACTAAACTTATCATTGCGAGCAAGTGTTATTTTTGGTTTTGAGTAGCAAAAATCTGGAAAAATTAAATGTATTATGACATTACGATCTGGCATTATGTGGAATTTATACAGGAATTAAAAAGAGTGATGTAGAGTTGAACTGAAAAAAATCTTCACGTTATTGTAAATTTAAAAAAAAATCTACAGGGCAACAAGCATGGCATCATTTTGTTTTTATATAAAAAAGAAAATAGACTGGGCGTGGTGGCTTATGCTTTAATCCTAGCACTTTGGGAGGCCAAGGCAGGCAGATCACCTGAGGTCAGGAGTTCGAGACCAGCCTGGCCAACGTGGTGAAACCCTGTCTCTACTAAGAATACAAAAAAAATTATCTGGGCCTGGTGGCACATGCCTGTAGTCCCAGCTACTTGGGAGGCTGAGGCAGGAGAATCGCTTGAACCCAGGAGGCGGAGGTTGCAGTGAGCTGAGATCGTGATACTGTACTCTAGCCTAGGCAACACAGCGAGATCCTGTCTCAAAGAAAAAAAGGAAAACAACTATTTTTAAAACTATGTGTATGTGTATAAATGTGTGTGTATAGAGGAAAATGCAGAGAAACACATTTGAAATTGTTTTTTTGTTTTGTTTTGTTTTGTTTTGTTTTGTTTTTGAGGCGGAGTCTCACTCTGTCGCCCAGGCTGGAGTGCAGTGGCGCGATCTTGGCTCACTGCAAGCTCCGCCTCCCGGGTTCACGCCATTCTCCTGCCTCAGCCTCCCAAGTAGCTGAGAGACTACAGACGCCCGCCACCGCACCCGGCTAATTTTTTGTATTTTTAGTAGAGATGGGGTTTCACTGTGTTAGCCAGGATGGTCTCGATCTCCTGACCTCGTGATCCGCCCGCCTTGGCCTCCCAAAGTGCAGGGATTACAGGCTTGAGCCACCGCGCCCAGCCTGAAATTGTTAAAATTGGATACCTGTGTAAGAGAGAATTGAAAGAAGATGGTGAGGAGATTAATAATTTTTCTTTACATATCTCTGGTTTATTTGATTTATTTAAAAGAACACATATTACCTTTTATAATAAAAATTCAATGTCACATAAAACTAAATAAAGTAAGTCTAGTGAAAGCAAACCCTAAAATGAGAAGTATTGTGTCAGTCCCCCATATGTTTATGCATCGGGTGCCAATTGTTTTAGCTCTGCTCTAAGACCAGCCGCTGGCTGAGTGGTTGTCTGACTTGCTCATGTTCTTTGTGGATTGATGATCCCCAAGTCACTTGACAATTGTGTAACCTAACAAAATGCTGGACTTTATGTTTTTCACTACCTACTCTTTCTTATTTATTTATGCAAAGTATACTCCATATTATGAAAGTAAATGTACTAGTGTCCATCCAGCTCAGAGGAGCTTAAGTTCAAAGACAAAGTGATAGACTTCATTAGGCAAAAAACTTTTAAGATTTCATACGTCAGCAGGCATTTCCCCATGGATCAACCCCAAGAGAAATGGGACCCAGAAAACATTTTACCTGACTGATTAGAACAAAAAGGCTGCTATGTACCACTCTTAGGTACAATTTCAAAGGGAGGACAGCACCATGCTCATTCGCTAAAGCCCCCTCCTAGTTACAAGAGGAACCTCTGTGCATGTGCATGTGCGTGTGTGTGCGCGTGTGTGCATGTGCATGCGTGTGTATGCGTGTGCATGTGTGTGTGTGCGCCTGTGTGTGTGTGTGTATAAAGCCAGAAGAAATTTCTCAGGTTGCAAGCTGTGTCCTGCCAGCCAACAGTCAACCTAATTTGGGGGAAAATAATATAATCAGCTTTTTCCACAAGGAGAGAAAGCACATGAAAATATGATGAAATTGGGTCAAAGAGTGGCCAACTTTCCATTTCCATTTCCATTTCCTGGAAAAGCTGCAGGGACTGAAAGTCTTGAGGAAGTGTATCTGTAGTTTTGTTTACTTGTTTTTTTGTTATCTCTTAATGTTTGCATGGTCTTAAAATCTAGATTTAACAGTAAAATTGCATTAGTGTTTGGTCAGTTACATTTGTACTTTAGATTGGGGTTTATAACTTAAATGTAATGTTTATAATTTAAACATAAAATACACTAACATGAGATCCTGACACAATCTTACCTAGGAGCCTAAAATTCAACAGCCAAGGCTCTAGACACTTATTGGAGAATCTCATCCTTTACAATTAGATCAATTGCAATATTTCTAAAGAGTGAATCCTGTACTCTGTATATGTGAGACTTACATCAAGTAGCCTGGCCCTTGAGAGAGACGCACCTGTCTTGTCCTTTACTGCCTGTGAAATCCCAGGCGAGTCTGTGGGTAATCTGGCATTTCTGTTTTGCCCATCTGCTGAAAGAACTTGTTGGAGGTGACTCTTCTCTTTCTCAAGCTGTTGTACTTCAAACCCTTTGGTTTCTGGCTTTCAGATCACTGATAATTGAGGTGAAATAGCTGCAAACAGACTGGCCACTTGACTACTTAAGGACTTGATTATTATTATGATAGAAATAGGTAAGGAGTTATGAAACTTACTTCTTTTCCTCCTGGGGTGAGCAAAAGACTGGAGGAGTAAATAAAATATTTTTATTGCCAAGTCTATGTTGATTTACTTTGCCATCCCTCATTCACATTTTAGTCAGTAGAAAAAGTTCCCTGGATCTAATAGCTAAATCTCTGAAAAGTGGGTGAGGAAATGGAAGAAAAGGATTAATAATAATAATATTTATTGAGTACTGTGGTGTGGCCAGACCTGCTAAAAACTTTTCAAGATCACCTCACAAATCTATAAGATCTGTATTATAATTACTACCATTTTAGAGATGACTGAAAAACTGAGAGCAATAGTGGTTTGTCCCAAATTCCCCATCTAGTTAGTGGCACAGCTTATTTATAGAGTCCCTATAAATCCCAGTTAGCCTGGGACAGTTCCAGTTTACATCTTGAATCCTGAAGTAATAATAAATGGTATCTCCTGTTCCATTTCAAAAGTGGACTACACAAATTATATGGTCACTCTATCTCAAGGTTTCTTAATCTTGGTACTACTGACATGTTGGGCTGTAAGATTCTTTGTTGTAGGGGCTGTCCTGTGCATTGCCAGGTGTTTCACAGCATCACTGCCCTCTACCCAGTCGATGCCAGTACCACCCTCCACTTCAAGTAATGAAAAGCAACAATGCCTTCAGACATTTCCAAATGTCCCCAGGGGGGCAAAATTGCTCCTGAGAACTTACTGCATCTAAAGCTTATATTTATACAAATTTAACTACAAAAGGACAAAACAATCTATTTGTTACAACTGAACCTATGCAGTAGAGTGGCTGGCATACACTCTGTACTCAATAAAGTTATTTATTTTTGTAGAAATGGGATCTCACTATGCACCCAGGCTGATCTTGAACTCCTGGCCTCAAGCCATCCTCTGGCCTTGGCCTTCCAAAGTTCTGAGATTACAGGCACGAACCACTATCCCTGACCTAAAAGTCCATTTCTTTGGGGTGTCACTTGGCTTCCCAATTGTAGAGAGGTGCAGGGGCTAAACAAGTAATGAAAAAGATGCCTAGAAGGGCTCTAGTGATAAAAATTGGTTTGTTGTGGCTGGGCGCAGTGGCTCATGCCTGTAATCCCCGCACTTTGGGAGGCTGAGGCGGGCAGATCACGAGGTCAGGAGATCGAGACCATCCTGGTTAACACGGTGAAACCCCGTCTCTACTAAAAATACAAAAAAATTATCCGGGCGTGGTGGCGGGTGCCTGTAGTCCCAGCTACTCGGGAGGCTAAGGTAGGAGAATGACACGAACCTGGAAGGTAGAGCTTGTGGTGAGCTGAGACAGCGCCACTGCACTCCAGCCTGGGTGACAGAGCGAGACTCTGTCTAAAAAAAAAAAAAAAAGAAAAAAAAAAAGTTGGTTTGTCGCATTTCTTATTAGAGAAGACTAAAACAGTGGTAACTACAAAGTAACACAGCAACCTCCTTGCTGCCCATTCTAATTATGTAAAGTTCGAATCTTGATTCCATTGGGGCTTTTGCCTTAGTAATGGACATAAAAGCTAACGTTGATAGAGAGTGTTACAGTGAGTTTCATACTGCAGCAATCTTCTTAGTATTAATTGCTTATCAGTGTTCTATTTCCTCCTAGTCTTATACTTAGAAATGACCACCATTTCTTTCATACCACCATTTTCATTTATTAGCAATAACAGAGGAAATACCAATAGCACCAATTCAAAATGAATCCACATGACGTGTTTTATCCTTACAGCTGTAATAACTAGTAACTAACATGGATTGGAAAGCACTTCGCAAATGTAAAAAGTGCTGTACAGATACATTATAATTATCATCATTAATAAATTAGCCCAATTCTCCTAGTTCAAAAGGCACGTAAGGTCAGATACATGGGCTTCAGTGGGGCAAAATGATCACAACCTACAATGTGGCAATGGTTCACATATGTTGGCAACAAGTTTTACCCCATGCAATCCTGCAGAGCTGAAATTACACACCCTTCAAAATATGGGAGAATGAAGCTAAAAGTAGACAAGACAGTTTTTTTTTAAATTTAATGCTTTTTTTTTAAATAACAGACTCCTACCTCTTTTATATTAATGCCTAAATAGATAATATAATTAATCAGACTTCTAAATTGTACATTACAACAAAATGAAAATGTCTTATTTAAGGTGACAGCAAATTTTATTACTTTCTATGAGCTGATACTTCAGATACCATTAGAATTTCAAAGCATTCTGCAACTTCAAAGAGGTCAGATTGGTAAAATTTGTGCTTGCACACCCTCATGGAATATTGTCAGTATTCATTCCAAAATTGTTACTAGAACAAAACAGCTTTATCCATTCCCTTGCCAGCAGAAGTCTTGGCAAGAGATGGCTCTTGGCTGGACCACAAATAAAATTCCTTGAATCACCAGTATCTTGATTTAAGAAAGAAATTTTACTGTGTCTTTCATACACAAAAGCTGATTAACAATGGTTAAAAAAACACTACTCCACTTTTTCACAGGTGTACAAAAGGAAATATAATGGAATTACATTCAACAATAAAGCTTAAAGTTCACTCTAGGTAATAGTTGCATTAACATTCACATACACAAGCACAGAGTAAGTATATTTCAGGAGTCTTATCATAGCATACAGCATACATATGGGAGATTGATTTCAGGTAACATCATAGGTGTTAGTAAGATTAGCAATTCAGAGTGTTATAGAAAAGGAAAACTAAACCAAAGAGAAGGTGTAGGCTAGCACACCAAGACAAGTCAGAATCAGAAGACTGAAAAATCTGCTCACTGTATGAGAAAACAATATTTTTCTTCAATTTTTGGGTCTTGATATAGTTGGTTAGAGAAGGTTGTGTATCAAAGTGCACATAATTGTTTCTTAGAAAAGAGAGAGAGAGAGAGAGATCATTTTATTTAGTAATACATGCAAGAGGCAGCCCCAGAGTGACCTGAAAGAGTAAAGCTGTGATTGGCAGGTGGCCGATATAATACAGATGTTTCAGACAATTCTCTTAAAGCACTTCTGTAGCAGCAATGATCATTTAAATGGCTGTAGACTGAATTCTCTTTTGAGAAAAGTTTAGGGGAACTGTATTCATATTTCTCTTTAAAGATTTATAGCTATAGACTTTCTCTTTTTTTAAATAAATCTATGAAACAACAAACAGCGAAAGGTGAGGTGTCGGGGTTTTCTTTTGCTTTTGCATAAGTATTGGAAAAGGATCTGACCTTTTCATAAACATTGTGTGCAAAAGAATTTTTAATAAAGTGAGCGCAGGACATGTATAGGAAACACATCAGATCTGCTTCTGTTTCCCAGGGTGATTCTCTGTTAAAACACTGGACTGTTGACTCGCAGGTATGATGCAGATTTTAGGTATAATGACATCACAGCCAACAGACTTTAGGGTCTCCTAAAGCCTTGTCAGTGGGGGTAGTTTTGTCTCCTAGAGGGTGGCCACCACCTCTTGAGTTGTAAGATTTAGAAAGTCTGGTCCCTTTTAGTTTACACTTCCCCTCCACGCTGATAACTTCCGCTGTTTATTTGTCTTTGTTTTCTTGCCTTCCTTGTACCAATTAGTCTAAGCTGGCCCGTCTCAGCCAATGTCTGGCACTCGCATACCCGCGGTGGCCACACATACCCAGTGGCCACAAACACCCAAGCTGCTCAATCTCAAAACTTTTCAGCCTGCCCTGCAAGTGTCATCAAGACAGGATCCCCGGAGCACAGGGCAGAGAGTCCAACCTCTCACTGGCGGGGCTGGGAAGCCTCTCCTTTGCGGCGGAGGAGAAAGGAAACTTGGGTCTGCTTTTTAGGTTCTGAAAACAAGCCAGAGTGGAGAGAAAGAGTTAACACCAGACTTAGTAAAGCTTTTACGACAAAACCTGTTAAATGCGTTCTAGACAGACACAGGGAACTTTCTGCAGATTTCTGAGGTCTCTAAGAGGGCTCACATAGATAGGAAAAAGGAGCAGGGAGTTGCTACATGGGGGAGATTTGCCATTATTACAAAAACTGGCTAAGTGGCTTGTTTCCATTTGAGGACCTCACTGGTCACTGTTGTCAGTCGTGCTGTTCCCTTTCTCTTTTTTCTCCTGGGTCTTGTTACCCTTCTTCTTTTTCTTCTTTTTCTTGGTCTCCTCCTTTTTGCCGAAGGTTATGAAGTCACTTTTGTCAATTTGGTTGTTAGTAGGCTCCTGCCGGATGGAGATGATTGCAGGAGATCCTGGGATAATGAATTTGTCTGGCAACTCACCGGGACCGGATTGTTTGGGGTTGCCTGGTCCGTATTTAAAGGTCCAGCTGTTGCTGTTGACACCCGCACCAACTGGAGGGGACACTTCTCCTGCCTCTGGTTCTGAAAGACAAAACATTACAAATCATTAATGGGGCCAACACATGCTCTTGACGCTACACTGCTGGTAGAGTACAGAAGTACTGCATAAGCAGGTTGAGCCTCCCCAAAAAATCATGAGTTGTTTCTTCAAGTCTGAGGGCAAGGCAAGTGTTTACTTATTTATTTATTTGTTTAATTTTTTTTGAGACAGGATTTCCCTCTGTCACGCAGGCTGAAATGCAGTCACTGCAGCCTTGACCTCCTGCGCTCAATCAATTCTCCCATCTTAGCCTCCCAAGTAGCTGGAACTATAGGCACAAGCTATTATGCCAGGCTAACTTTTTAAAAATTTTTTTTGTAGAAATGAGATCTCACTATGTTACCCAGGCTGGTCTCAAACCTCTTGGAGCTCAAGAGATCCTCCCACCTTGGCCTCCCAAAGTGTTGGAATTATAGACATGAGCTACCACACGCAGACAAGGCCAGTATTTACAGACAAGCAAGAGGGCAGGTTTTTTCACTAGGATACCAAGAATCTGCTTTATAGTAACATATGTTTGGTTCTTTGTGAAGAATTTCCTAAAGAATACAGTTGTGATTATCTTGACTGGGAATGAGACGGGAAAGATACAGGCTAAAGGCAAAATATGCTTCTTTTAGTGTCTAGATTAAACTTTGGCTATAACTGTATTAGCATGTCTATTTTGTCCAAAACAAGAAAAATTAGTTGAATCAATTATTTGATCCGAATTTTATTGTAATAACCTTGAAGGGTGGTGGGATGCAGCAGAGGAGAGATGGGAATACACAACATAAGAAGATGGAATCCTGTTGTAAATTGAGCCTATTTGTTTAGATAAAAAATTGGGAGCCAATTTTACTTTCCAAGCCAAGTTCCTTCCCTCAATGTGCTCACAGTCTAGTTGGGACATACACTCAAGCAACTAGAAACCAACTTAATACATGCAATAACTAAGGTGTATGTAAAGTATTGCGGGACTCCAGAAGAAGAAATTGTTAATTATACTTGAGAAAGTTAATGGGGTTCCAGAGGAGGTGAAATCTGCCCTGAGTCTTGGGAAAACGATTATGCATCCACAGGAGTTTTCAATAGAAGACATTCCCAAGAGTCTGGTTGGAAGACATACCATAAAGTATACCAGTGACTTCTAGAAGAGTAGAAGTCAGAGCTAGAGAGGAAGGGTAATGGTCTGTGCGGGCAAAGTGATCCCAGTGGCCATAACATTGGAACTCTGACATCATAGCAATGTTTATGTATTTGACACTGCTCCTTTGGTTGATACGTGAAAAGCTCCATCAAATAAACTGTTTATGTTCAATTATAGTTTAGGGTTGTCTACATCTCCTATTTCAATTTCCTATTGCTTCTCAGTCTCCTCTAATTTGGTGTCCCTGAGCAGTAATTTTCTAACATAACTCATGTCAAGTTCATTATATTACTTCCACAATCAATGGTCACATTTTAGTCCTCATCTTATCAAACCTCTCAGCAGCATCTGTCATCCCCTTCTTGAAACACTTATTCTCATGAGTTCTTTGTCATGTAGGACAATAACCCCAGTAAGTTCTCAGATGGACTGGACCCCTGTTACAAAAGGCAGATTAACAAGAAAAAAAAGCAAACAAGTTTATTAACATGTATATTTCATATATACATGACAGACACCCAGAGAATGAGTGGTTCTCAAAAAGGTGGCTTAGATTTCCAGCTTATATAGCATCTTCAACAAAGAACAGTAAATTTTTTAAAAAGTGTAAGACAAAGGAAAAGACCTTTAAGGACCTTTAAAGACTTTTGAGTCTCTAATGGGTGGCTGCTTGGGGGAAGGCAAATGAATGGCAGATAAAGGCTAATTTGTAAAGCTTGTAATGTAGATTCCTCCAGTACTATTTCCAGGCCAATAAGAGTCCAAAGTTGTCTTCAGTGGTAACCTTTGTTCTTCCTGGTGGTAGGAGGCAGAGGAGGGAGGTAGAAGCAGGATAGCTTTTGTCTTTGTAAATTTATGTTCTTTTAGGCAAATAGAGGGAGGGCAGAAGACCCCTCCTGTATCTGCTTCTTTTATTATTATTATTTTTTATTTGAGATAGAGCCTTGCTCTGTTGCCCAGACTGGAGTGCAGCAGTGAGATCTCAGCTCACTGCAGTCTCCACCTCCTGGGTTCAAGTAATTCTCGTGCCTTAGCCTCCTGAGTAGCTGGGACTACAGGCACATGCCACCATTCCTGGGTTTTTTGTTTTTTTGTTTTTTTTTTTTTTTTTGGTATTTTAGTAGAGATGGGGTTTCATCATGTTGCCCAGGATGGTCTCAAACTCCTGAGCTCAGGCAATCTGCCCACTTCGGCCTCCCAAAGTGCTAGGATTACAGGCGTGAGCCCACTGTACCCAGCCTGTATCTGCTTCTTTTAACTTGCCTTCAGCTCAACAATCCTTCTTATTTTGGGACAGCATATTCTGGCCCCAGACTGGCCCTGGACAGTCAAAACATTCTCCTGACCTTTCTCTCTGGCTGTTCTTTGTCAGTTTCCTTTTTCAGTTTCTTTGTCAGTCTCCTCATCTGTGTGTTGAAGCTTCCTTGGGTTTGGCCCTAGACTCTCTTCTCTATTTTCTCTTCACTCTCTCCTTTTGGGATCTCAGCCATATCCATGGATATAAATACTATCTGAATAAGCTGATGAGATGCAGACTTATATTTTAAGCCCACATCTCTCTGTGCTCCAATCTCATGTGTAACTGCCTATCTGGTATCCCCAGTTGGAAATCTCATGGGCATCCCGGACTGAAGGAATTTGAAATCAAACTCTTGATTCCTCGAATCTATTCCTTTCTAAATCTTTCCAGTTTTCAGTAAATTACAACCCATTTACCCCATTTCTCAAGCCAGAAAGTTCAGAGCTAATTATTCATTTTTCTCTATTCTATTCTTCATTCTCCATTTATAATACATCATCAAGACCTGTCATTTCTGCCTCCTAAATATATCTTGACTCTGCCCTCTTCTCCCAATTTTCACTGCCACCACTCTTTCAGGACACCATCATCTCTTATATGAATTGCAGCAATAGTCTCCTTATTCAGTCTGCTTCCACTTTTGCTTCTCTCCAACCCTCCACACAGTAGCCAGAGTCATCTTCATTTCTTAAAGTCTCTCTTTAAAAATTAAAGTATAACAGCCAGGCATGGTGGCTCACACCTGTAATCCCAGCCCTTTGGGAGGCTGAGGTGGGCAGATCACGAGGTCAGGAGATTGAGACCATCCTGGCTAACACAGTGAGACCTCATCTCTACTAAAAAATACAAAAAATTAGCCAGGCATGTAGTCCCAGCTACTCAGGAGGCTGAGGCAGGAGAATGGTGTGAACCCGGGAGGCAGAGTTTGCAGAGAGCCGAGATCGCGCCACTGCACTCCAGCCTGGGCGACAGAGCAAGACTCCATCTAAAATAAATAAATAAATAAATAAAATTGAAGTATAACATACATATAGCAAAATCCTTTAAAAATAGAAATCAGATTATATCACTCCTCTGCTTAGGCTTTCTATTGCCTTGAGAAAAAAAAACAAAAACAAAAAACTCCTTACCGTGATACATAAGTCCCTTCAATAATCGGATTTTTACTTCTTCTCCACTCTCATCTACAAATCTCCCTCTTACTATTATACTCCATCCATACAGGCCTTCTTTCAGATCCTCGAATACTCTTTGGAGTTGTCTTTTGTTGTCGTTTGTTACAGACAGGTTCTCACTCTGTCACCCAGGCTGAAGTGCAGTGGTGCAAGCATTGCTTGCTGTAACCTCAAACTCCTGGACTCAAGCGACCCTCCTGTCTCAGCCTCCCAAGTGTCTGGAACTACAGGCCACCATACCTGGCTCCTTGGAATTGTTTTTACTTCAAGATCTTTACACATCTGGTTTGCTTTTGTCTTGAATGATCTTTTACCCATTCTTAGCATGACTCCTCATTCTTCAAGTCTATGTTAAATGTAACCTCCTCGGAAAGGCATTCTACGACATTCCTAGCCAAACAGCACCCCCTTAGCCTATTAGCCTCTATCACTGTAAGATTCACAAAGGCAAAAAATACATCTGTTTATTCACCAATGTATAACCAGTGCCTAGCACAATTCCTGGCCCATAACAGGTATTTAGTAAATACTTGCTGGATGAATGAATGAAAGGACTGATGTGAGAAGTAAAAGTGGTACCCACTCTTTAGCAGACCAAACAACTCTCCAGTGAGGCACTTTTGGGGTCCCTAAAGACAACGAAGTAATGTATGTAAAGCGCTAAACTTGATGCTTAGCACAATGCAAGAATTCAGTAAATGGTATCACATATGGGCAATTATATATAATGCAGCTCTTGGGGCCTAGGAGGCCAAAATAAAGATACTACAAATTTACAGCAGGCAGTGAGGAGAGGGGGCAAGAAATTTTCTTTTCTCTTCCAAACCCTTTTCCTTACACGATGCTTCCCCTGACAGAGCTGACACAATAGCACTTTAGGGATGAGAAACAATTTTTTTCTCTGAGACTACTGTCTTTGATCTATCTAAGTTAATCAAATCTGCAATTGAGCTCAGCCAGAATCTGCCTGTTTAACCTTTAAAATACAGGTCCTGTCTCTGAGAGACTGAGAAAAGAGAGAAATGTCAGGCCTCTGAGCCCGAGCTAAGCCATCATATCCCCTGTGACCTGCACGTATATATCCAGATGGCCTGAAGCAATTGAAGATCCATAAAAGAAGTGAAAATATCCTTAACTGATGACATTCCGCCATTGTGATTTTTCTGCTCCACCCTAATTGATCAATGTACTTTGTTATCTTCCCCACCCTTAAGAAGGTTCTTTGTAATTCTCCCCACCCTTGAGAACGTACTTTGTGAGATACACCCCCTGCCCACAAAACATTGCTCCTAACTCCACCGCCTATCCCAAAACCTGTAAGAACTAATGACAATCCCACCACCCTCTGCTGACTCTCTTTTCGGACTCAGCCCGTCTGCACCCAGGTGAAATAAACAGCCTTGTTGCTCACACAAAGCCTGTTTGGTGGTCTCTTCACACGGACGTGCATAACAAGAAATGTATTTAAAAGCCTCTGATTTGGTGCCTAAAACTGGGTTTCAGCACCACTCCACAGTCCTTTAGTTGCCCTCAGAGCCCAAAATGGAAATTTTTCTTCAACCATAACCAGGACTCTGCATGAGGCCTAAGCACTGTCATCAGGAAATGTGGAACACAGAGATATCTTCATCTTGCAGAGTTAAAGGACATTAATGGCTGTGTGTATTGGCAGAGGGAGCCCCTCACAGCAGGACTGCCAAGAGTTAATCCACTTTAACATGTCACTGAGCTTCCTGGTTCTATATGACTCAGCCTAAACTCCAGGAAGCGGAGATCTAGTCAGGTGCCTCCTCCACATGTCCAGCTTCCGCAGAGCAGAACAAGGTGTGGTTTCTCCAGTCCCTCACAGACCACTGTGCCTCACCTGTTCTAGTTGTTGTATAAACAAACATCTCTGAGAGCTCAGCAGCATGTAGACTGTGACTCATTCCACGTAAAACAAAAGCTTAAGGATCTGACAAACATTGACTGGCCTCCTAATCTGAGTTCCTTTTGGCTAAGAGCACTCAAGACACTTGTCTAGCTTTGCCTATAAAATGTCATGCCTTTGGGGCAGAATCAAGGAGATACTCCCTTTTGAAGAAGATGAAAACGAAAGAAGCACATTTCTACCCCTAACCCCAACCAGGGGCCAGGCTCAAAGAAATGTTTCTTCTTTCAGTGCTGCCTCCTTTCCCTTCTAGGATCTCTGGCAAGTCCCCTCCCTTACGCTCCCAGGGTCCTAGCTCACCCTCAGGCAAAGACAAGACTGAGGATGCAGTCAAGACTCAAATGAATGGGCCTGTTAGAGGCTAGAAAGAGGATTTCAGACAATATAAATCTGGTACGGGTCTGAATCTTTAGGCAGAGCCCTTCCCAGACTATAGATTACAACCCAATAGGATTTAATAGGATTTAAAAGTTTATTTAACAGAGTACAATAATCATTATACAAAATATGGTTTTGTTTTTTTATTGGATTAGCCAATATCTTCACAATGGGTAGGGATACATTTTAAAATCAGAACAACCTATATTTTAATAAAAACATACAGATCTTCACTTCTACTTTAAATACTGCCCTCTGGGGCCAGGAACGGTGACTCACACCTAAAATCCCAGCACTCTGGGAGTCTGAGGCGGGTGGATCACTTGAAGCCAGGAGTTCAAGACCAGCCTGAGGAACATGGTAAAACCCCATCTCTACTAAAACCACAAAAATTAGCCAGACTGTGGTGGTGCATGCCCGTAATTTCATCTACTTGGGAGGCTGAGGCATGAGAATCACTTGAACCCGGGAGGCGGAGGTTTCAATGAGCTGAGATTGCACCACTGCATTCCAGCCTGGGCGATAGAGCAAACAAACAAAAAACCCTGCCCCCTGGAAACAGCTGGTCACTTCATGTCATCCTATAATCCAATTTGGGCACTTCCCTTAGGCACTGCCCAGGAGTCTTTTTGGCAAAATTTCCAGCTTTTCTTTTTCATGCTAAACTAACCCTGGCTGTCTGAGTTGATGGAGTTGAGCCTCAGGGACTAGGAATGTTCAGGTCAGAGGCTTTGCCAAGGCAAATGCCAGGAAAGGGCCAGAAGATTGTGAAGCAAATGCCAGGCCTGTTAAACTCACCCTCATCCCCATTTAGAACTGTTTTGTTAAGGCCAGGAGGGCTTTTCTGATTTACACTGACTTTCCCTAATAGAAGAACATAAATTCTTTTTGACCAAGGATACTATTTTCAGGAAAGCTCTCAGAGGGGCATGTGCTGGAGGGTGTTTTAGGGTGTTCGCTTTTCTTTTCTTCCCTTCATCTTGCTTTGTTCTCTTTCTGTTCTTGAGGACTTGCCCTGGTTCTCTCACTAGTGCATAGTCCTGGGCCATTTACATAAATATCTCTGAGCCTCAGTTTCCTCATCCATAAAATGGAATGATCCCCTTCCTGTCTACATCACAGGGTTGTCGATGTAGTTAATATTTATTGTGCCCTTCCTGTGTGCGTGCAACAGAGTTAAACAGATCTACAGGCCATATAGGTTTTGGTCCTGACAAGAGCCCTATGAAGTAGATACTTCTAATATCTCTGTCTGTGTTATGTGTCTGTTTTAGAGATGAGGGGACTAAGGACCAATGGTCACATGGTCACTAACTGGTGGAGCCTGGAACTCAAAACTAGGGAATCTGACTCCAGCTAGGAGACTCAGATCCCGAGCTGTATAACAAGGTCATCCTTTGAAAACCCTAAAGCGTTATACAAATGTGCCAATTATTATGGTTATTGCCTGTTTTGTTACTACTATTTGGGAGGCACAGAGATGCCAGCAGGAGCCCTAAGCCAGAATGAGATGAAAGAAGGAGTGGAGGTGGGGGAAGGGGTGCGGATGCAGCCCGGGCTCCAGGTTTCGGCTCCGCCCCTTTGGTCCCCATTCATCCCTTTGTTACCAGCTCTGGGATTTCAGTGCCGAGGTTAATAAAGAGCTTCCAGAAAACCCATCATTTTGATTAAAGCCGGGGACTATCTTGCCAGACAGCACTCTGGAGCCTGCCTACCGCCCACTCTGCTAAGTCAGTGCAGCCGGCAAAGGCTATTAAATGATTACAGTCGTTTCCGGCCCAGCCCCAGACAGCTCCCCTGGACTGCTCGTTCTTCGGCGCGGGCAGCTGTTGCTGCCTCTGGATGTCCAGGAAAGAGTCAGGGCACCGAAGGCTGTGCAGATTCTGGGTTTGCAAGTGAACTTTCCGCGCAGGGACACGCCGCCTCTCCCTCCTCCTTATTTCCGCTCACCACCCAAGTCAGCCACTGCAGTCTTTTTCAAGCAGCCCCGATTTCTTTTGCTCCTTCTTGGCTTTGGGCATCAATTTAATCAACCTCTCTCTCTGTCTCCCTCTCTGTCATAATTTGGCCGATTGTAGAATGATAGTATATACCCAGGCTGACCAAAAGGCAAAAACCATCCGCCATCAACCGCTGAAACAGCCCAGGATGTAAAACATCTCAAGCTCCTTCCCCACCCCCTATTTCGCCATCTGTGGGGTTTGTTGGACCGACTGGACAAGCTCCGCCTTCTCCCACACCTTCACCCCCAACCCCAGCCAGTCCTTTATGAATTGAGCAGACCTAATCTGAGTAATCACAGCCCACGAAACACAGGAGAATCGTGGTCTGAAACCCAAATCCTGTCCAGGATCAGAGAGAGAGGGACGAAGCTAAGCTCACCTGGGCTAGCATTTCCAGCACTTCCCCTCTGCTGCTTAGTCCTTCAATAGACAGTGGAAAGACTTTTCCATGGAAACAAGGGAATGTAAAAATATACTCCCTGTTCTCTGTAAGATCTTAGGCTCTGTAATCAGAATAGTAGGCTTAAACCTGGCTACATCATGTAAATTATGTGATGTTTGGCAAATTATTTCATATTTCTGGGCCTCAGTTTTCATCCGTAAAAAAAGATCATAGTAGTGCCCACCCCATAGGGTTGTTATAGATTAAATGTAACTATCCTTATACAGCACATAGCATAAGTGCATGGCACAAAGTAAACACTCATTAAATTTTACTTATTAAGATCAGAGCAGCAGAAGATTCATTTGTTTAAGGACTATTGATTGCTTATGGATTAGAAAATTTATTGGGTATTTTGTATGTATTTAATTTTAAATGATTTAATTACAATTAAAGCTATTATTATAAATGTATTTATGTAAGTACATATGTAAAGCATATTTATTTTATTAAAAAGGAATCCAAAGGCTTAAATTACAGCAAGATAACTTGTCCTAAATCACACAGGATTTTTTTTTTTTTTTTTTTTTTTTTAGAGACAGGGTCTATATTGTTGCCCAGGTTGGAGTACAATGGTGAGATCATGGCTGACTGCCAGCCTGGACCTCCTGGGCTCAAGTGATCCTCTCATCTCAGCCTTCTGAGTAGCTAGGACTACAGGTGTGTGCCACTATGCCTGGCTAATTTTTTTTTTTTTAACATATAGAGTTAGGGGCCAGGCACAGTGGCTCATGCCTGTAATCCCAGCAATTTGGGAGGCCGAGGCAGGTGCATCACCTGAGGTCAGGATTTTGAGACCAGCCTGCCCAACATGGTGAAACCCTGTCTCTACCAAAAATACAAAAATTAGCTGGGCATCGTGGCGGGCACCTGTAATCCTAGCTACTCGAGAGTTTGAGGCAGAAGAATCACTTGAACCCGGGAGAAGGAGGTTGCAGTGAACCAAGACTGCGACAAGAGCAAAACTCCGTCTCAAAAAAAAAAAAAAAAGTGTGTGTGTGTGTGTATATATATATAGAGAGAGAGAGAGAGAGAGAGAGAGAGAGAGAGAGTGAGAGAGAGAGATAGGGCCTTGCTGTGTTGCCCAAACTGGTCTTGAACTCCTGGCCTCAAGCAATCTTCCCACCTCTGCCTCCCCAAAGAGCTAGGATCACAGGTGTCAGCCACCACATTCAGCCCCACACAGGGATTTCATAATGAAGGTGAAAAACTATTCTCACATTGACTCCTTGGCTCAATAATCAAATAGTTTTTGTTTGTTTTGTTTACTTCTTGTGAAGCCTTGGGAATGAGGGAAGAGACAGAGCTGAGCTCCATTCATAGGCCTAGCATTCTGATCTATAGAGCAGCTGGGAGAGTGGTGCGTGTGTGATTAGATGTCAGGCTTAGCAATGGGGAGGCCAATCTAATCCCACTCCCCAGAGGCCACTAGACCTGCTACTCCTGGGTGTTTCACCCTCTTTGGGTGGAATGAGTTGAGCTGGAAGAAGATTTTTTGGCTGTTTGGTGCCCCAAGCTACAGCTGGGCTAATTTTCAGTAATCTTGGAGCGGAAGAGATAAATACACTTGGCATATTTTTGAAGCCACAGCTCTTGCTTTGTGCCCAAAATAACTCTGCCATTTCTAGGTTAAGAGTATAAAGACATCATGTGCTGCGAACCCAGATTCAAACATTGGAATGGCTGGTCTCCGTAGTTAGCTAAAAAAAAACCTCACATTTCTTCTTTCCGTGAGTCCCCCGCA
Source organism: Rhinopithecus roxellana (assembly GCF_007565055.1). Taxonomy (NCBI): domain Eukaryota; kingdom Metazoa; phylum Chordata; class Mammalia; order Primates; family Cercopithecidae; genus Rhinopithecus; species Rhinopithecus roxellana. The sequence goes on along the minus strand of NC_044551.1, from coordinate 157,664,625 downwards.
ACCCAGCAGGGCTCAGGCTGCACAGTTTTCTCTACCTTGTTTCCTGGTTGCTAACATCCCCTGGGATGTAGGGAAGGCAATTTCCCTTTAGAGTCTCTTCTCAAAATACCCCCTCTTCAGTTGGCTGTCATATCCAGGGGGTAACACAATGCTTAAAATGTAGGTTCTTGGGTAACATAGACTTGAGTTGGAATCGGCTTCACCACTTATTTGTTGAACTTTGAGCGAGGCACTTGGCCTCTTAGCTCCCATTCTTTCATATGCGAAACAAAGATAACAATAACCATCTAATGGGATTGTGAGCATTAAAAAGAGACAAGGCTTATAAATCACACAGATCAATGTCTGTCATGCAGAAACTCTGAAATAAAGAATGGGTATTATTACTATGTAGTATTCCTTTACAAATCCAACTCCCACTTTAACCACCTATTCCCAAATGTAGTACTTTCAGAAATTCTCTTTTCCAAGGACTCTCTCCCCATCAGGCTCTGCTCCTCCTAGGGGATTGAAGACTTTGGGCTGTGACATTTTCCAGCTTAGAAATGGTTGCTAGGTTACTCTCCATAGCCCTCTGAAGGAGGAAGTGAAGGAGGCTGCTTAGACATGGTGGAAAGCACACTGGACGAGGTATCAAAGTCTTGGGTTCAAATCTCAACTCTGGCATTCTGCTTTCTACTATTTTCTTTTTTTTTTTTTTTGAGAGGGAGTCTCGGTCTGTCGCCCAGGCTGGAGTGCAGTGGCCGGATCTCAGCTCACTGCAAGCTCCGCCTCCCGGGTTTTACGCCATTTTCCTGCCTCAGCCTCCCCAGTAGCTGGGACTACAGGCGCTTGCCACCTCGCCCGGCTAGTTTTTTGTGTTTTTTTTAGTAGAGACGGGGTTTCACCGCGTTAGTCAGGATGGTCTCGATCTCCTGACATCATGATCCGCCCGTCTCGGCCTCCCAAAGTGCTGGGATTACAGGCTTGAGCCACCGTGCCCGGCTCTACTATTTTCTAGGATACTCTTTGATTAACATTGACTTACAGTTTCTTCATTTGTAAAATGGATATAATAGCTACCTCCCAGAGGCACTGTTGTTTATTCAACTAAACTTATTATTTACAAGGCCAGGCACGTGGCTCACGCCAGTAATCCAGCACTTTGGGAGGCCAAGGCAGGCAGATCACCTGAGGTCAGGGGTTCAAGACCAACCTGACCAACATGGTGAAACCCTGTCTCTACTAAAAATACAAAATTAGCCTAGTGTGGTGGCGCAAGTTTGTAATCCCAGCTACTTGGGAGGCTGAGGCAAGAGAATCACTTGAACCCAGGAGGCAGAGGTTGCAGTGAGCTGAGATTGTGCCATTGCACTCCAGCCTGAGCAACAAGAGCAAAACTCCATCTCAAAAACAAAAAACAAAAAACAAAAAAACTTATTTACAATAAATTAGACATTAAATTAGGAATTAGGGATATAGATATGAATAATATTAGGACAAGTACTCTGTTCTCAAAGAATTACAGTACAGTGGGAGGAAAAGACAAGTAAATGAATAAATACAATAATAGTTTTAAAGGATAAACAAGATAGATAAATTCTGGCATAAAGATGGCATTAAACTTTCTAGAGACGGTGTGTGCAGTGGTTAAGAGCACAGACTCAGAAGTCAGACAATTCTGCTTCAGATTCTGGTGCCCTTACTAGATGTGTGATCTTATTTAATCCTATGGGTCTCAGTTTTCTTAGCAGTAAAATGGGTATATTAATACACAAATTTCTGGGTGTGGTTATACAGATTAAAGGAGTTAATACTTATAAAGTGCTTAGAATAATACTTGGCACATAGCTTAACTGTTCAATACAGGTTAGCTATTATGATTCACAAGCAAATTTTCTCCTCTGTTTGCTCTAGCATTTTTAACTGTGGAGGTTAAGTCTGTTGATGATGATGTCACTGAGTTAAGTGACATATAGCACTAGCTCGAGGTGGGGATGGAAGGCTCAGAGGGAAGTATGTAACAAGTACAGTTCAACCACAGGTAAGTGAATGCCAATTTGCCAATTTGATATTTTTATATCCTATGATTCTGTAATTCTACTTCTGTAAGTTTATCCTATATAAATACTAGTAAGCATGCATAAGAAATATGTATAAGAATGTATATTGCATTGTTTAGAAAACATAGATACCAACAGGAAATTGGATAAATTATAATACACATATACAACATAGTACTATACCCTTACTCAAGAAGATTGTGGCAAGTCTATATGTACTGATAGAGAAAGGTGTTTGTTAACATATGCACACACACAAGCTGTATAATATGTATAGCATTATCCCATTTTGCTTTTCGAAAATCTCTATATAGTCATGTGCCCCATAATCATGTTTCAGTCAACAGTGGACCACACATATGACAGTTGTCCTATAAGATTATAATAATATTTTTTTATTGTACTTTTTCTGTGTTTAGGTATGTTGAGATACACAAATACTTATCATTGCGTAACAATTGCCTATGGTATTCAGTATAGTAATATGATGTACAGGTTTGTAGCCTTAGAGAAATAGGCCATATGATAAAGCCTAAGTGTGTAGTATGCTATACCATCTAGGTTTATGTAAGTACATTCTATGATATTTGTACAATGAAAAAGCTGCCTAACGACACATTTCTCAGTGTATCCTCATTGTTAAGTGATGCAAGAAATATTTGGAAGAGTGAACCCTAAAGTAAACATGGAAGTTGGGTGGTAATGATAGTTTCAATAATGATGTCAATATAGTTTCATCAATTGTAATGAATGTACCACTCTGGGCAGGATGTCACTGTGGCGGGGGTAGGGGGCATTGTGCACAGTCGGAGAGCAGGAGTGCATGAGAACTCTCACTTTCTACTCAACTTCTCTGTGAACCTAAAACTGCTCTAAAAAGTAAAGTTGATTAATTTCAAAAAATATTGGAGGATAAACACAAAATTGTTAACAGTGGTTGCTTCACCAAAGGGGAGTGGGATTGAGGGAAATAAATATTTCTATGCAAATAATGCTGTATTGTTTAATACTTACTTCAACAATGTAATTCTATTTTATTTTAAAATACATTAATTTAAAATGTAGACATATAAAGAATTCTAGAGATACACGCTAAATTATTGGTAGTGGTTACTTTTGGAAAGCATGATTGGATGTAGGGAGTGAGGCACTACTCATTTTATTTTAGTCCTGCACAGATATAACTTGTTATGACTTTTGTTTCTTCTGTAATTAAATCAAAGGGAGAGAGGTTCAGAAGAATACTAGCCCGACATGGTTCAAAAACTAGCCTGGACCCAGGATTAACTACATAATTTGCAGGAACCAGTGAAATTTGCCAAATGAAAATGGCGGGAGGGGGCCTTTGTTAACAAATAATTAAGAACTTCAAGACAGTGACAGTATATCAAAACACACAGGGCCTTTCTAAATGCTGGGCCCCAAGAAGCCCGTCTTGCCCAGGCCTGAGCACTACTGGGTTCCTCCCTTAGCACCACATCTTAACACTGACTATTCCCAAAGGTTTCACACTGCCTGCCCCACCTGAAAATCTATGAGGCATCATTTTACCTGACAACAAAATGGCTTCTGACTTTGGTTGGGTTTTCAGACTTTTCTTCTCTACCCTCCCCCCTTACTTTGTTACAATCTGTGCTTCTTAAAATTTGGCAGCAATCCCAGGCTCTGTGTTGCTGTGTCACTTCTCAGACTTGAGCAACCATTTCTAGACAAGTAGTGATATCCGTGCATTGAGGATATAAAATGGAGGTGCTGTCAGCACACTGCAGTATAAGGAAGGCAAGATAATACGAGAACCCTCTACCTTACCCTGCATACTTCCATACCATTCCATGTAATCTAGCAAAAACATTTTGAATCCTCTTTACTGTGTGCCAAGCACTGTGTTAAGTGCCAGGAGCATTAAATTGAGTAGTAATAGTTCTAATGACATTTTTGAGTGGCTACCATGAACTAAGCATGGTTCTAAGCATTTTGCATGCATTATCTCATTTAATACTTACAACAGCCTATGATCTCTCCTCTTTTACACAGTGATAAATCTGAAGCACAGGTTGCACAATTATTAAGTTATATGATAGAAATGTGAGGCACTGTGCAATGCCATGCTATCTCCCTTCAGAAACTAACACGAGACAAATTTTAAACCTGCCCTTCACTCTCCACATTTTCTCAGACATGACATATCAAATCCACCAGGATTACCTAAGAACATTTCCAAGGCCCGCCCTTCTTTTTTTTACAATTAAAAAAATGCTGCATTTACTTCTCGTTTTGATTCTCCTTTTCTAAACACTCCAAAGTTTCCAATATTTGGTTTGGGAGAAGAAAAACACTAAGTTGAAAGCTCATAGCTCATCTTGACATGTTATTCAGTACAGTGATCCCCCATTATTTGAGGTTTGATTTCTGAGGCTTCAGTTACCCACAGTCAACCTTAGTCTGAAAATATTAACTGAAAAATTTCAAAAATAAACAATTCATAAGTTTTAAATCGCAAGCTGTTCTGAGTAATGTGATGAAATCTCGAGCCATCCTGCTTCATCCTACCCAGTATGTGAATCATCCCTCTGTCCGGCCTATCCATGCTGTCTATGCTACTCACCTGTTAGTTCACTTAGAAAGTGTCTTGTTATCCGATTGGCTGTTTTGGTATCAAAGTGCTTGTATTCAATTTTACTTATTTTACTTATTTACTTATTTTACTTAATACTGGTCCCAAAGCACATGAGTATTGTGCCTAATTTATAAATTAAACTTTATCATAGCTGCGCCTATGAAAGAACATAATGTATATAAAGGTCAGTACTAAATGAGGTTTCAGGCATCCACTGAGGGTCTTGGAACGTATCTCCCGAGATAAATTGGGACTGCTGTAGGTTGATTTTTGAAAATTCAGTAGAGTAAAGGAAACTTAAAAGAATCTTCTTTCCTAAATATAAACAAACCAACTAACCTTCTAGTGGCTCTCCATGGCCAACAAATGAAACTACAAATTATTTAGCAGGACGTTTAAGGTCCTACAAAATCTGATTCCAGTCTACGTTTCTGATCTCATTTCCTAACACTCTTTATCCCACCACATCCATCAAATGCACTCATCCTATTAACCCAGGCTATACAATTCAGTTTATTTGTTTTTTGTTTTTGCATGCACACATTGTTTCCTTTGCCTAGAATTCTCCTCCTCTCCACATCCTACTTGCCATCCTGCAATGCCCAGTATTTTAAATTTTTTTTCGAGACAGGGTCTCATTCTGTCACCCAGGCTGGAGTGCAGTAGTGTGATCTCGGCTCACTGCAACCTCCGCCTTCCAGGTTCAAGTGAATCTCAGGCCTCAGCCTCCCAAGTAGCTGATACGACAAGTGCATGCCATCACACCCGGCTAATTCTTATATTTTTTTGTAGAGATGGGGATTTGCCAAGTTGCCCAGGCTGGTCTCAAACTCCTGGGCTCACACAATCCACCCGCCTCAACCTCCCAAAGTGCTGGGATCACAGGTGTGAGCCACTGCGCCCGGCCTCAATATCCAGTATTAAATGTCAAATAATCTCTGACTTAGTCCCCTGAATTTCCAATTCCATCTTCTGGGGATCCATGACATCCACTGTTCATGGTTGCTAAGAGTGTTTGGGCCCTGTGAAAACAATCTGGGGACTGTCTCAAGAAAGGCAGAACAGCTTACCTTATTTACCTAGGGTTTGAACTGATTATAACATAGATAGACGCTGGGTCCCATTCTGGACCAACAGGCCCTGGTGGTTTGTCCCAGCTTCCTTCCCCTTCATTGACCCTGCCTATGTAGGGCATTATCATGGTCCTTATCACATGACAATGTAATATTTCCATCATATTTCTTTACATTTCTGCCTTCACCATTAGATTTATAAGTGCAGGACTGTGTTATATTTAATATTATATTTGCATCACCTAGAACAGAGCCTGACCTGACCTAAGTGCTTAATAAATGTTTGATGATGACTACAGTCATGCATCACTTAACAATGAGGATATGCTCTGAGAAATGCATCACTAGGCATTTTTGTTGTATGGATATCATAGAGTGTACTTACACAAAGCTAGATGGCATAGCCTACTATGTACCTAGGCTATATGGTATAGCCTGTTGTTCCTAGGCTACAAACCTGCACAGCATGTTACTGTAGAAAATACTGTGCAACTGTAATATAATGGCAAGTATTTGTGTATCTAAACATAGAAAAGGTACAGTAAAAATATGGTATTACAATCTTATGGGACAACTGTCACATATGTGGTCCATTGTTGACCAAAGTGTTGTTATTTGGTACATGACTATATGTAGAGGGTCCCAACAAAATCTACATTGGAGCCAAGCCAAGAAAAGCATCCCTAGAAAGGATACTATATACTTCACTTCTTTATCTCTCTCTCTCTGTCTCTCTCTCCCGTGTGTGTGGGTGTGTGTGTGTGTGTGTGTGTATGTGAGAAAGAAAGAAAGAGAATAGGAATGAATAAGGATTTTAAAAGAGAAATGCTGATGACAGTGGTTAATGATGGAGTTCCAGGGACCTGGCTGGGAGGTGGTTTTTGTGAGGATCTTTGTAGTGCCCTTCAAATCACAAACATTTAGAAGGTTCTATCCTGGAGGCAAGGTTGTGACCCTGGGCAAGAAAAGACCAAAGAAGCTAATTTATATCTCTAAATCCCCAGATTCAGAGAGAACATACGAAAAAGCTAAAGAAATTAACTTTAGTGAGTTTCCCTCTAAAGAAATTTCCCAAAGGCAAATATGTAGAATCGATTTATACTTGTTGCAACAGAAGGAAATTGATGTGACACTGACCGCTGAATAAACACAGCCCTGCTGACTGCAGACTGCAAGAATAGCAGTTGGATTGACATCTTGGTGACACAAGCAGCCCACAGGGGATGCTGGACTCTGGGGAGACTCTTTCATGGGTCCCATGGCCTAATCATTGTCAGCAGTATAAGGGGTGATTTCATCTCCAGAGAGAGCTACTATAAGCATGGAGAGGGCCTAAGCTTTGGAGACATCCAGCTTGTTTAGAATCTCAAGGAAGGAGCTAGAGTGAAACTGGGTTGTTTATACAAAATGCTCCCAAAAAACAAACACATCCTTAGGTACATATGCATCCATAAAATTGACCCCGAACCATCCTACCCTCCTATCCACAACACAGGAAGCATCACAGGAAAAGCAAGTGGGATTTAGGAACATTGGCAGGAGCATTACCCACCCCTCAACCCCTAATACACACATACACACCAATCAGGCTCTTTCTTCTTTTTTTCAGGGAAGTTCTGGATATAATTAGCTTTCACTTAGACACAGACGCTAGATGCATACAAGGCAGGCAATATGTGTAGCTCCATCTCCTGGCATCACTTGTGACAGTGACTTTTCCATTATCTACCATGTCCCAGGATTGAATCCTTACAGATTGGCCTCTGGGTGATCTAGAGAGTACTGTCCTCTGCTGCCTGCTCCCAACTCTTGGAACAATATTCTTAAACCTGGGGCAGAACAATATCTCTAAGTCCAGAACACAATAATGTATTGGGAACTATTTTTCTCCTTTCTCCACATTTCCACCTTTGCTCTTGGAAAAGGGAATGCCCACCAAACCAATATCCCCATCCTTTGCAGGTATGTGCTAGGAAAAGAACTTTTCATCTTTCATCTACTTCCTTCCTTACTCTTCCCAGGAAGGAAGAGTAGTTTATCTGATTGGGTAGATCACTGAAAGCATGATTTAAATGGATCATGCTTCTTGACTAAGCAAAGTTAGCATCATCAGTCACTGTTCTTCCATGACACATCTCATCTTAATTCTCTTTCTCTACGCTAGTTCATTCTCTACTGAAATTAACTTACACACACACACACACACACACACACACACACACACACACAGCCACCTCTGCCTGAATATGAAAAACCATGTGGTAGGCAGAATAATAGCCCCACCACAATGACTGCATCCTAATTTTAGAACTTGTGAATATATTATGTTACATGGCAAAAGGGACTTTGTGTTAATTTGTTATGGCAGCCCAAGGAAACTAATACAGATTTTGGTATCTGGAAGTGGGGTTCTGCTGTTATGAATGCCTAAAAATACGCAAGCGGCCTTGAAATTGGGAAATGGGCAGAGTCGAAGAATTTTGAAGAGCATGATAGAAACGGCCTAGATTACCTTGAACAGGCTGCTAGTAGAAATATGCATATTAATGGCTCTACTAGAGAGGACTCAGAAGAAAGTGAGGAGCAAACCTAAACTGTCATGAACAGATTGCTGTTACAAATGTGGACATTAAAGGTGCTGCCGGTGAGGGCTCAGGTAGAAATAAGGAGCCTGTTATTGGAAACGAAAGGAAAGTGGATCTTTGTTATATAGTGGCAAGAACACACCTTGATTTTAGCCCAGTGAAACTCACTTTGGACTTCTGACTTCCAGAACTGGAAGATAATACTTTGTGTTGTTTTAAGCCATGAAGTTTATGATTAACTTGCTACAACAGTAATGGGAAATAAATACAGAGCCCCTACGGTTGGCCTAGAATTCAGACAGTAAATAGTCTTTTCCAAGTTACCAAGCTATTCCCTTCCTGTATCATGCAGGACAAGGTAATAGTAATGTGTTAAGTGTATAGGGTTCAACAGCGAGCAGACATGGGTTCAAATACTGCCTTTACCACTGCATTTATTTATGAATTCAACAAAATTTATTGAGCATCATTGTGTGCTAGGCATCCTGCTTGACACTGGGAATACAATGGTGAGCAAAAAACATTTTTACTAGCTGTATGAATGTAAGAAAGCCACTTAATTCTTATGAGCTTTAATTTCTTTATCTGAAACATGGGAATAATAATGTACTTCTCTCAAAGTTAAGTATGCAACACATGTAAAGCGCTTATCACAGTTCTCAATAAATGGTAGCTATTGTCTTCCTTTCTCTTGTTCTAAGAGACTATTTCTACAATCCAGGAGGCAACAGTATGGGATTTAAAGACGTATAAAACTTGACCCAGGCCAGGTGCGGTGGCTCACGCCTGTAATCCCAGCACTTCGGGAGGCCAAGGCGGGCGGATCACGAGGTCAGGAGATGGAGACCATCCTGGCTAACATGGTGAAACTCCGTCTCTACTAAAAATACAAAAAATTAGCCAGGCGTGGTGGCGGGCACCTATAGTCCCAGCTACTCGGGAGGCTGAGGCAGGAGAATAGCATGAACCAAGGAGGTGGAGGTTGCAGGGAGCCGAGAGCGCACCACTGCACTCTACCAGTCTGGGCGGCAGAGCGAGACTCCATTTCAAAAAAAAAAAAAAACTTGACCCAGCAAAGACCCACTTACTGGAACATACACTTAAAAAAAAAATGTCCTCAGGGCTCTATTTCATGGTTCATCGTCCAACACAGAGCCAAACTCACAGACTCAAAGGTATCCACCCTAGGGCGGTTTATATACCTACTGATGCTCTTATCCCCACAAATCTGGACTCTCTGAAAGCAGCTCGATGTGCATCTAATGTAAATCATTCATACTGGCTGAGGCTTCCAGTCTTACCACAGACCTTTACGGTATTCATCTGACTCCAGGTGATTATGGGAAAAGAGATCCAACAGGTGTGTTCTTGGGTAAGACAGTATTTATGACGCACAGTCAAAAAAGACAAGAGAGAAGACTTGTCACCTCACTCTTCAGCTTCACACACGATACCAACTACAGCAACAGCTCTGGACACAAGATTGGGACAATGTTGGTAGAAAGCCCAAGCTGGTGAACCTTCTTGGAATATCACCAACAAACTTGCTTGTTTAGACTTTCTGTACAGGGAAGACTTTACTTATTTTTAAAGTTCGTTTGGTTGGTTTTTTACAGGTAATGGCATCTATAATCTCAAGACCGAGGGTACATTGTTTGGGATCCAGCAGACAAGGAATACAACGCTAGTTACAATAAACTTCTCTGTGTTCTTAGGTCCACATTTGGTTCTTAAAAGTTATCTTTTCATACCCTAATTTTCTGACTTCTACAAAGCTCTCAATTTCCTGTTTCAAAAGTAGCACAAGCATCCTTCTTCCCCCTTATTTCCTTTAGTATTACCATCTTCAGGACTGACTTTTCCCGTCCTTTGCCTAGCCCATGCCCTTGGAGATAGACCATTTCAGACAGGGCTGTTGCTGAGGAAGCTCTTGGTCTCACTGAGATAAACGTGGAATGCCATCTATTTCTGCTCTCCCTCTTTTTCTGATTGTGAGTAATGGAGACTCCAAGTGCTGAGGCAGAGAAAGATTCCTCTCCAGTCCACACACTCATTGCCAGGCTTCCTGGCAGTGACTAATCTTATGGCCCTTTCTTGGGGGGGCCCCTAGTCTCTAGTCAGTGCTTGAACTGAATATGTTTCTCCAGATTAGGCAATGACCTTTTCAACTGCAAACTGACTGCCTCTGAAGATAAAATTTTCATGTTCCTTTGAAATCTGGGCAGAATTTATTTTAAAACATTGCCATGAAAGACCCTTGCTGTCACTAGGGCAGACTTTCATTTTTAGTTTACTTGTATCAGTGAGGCTGAGTACAGGGCTTGCCGGAGCTGTAAAACTTAAAGGAATTACAAACTATCTTCCTCCTCTGCCCTCAACCCAGGTTATAAGCAGGCCTTTCTTGTTGAAGCACCTGTCAGGAGGAGTTCCAAGCCTACCAATTCTAAACAATCTCAGCAATTTTTCCCACAGAGTGAAGTGCAGACTCTCCACCCTCCGTATCCTCTTTCCCGCAAAGCTCTCAGTCACACAGGTGGCCCATCACCTTTGAGCTGAGGCAGGTGGCAAAGTTGGTGAGCCCCCACTTCCTTGGTCCTTTGTGACACTGACATCTCCCCAGCAGAAACTTGAATCTCCCTTTTGACAAGGGGCTTAAAACTTCAGCTACAAAGAATGGTATATAAAGAAAGCTAGAAGGGAGGGTAATTCAGAAACTTTCCTGTTTTATGCAACCCTCTTAAACAAAAGAAGGGATAAAGTGTTTTATTTTTCTAAGATATATTCAAAAGTTGTTTCTCCTGACAAGGTTTTCAGGGGCCAGACTGTATTGCTTCAATGTAGCTGGCATATTAAAGGAATCAATGATAACTGAAGAAACTATAGTAAGTCTCTACTCCCTTACCCTGCATTAGCCTGCTTCTCTCCATCATGGGGCTTGAAGGAAACTGCAGCCTAAGAGAACAGTGTTGCTCTATTCTCCTCGCTATACTCTCTAAAATGTTATATCCAGGAGCGTACATCTGAGTGCATATGAGACTGGATAGGTTTCAGGAGACACGTGATCTCTGTTTGGGGCTACTGTTACGGAAGAAACTCTTTTATTATGTATTATGGTCTTAATCATGACTGTATCCTGCCCAGGCCACCAATCCTAGAATAATTACCATGGGGCAAATGAGAGGTCCAAGGAAATACAGAGCATCTATGGAAAGAACTATCTTAGAATCTTTTCATAAACAAAAATGTTTAATTTCAGAAAATCAGGAAATCTCCATTCTAGTCTTTTATTTACATGACCATTAAAAGTGGAAGGTACAGAGTATTTTTCCAAGAAGAAGATGAAGAAAGTCATGAATGGATGGAGCCAGCAAAGACTTAAGTAAGCTTCATGGCTTCTCCTAGGTAGAGGATGCTAATTTCCCTTCCCACACCCTTGCTTCCTCCCTTCAGGTCAATCCAAAACAAACAAATTCTTTATCATAAGCTGCAAAGAGAATTCCAGCAAACACAATGAGTTTCACACCCCCAGAAAGTAAAAGTGCATCTTATGAGGACTTACTTTCCTCAGGTAGAGAAAGCTAAGCCAAGCTGGCACTCCTGGGCTGTTAGATGGCAGGTGAGAGCAAAGGCTACTCACAGGCGGGAGCTGCCCCACTCACACAGATCCCTGATCTCATTTGTTTTTTCCTAATAAGGATATGCACACACCTCCCAGGACTGTCATTGCTATGACAACGGCAGAAGTTGAGGTTGAACAGGTTAGTGGAACAGCATGCTTTCTAAATTCTCCAACAAGGCCTGAGGCTGCACTCACTCATGAAATGGAAAAATTCATGTTGACAGTGCTCCTAAATAGATTCCGAAAAACTTAAGGATCATGCTTTCTTTCTGGGAAAGGATCAGAGATGGAGTCTCCATGGAGTCTTTCTATGGGGAGTTGGTTTTGTCAGAGAGGTAAGAATCCTTGAGACAATTAAGATTATAAATCCCCATATAAAACTAGGGCACATAAACTGTGTCCATTTTCCACAGAGTAAAGAGATGTGGCAAATCAGGGCAAAACTAATCCCCTAAGGAAACAAAGAGACAGGCACTTTAAAAAAACCTTCTCTATAGCAGATTCTTCCCACAGAGAATACTCAGAACAACCTGGGTCTAAATTTTGAAGCTGAAGGATAGACTCATACCTTGAAAAATCATTTAAAAATAGCTATTGTTTACTAAACCCTTATTGTTCTTCAGATTCTGCAATGTGTGTGCATTATCTTATCTAATTTTTGCAAGAACCCTATAAGGTACACACCACTATTCTCCCCATTTTATAGAGAAAGAAACTGAGAATCAGGAAATTTAAGTAATGTTCCCAGGAACATACAATTACTGAGTGGCAGAGGTAGAATTCAGAAAGCGTCACTGACTCCCAAGCTTGAGCTCTTAACAATTATCTCTTGGGCATGGGAAAAGGCCCCCTTCTTCTCACAAGAACCATAAACAGATGGCTTCCGTGCATGGATTCTCAGCCTGTAATGATATAAGACAACCTCAGGAATATTGACCTTAGACCAGTTCTTAAACTTTAGAGTAGATTGGCATCACATGGAAGGCTTTTTAAAACAGACTGCTGGGTCCTATTCCTGAGAATGCCTTTCTTTCTTTTTTCTTTTTTTCTTTTTCTTTTCTTTTCTCTCTCTTTTTTTTTTTTTTTTTTTTTTTTTGAGACAGAGTCTCACTCTGTCACCCAGGCTGGAGTGCAGTGGTGCAATCTCAGCTCACTGCAACCTCCACCTCCAGGTTTCAAGCAATTCTCCTGCCTCAGCCTCCCGAGTAGCTGGGATTACAAGCACCTGCCACCACGCCCAGCTGATTTTTGTAATTTTAGTAGAGACGGGGTTTCGCCATGTTGGCCAGGCTGATCTTGAACTCCTGACCTCAAGTGATCTGCCCACCTTGGCCTCCCAAAGTGCTGGGATTACAGGCATGAGCCACCACACCCAGCCTCCATCCTGAGAATTTCTGATTCATTAGACTAGGACAGAGCCTAAGAATCTGCATTACTAACAAGTTTCTGGGTATTGTTGGTATTGCTGCTCCTTTGAGAACCATTGTCTAAACCAAGGTTCTCCAACTAAGCCTCATTGCCTTAGTGGCTTCCCCTACCTAACTAATCTTCCACTGTTTAGTCTCAGATCCCCTGGGGTCTTGAGAAACTATAATGTTATCTTCTGCAGTGCTGTGTGTTTTGAAATTTTCTGAACTTTTCTGAAAATAGTGAGCATCTCCCACTCTAAAACTAATGTACTGTTGCCTTAGGTAAGGCCTGAGAACCCCTGAAATGTAGAAAGAGGAGCTGGAAGAACCAATGACAGATAACAAAGTAGCCTGGCCCACTGAAGCCAGACCAGTTCCCTCGCAGGCAGGGGCAGTCCTTTTATAACCTCTGGGATTGCCTCTAGGAACTGATCACAAGAGGGCATTCATTAAAACCACTTCAGGGCATTCGTATTCCTGAAGTTAAAAAGAGCTGTAACATGAGCGACTGGCCCTTTAATGTCCCTCCCCACCCCCAAACACATTCCTCTATCTGAAGAAGAGGCTACAACCGTATTCCCTGCATTGCCGATTTAGCTAATTTTCTCTCTCTGCTCAGTCTCAAGGGAAGCTGAAAGGAAATAAGAAAGCCTGTGGTCCAGGTCTGCTCACACAGAGGGGAGGCTAGAGAAAGGGGCCAGTAATCAGGATTAACCAATTTAATGCCTGACTTGTTTATCCCGCAGAAAACATCACTTGGTGATGCCCTTGTTGATCCCTTCAGAGTGTGGCATCTTTATCTTAGGCTTTTGCAGACTGTGAAAATAAATGAACAGTTTCTCAACAAAGCAAAAGAATTCATCAGTGAGGCCAGGCACAGGGGCTCACGCCTGTAATCCCAGCACTTTGGGAGGCCAAGGTGAGTGGATCACGAGGTCAGGAGATTGAGACCATCCTGGCTAACATGGTGAAACCCATCTCTACTAAAAAATTAAGTGTTGGTAGAGACACAAAATATGTCTGGTAGAAACACAAAAAATTAGCCAGGTTTGGTGGCACACGCCTGTAGTCCCAGCTACTCAGGAGGCTGAGGCAGGAGAATCCCTTGAACCCAGGAGGCAGTGGTTGCTGTGAGCCGATACCGTGCCACTGCACTCCAGCCTGGGGGACAGAGTAAGACTCTGTCTCAAAAAAAAAAAAAAAAATAGACATTTATTAACTATATGTCAAGCACTATGCTCAGTTGTTTTTTCTCCTTTAGTTCTCATGGTAACTCAATAAAACAGGTGTTATTATTATTGCTACACCCAATTTACAGAAAGGGTAATTAAGAAAATATGAATTCAGGCAGTTTGTCTATGCTCACTCAGCAAGTAATTCAACTCAAATCTGACTCGAAATCATAATCTTAATCTTTATGCCATATTCCCTCCAAGCAGTGCAGAACATATATTGAGTCTTAAAAGCCTAAAAGTACCAGAAAGACGGGGAGAAAGTAGAGAATCCCTTTAACTTTACATCATTGATGCAGAGGTATGTATTGAAAAGTATGATTAGGTTGCCACGGAGTAGCTGGAAGATGTAAGCCCTATCCAGCATAGTCCATGAAGACTGTGACTCATGTGTCAGCAGCCAGGCACAGTTCTGGATAAAATGGGTTATACAAGAGGGGCTGGGACAGTAAAAAAGGGAACAATGGAGATCCCCTCCTCTATCTCTGTAAAAAAGATAGGTTCTTAACATTTTTTGAATCTGAAAGAGGAACCCGGCCAGATGTATGAAATATCAATACATGGTTCCTGTTCCACATTTGCCTAGGAATACACACCAACCAGCATCACCACTGGGAGGGAGAATGTATTCAAAGTTAGTTTTTGGCTCACCAGGTCGACCTACAATACCTCCATAAAAGCAAGAAAAACTGAAACAAAGGCAGGGTAGAAAGTCATGATTTCATGTGGCTTCTTTGGGAAATTCTCACCTTCCCAGATGCCTCCATATCTTGCAACACTTGGCAATCTAAAACCACTTCCTCCTCCATCACGTCTTCACTCCGTCATTGGCATTGAGGGTATAGATTTGTCAATGAACTATTTTATGTTCTTCCCCTTGCAATCTGGCAATATTAGCTCTCTAATGAATTGCTTCAACTTGTATATTTTTTGGACAAATGTGACTTTTAGTTGAATTGTGCAACATCCATAAATAGCAAATCCTGGCTGATTAGAATCAATGAACGCCCTTAGAGTTGCCAGCAAAAAATGGGCCCTTAGCTGCATGTTACTTAATAATTTGAAAGACATCTGATTATTTTTGGGAAAAAACCTTTTACACACACATTCTATGTCATCTGTTATGTATGTAGATATATATTTGAACTTGAATGGATTCTTGCAAGCCAGCCGTCTTATGAATATAAGTGCCAGATATACTTGGATTTGAAACTAAACACATTTGGGTTTGAATCCTACCCTCTGCCACTTACAAGCTATGTGAACGTGGGTACATTGCTTAATCTCTCTGTCTCTCCAGTTTCTCATACGTAGAATAGATATAATAAATCCCTTGCAAGCTTGGCTTAAAGAATAAATGAGAACACACATAGAATGTACTTGGCACAGTGTCGAGGCGTATTATGGCTTAATAATTAGTAACTACTATTATCATCATGATGTTCTATTAATAGAGGATTAGAGTAGACATATTTTGTGTCTCTACCAACACTTAATCTTCCCTTTCTGAAAACTGCCACAGCTATGGGCCTCCAAAGCCATATTTCTATTACATGACCCTGCTTTAGTGATAGGGCAAGAATAAGGATACCAAGGAAATGTGAGTTTAAGCAATTTTCCTATACTCACCCAGTCATTAGGTTTTTTACACAACTTGGCAGGTTCTCTTTGCTGAAAGTGTGGATTAGGAAATGGTCCCTATTATCCCTCTAAACTAAGAAATTGTGAGGCGATCATGTTTGGCAACATGCATGCCAAGGCACTAAAAGTCATCTGCAGAATGTTGTTGATGTGCAGAGAGAAGCAGATTAACTTTGACTTGAACTCAAAACAATGCTTTGGTTCTGATAACTTTCCACTTCCATGAGAAACCATCTTTCTTCCTTCCTTCCTTCCTTCCTTCCTTCCTTCCTTCCTTCCTTCCTTCCTTCCTTCCTTCCTTCTTTCCTTCCTTCCTTTTCTTTCTTTCCTACTTTTTCTCTTTCTTTCCTTACTACTTTGGGTGGGTTTCCATAGTCTTCAACCAAAAGATCTTTGTTAACAGTGTCATCTCTGTGCATAAGGCCACCAGATCTTCTTGGCATGTCTTGGATGGCCTAAGCATTTGAAAGGTACCTGATTTAAACAAACAAATCCCAAAAACTTCATACACACACACACACACACACACACGCACACTTGTCTTATGTTATCCTTTTTCAACTCCTGAAGAGCATTAGGTATAAAATCAAAATAATCATATATGTAAGGAAATCATGTATGTACGGAAAAAAGGGAAGAACAAAAAGATAAAAGAAAAAGAGCCATCAACATTCTTGATCTTACAAAAACAGGTCATCTGATCACTTTCTAGAACCCAAGAAAGAATGGAGAGACCCCCAGCTCTTTACCTGGTGTTGCACTGGATACTGTTGGCCACTGCTGATCAGGCCCTCCTGGACCAGCCCGTAGAATGCCAGCCTCCTCTAGGTGCACAGAGCTGAATAAATACACAGACCCAGATAACGGTTAGATCATAAATGCTTTCCCAGCTCTTCTTCCACTCTCAGAAATTGCTTACATCTATGAAGACAGGGCTGCAGCTAACACATTCTGCTCATGCTTGAACTGAAGCAATTACTGCTGAGGAGTCACCCTGCATAAACTGCAGAAGCACTGCTGACTTACTTACTGCTTGCTATACTATTCCAGGAATACACATGTTCTATCTTTATGGCAATTTTGTTTCTTATTAACGCCATGTGGTGCTCACTAAATCTAACAGGAAGCCCACCAGAGGACTAAGCCATTTTAACATCTCGATGCTGAAGCAGATGAGGAGGGCTTGTTCTCAAAAGCTCCAAGACTCTCTTGTAGGTTCTCTTGTTCAAGGGTTCTCTATTCTAAAGAAGAAAACACACTAAAATTATTTTCCGATAATTGGAGTATTGTTCCAATTTGGCTATCCAATTAATTCTTAACCTTATTTTCTATTTTACTCTTTCTATATCTTTTAGGCATAGATGACCCACCCTGTATTTCCTGAGACTAGAGAAACCTGATCACCACCACTCACAGATCTCAGTTCAGAAGAGATTAATTCAGCATAAAACATTGCTGGGAGTGAGATACAAACTGGGAGACCTTTAGAGGCAAGCAGAGATAGAACATAAACTGTTCAAGAGAAAAGAGAACATGGTGCAGTATTCATTTATGTATGTCTAATGCTAACACATATTAATCTCTCAAATATTTGTTGGATGGATGAATGAATGAATGAATGAATGAATGATGGAAGGAAGGAAGGAAGAAAGGAAGGAAGAAATAAGTGGGATCCTAAGAGAAAATGTCCAAGAAAACCCTCATCAAAATTAGAGGACCCTTTAATTTAATTTAATTTAATTTAATTTTGAGACAAAGCCTCACTCTGTCACTCAGGCTGGAGTACAGTGGTGCCATCTCAGCTCACTGCAACCTTGGCCTCCCAGGTTCAAGCAATTCTCCTGCCTCAGCCTCCCAAGTAGCTGGGACTACAGGCACCCGCCACCATGCCTGGTTCATTTTTGTATTTTTAGTAGAGACAGGGTTTCACCATATTGACCAGTGATCATTTGTTTCTTGGTCCTTCCCATTTGGTTTCCAAAGACATTTGCAAATAATGAATCTTTTATTTGGCCCCATGGCATGGATACTAGATCACCTCCAGAAATAATAGTAGTTAATCAATTACTGTCAGAGAGACAAAGTAGAGAAAGCAAAATTATATTTAATCTGAGTCTTAGACTAATGCTGTTACTCTAGGTTAATTTAAAGTAAGCTAGATTTGGTCTCCAGATATCCAATAAAGGCCCTTTACATGGCTCATCCTCTGAAGAACCCATGTCATTGATGACAATAAGATAGCAACAGATGGGAAAGATGAGGAGACTCTAATAGGCATGAACATGAACAACAACAGCAATCAGTTATTGAAGGTAATAGGATGTAATAGTCAATGTGAGATTAAAAAAAAACAAGGTAGACAACATGTATGTAAATACATTGCACAATGTCCCCAAGTCTCAAAGCATGAGTATTAATTACTGTTTTTAAAGGAGGAAAAGAAAGCATAGGTAGAGAGTGATGAAGGAGGTTGAGATTACTTCCCTGTAGAAATTTTGATGGGAGAAAATATACAGCGGCCTGTTTCTGTGATTTTACAGAGGACTCTATATTCCAGCACTTGATAAGCATTTGGCACTGACCATTTGCAATCTTTCAAGGAATAGACACAGGGACAAAAAAATTGCATTTTCCTGGCAAAGTACCTGAAGCTTTTCAGTTTTGACAGCTGCTTCTGGTCTATGAAGACGCAGATTATCTGAGCCACACCAAGTTAAGGTTACTTCTGAGTGAACGAGGAGGAAAATACATACCTGTGCATGCCTGCTCTCAGGGAGGCAGAGTAACGCCAGTCAGGGTTGGGCTGTCGTGGCTGCAAAATCACAAAGAGAGTTTTCTGTTAAAATGACAAGACAATGTTCTCCCAGGGATGCTGTTAATTGATTAGCTACTCCTTAAATATTTCCAGGGATCTAAAAAAATTATTGAATGAGCTATTTCATGTGTAACTCTATGATAATATCTATATACATAGCACTTTAGAAGAAAATTAGTTCATCAGGGTCCTCACACAGATTAGATACCCTGGAAGACCAGATTTAATAATCTTGTAAAGGCCAGCTTTGGCTTTGCCTTGTCCAATACACGTCTGTGTTCTTAAAACACTACGGGAAGAACAGTCTGTTTTGAGAAAGGAAAAGCTTTCCTTGCTTTTGCCCTCAAGTGCCCCATTCCCAATTCAGTATTACAGCTATAACAGGGCACATGGCTACACAAGTTCTGCTGGCCTGGCTGGACTGCAGAGGACTGCAATCTGCTGCTGGCTTTGCAGACTGCAGCATATTTGACCCAGGGCGGATGTGCCCAGTCATAACCCCAGCAACTGATAACAGCCTCTTTGCTGATTAAAGAGGGATAGTAGGGAGAGGAAAACAAACTACTGCAGAGTTTGACCTTGCTTTGCTACCTAATCCTTTTCATAAACTTGTACTTGTTCCTGCTCCTTCATGAGTGCTTTCCCTCCTCACTGAATCACTGTTCACTAAGCTCTGATTGTTTAACAGGGAGTAGCTGAAATCCAAGAAAAACCTGCTATATTTTGCAACAGTTGTGTATTGGAAAGATCTGTTGCCCTCCCTCTATAAACTGTCAGTCTGAAGGGGGAGAACAAAGAGGAAAATATGGGCACCCAAAGACTTAAAGACTGTTGGGGGAGTTACGCGCTGGTTAGAAGCTACTCAGAAATCACTGGGACATCATCAGTCACCATCACTGTCTTATATCAGTAAGCAAAAATGTCACTGTGAAAAACTTGTGACACTCCTCTAGATGTGTTTTCATGGGTGGAGATTCAGGTGGCCCTGTCACTGAATATTGAGGTATAGTTGAATGAAAAAGTGGGGGATAAAAGTTGTATTTTGTATTTTCCTCTACATTATACTTACCATATTTGGTAGAAACAAAGCCATAGTAATATCAATAGACCATTCCAACCTGCCAATAATTCTTATTCCTATCATTCATATAGTTCCTTCAAGGGATGCAAAGTATTTAATAAATATATTTCTTCATAACACCCAGGAGAGAAATGATCACCATCTCAATTTTCAGACAGATTTGTGAATAGCTACATGACATTCGGTATTCAGAGAATTAGCCAAAGTCAAGGCCCAGAAAAACTTACAACTCCGGGACAATTTACCTCAATGGTCCTCACACACTTACTGCTCTCTCTATTCTACCAATCTGCTAGCAAGAAATGCATATGCAAGCTGCTTCCTCCTTTGTTTTCAAGTTCACAGAATGCTATGGATATTCCATATAACATAGCATAAAATTATCTACAGACCAAAGGAGTTTCCATTATCTACTAGCAGTGTTAGAGGGAACAAGAGAAAATGTTTGCAAATCATTTTATAAACCTGGAAATATGACTGAAATACTTTTTATCAATCAATCATCATCACCATCTCTCCCCTCGCCATCAGGAGCACTATCGTTAGCTTGTCAGCTGAGAGAACCTTTCTTCAAGAAAGACTGTAACATCTGCTGAGAAATGTTGCCAATTTTTCTATGATTGGGTAACATTCATGATGAAAATTGCTGCAACTTGATCTTTGGAATGAAATCATCAAACTCATTTTGCTGAAAGGCACAGTTCTAGCAGGAATGACCAGGAAACTCAGTTCATTATACAATCTCACTTCCCCAATGACACATTTAATTTGTCATGCTGCTATTTTCTATACTAGTCCATCAGCAACAACATCCTTCTCAGATTCATTTGCCAGAATCACAGTAAGATTTCTTTTTTTTTTTTTTTTTCTTTGAGGCGGAGTCTCGCTCTGTCGCCCGGACTGGAGTGCAGTGGCCGGATCTCAGCTCACTGCAAACTCCGCCTCCCGGGTTTGCGCCATTCTCCCGCCTCAGCCTCCCGAGTAGCTGGGACTACAGGCGCTTGCCACCTCGCCCGGCTAGTTTTTGTATTTTTAGTAGAGACGGAGTTTCACTGTGTTAGCCAGGATGGTCTCGATCTCCTGACCTCGTGATCCGCCCATCTCGGCCTCCCAAAGTGCTGGGATTACAGGCTTGAGCCACCGCGCCCGGCCATCACAGTAAGATTTCTTATGGCAGTAAGATCAGGCAGGGAAAAAGAAAGGAAGAAAGCATATAATATGTTTTAAGTAGCTACACAGTACTAGATTTTGTACTTTATTACATACTGTTGCATGTATCCTAATTCTTTGTCAGTAAACTCTATGAAAGGGATTATATCTGTTTTACTCATTAGACACATGCATATCTTCAGATATTCATAAAAGCATAGCTATATAGTCAGAGTCTAGCAGGCTTCTGGCATTTGGGAGGTTTTTAAAATGTGTTTAAATAAATGAACTATAATGCAAAGTCAACATTATTGTACTTAAATTGCAAAAATGAGACATCTGAACTTTAGAGAGATTAAATTACTTGCCTGATTGCTGAGTTCAGCTGACAGTCATGTTTAGGTCCCCTTAACACAAAAGTCTGTGTTTTACTTCATTTATTTATTTATTTATTCATTTATTTATTTATTTTTGAGACAGGGTCATACTCTGCCATTTAGGCTGGTGTGCAGTGGTGTGATCTCGGCTCCCTGCAACCTCTGCCTCCAGGGTTCAAGGCAATTCTTCTTCCTCAGTCTCCCTAGAAGCTGGGATTACAGGCACCTACCACCGTACCTGGCTAAATTTTGAATTTTTAGTAGAGATGGGGTTTCACCATGTTGGCCAGGCTGGTCTTGAACACCTGACCTCAGGCAATCCACCCTCCTTGGCCTCCCATAGTGCTGGGATTACAGGCTTCAGCCACTATGCCCAGCCAAAAGTCTGTGTTTTAAATACATTTACATGAAATGACATACATTTTTCTTCTTTCTCTTTTTTACTTCTGAGTTTCCAGGATATTGATTTAAAACAACACAAAACTAAAAGTAAAAAAAATCTACATGAGTTTCATTCAGAACTTGATTAAACTTGGAAAAATTCAAGTTGAAAGGTTGACTACTGATATATCTGACACAGTAAGACATATATTACTATCACAATTTCAATCATAGTTGAAATAACTGTGATTGTTTAGTTCTTTAATACTTAGATGGTACCTCCCAGGACTATGCTTACTTTCTATTGGTAAAGAATTCCAATATGTCCTATTGCTTCAAAGGTTAGTCTTTTGGTAGAATAATAGTCACAAAACTCCATATGTAGAAAAATTCAGTTAGGTAGTCCATATGGGTGATGTAGTATTACTGAAGAATAAGAATACACTTCAGTTCCTATTAAAATTATAAAAAAGATTTAATTTACCTTGTAATGATATTATTTGTGATTTATAACATAGGATATTTGAGCTACGGAAGGATGAATCACCGCTTCTAAGATTTAAAGTAAAATAAGTTTAAAATATCCTATTTTATTAATAAACTCACACAACTATTCAATGAAATAATATGCTATCTTCGTACCATGGAAATCCATGTGGAAGACATCAATAAATTGCCCTCTGGGACATAAGACTGCATATAATATCTCCTTTTCCTTCCCAATAGAACTCTATTAAGAATATATCCACTGCAGATTTTTCATAGTGCTATTTTGTGAACATTGATATAAACTGATAGGCAGAATTCCAAGATGGCCCCAAGATCCCTATATTCTGGTGTGCACACCCTGAATAATCTCCAAGACTGTGATTGTGATGGATCTTATTCCCATGATTACATTATGTTATGTAGCACAGTTGGCTTTAAGAAAGGCAGATCATCCAGATGAGACTGACATAATCACATGAGCTCTTTAAATCTGGGTCTAGAGGTCAGAGACAGAAATCAGAGAGATCTGAAGCATAAGACGGATTCCATGTGAGGGAAGATTCTCCAGTGCCAGCCCTAAAGATGGAGCAGACCACGGGACAGGAGTCCTGAGTCCTTAGTTCTCTAGGAACTGAGAGTGATCCCAGGCCAATAGTAAGTAGGAAAACAGAGATCTCAGTCCCCAAGCAACTGGATTCTGCAATCTGAATGAGCTCGATAGTGGATTCTTACTAAGAGCCTGCAAAAGAGAACACAGCCCAGCTGTGTTCATTTCAGCCTTGAGAATACCTGAGCAGACAACTCAGCCACATGGTACAGGACTGTGACATAACAAATAGATGGTGTTTTAAAACAATTACTTGTGGTAATTTGTTACAAAGCACCAGAAAAGGGATACATAGACTGTTGCTCATTAAGGCAAAAGGGAATATAACATTCAAAATAATCATTATGTTGCATATTGGTCTTCTAGTATTTCAAAATGAGGGCTGGGTGCAGTGGCTCACACCTGTAATCCCAGCACTTTGGGAAGCCAAGGCGGAGAGAGATCACTTGAGGTCAGGAGCTTGAGACCAGCCTGACCAACATGGTGAAACCCAAAAATACAAAATTAGCCAGGCATGGTGGCGCATGCCTGTAATCTCAGCTACTTGGGAGGTTGAGGCAGGAGAATCGCTTGAACTCTGGAGGCAGCGGTTGCAGTGAGCCAAGATCATGCCATTGCACTCCAGCCTGGGCAACAAGAGCAAAACTCCGTCTCAAAAAACTAAACTAAAATAAAACCAAAAGGTCATAAATTTGAGAATTCTGGGCGGAATACTTTCCTCTGAATGTAGTCATTTAAAATCCTAATTTACAGGAGCAGGAAAGTAAAATAAACATAAATTTAGAACATACCTAATGGGTTCCAGTACAACAGAAAGTGCTAGGTCTGTTTAGTTCTGGATGCATAGCCTGCCAGCACAGCAGCTACTCTCTCACTCACAGTCATACCTCCTCAGAGCCCAGAGTTCTGACCCTGGAAGGCCAGAAAGGAACTGATGGTGCTTATAAGACAAGGAACTAAGATTTCTCTTTACCTTTGCAATGCTGGATATTCCTTTGCATTTGTCAAGTTAAAATTCTTGAAAGAAAAACCCTTGTATAATTTTCAGGTTAGCAGATTTAAAACAAAAGAATCCTCTTGACCTTTGATTTTCGAAGTCATGGTTATAGATTATACTGCTCCAAATATTATACGAATAAGCTAAATTTATAGTCATATTATCATGCACAAAACATTGATCCAGGTGAAGTTCTGTAAAAGCCACATTTAAAGAAACCTGTAAAACGCCATCATATTCAGCTAAACCTCTGGGTTTGGTGACAGGAGTCGTTCCTCAAACATTTGCAAATTGACATTATTCTGACCTCTCATTGAGAGCAAAAATTGGTAGGCAACCAAGGTAAGTATCTAGAACTGACTTTGCTATTCTGTCAAGTAGACAGCATGCCAGTAGGCAATGTATAATATGCCAGGCTGTGTCCCTGCAGAGTGTTCTGAGTTAGACCAGATGCCCATGTGATGGCTCACTCCTGGGTCAGAAGGAAACAGTAGGCCAATGACATTCAAGCTACAATGAATAGATTTCTTCTTCAGTCAGAATGTGTACCAGATAAAGAGACAGAGAAGAGCTCAGCCATAATTCCATCTGGCTCAGCAGTCTGTAGAAAAACTGAGGAAGGAGGTAATTGAAATAAATTATTGTATCTTCAGACCAAAGAAAATAAACTTTTTCTCAGAAGAACAGTCCTATGACCGATATGAAGTTTGCAAACTAAAACAGCCCCAGTCATTATAAAGTGACTACCAGAGGATTAAAAACTGGAGTGGAAGTTCATAGATATGATTTCTTTGTCTATTCTGACCATTGTACAATTTTTATAAATTCACTACCACGTCACTTTACACTGAGTGTAAACTCTGTTCCAGGATAGAGTCATCAGTTAGAAAAGTCAGTGCTGGGGGAAATAAACTGAAAGAAAAATTAACTCTTTCAGGTCACTATATCTGGAATTAGGGTGAATATGCACACATAGTGGCAGAAATAACTGAAGGTTTGGTGACTACACATTGCTTTAAAATAAGTGAAAGTGAATGCAAACTTAACTCATCTCTGCTACTCTTTTGTAATTTGTACATGTTGTGCCAACTGGGCCCACTGATACGTTATTGGACAAATCTACTAGAGCACTCAAAGTGACTCATTAGCAATCACAACACCACGACCACAAAAGCACAGAATCTACCTTAAGATTTGGTTTCCTTTGCCGGGCATGGTGGCTCACACCTGTAATCCCAGCACTTTGGGAGGCCAAGGCAGGTAGATCACAAGGTCAAGAGATCGAGACCATCCTGGCCAACATGGTGAAACCCCATCTCTACTAAAAATACAAAAATTAGCAGGGCGTAGTGGCACGTGCCTGTAATCTCAGCTACTCAGGAGGCTGAGGCAGGAGAATCGCTTTAACCCAGGAGGTGGAGGTTGCAGTGAGCCAGGATTACGTCACTGCACTCCAGCCTGGCAACAGAGTGAGACTCCATTTCAAAAAAAAAAAAAATTTTTTGTGGTTTCTTTTTATGGAGACTCTGAAGGGAGTGCCAACCAAATTCAGTATCAAGTTCAGAAATTTCCAAAGAGAAATTCTGCCCTATTGCCAAATAGTTACTTCAGAATCCTCACTGCATAAGTGATTCATGAAATGAGCTCACTGGGGGTAAAATCTACCAGCAGATTAGAGTCTGGGGTTAAATGCTGATGTTTAATGAGCAACAAGAGAAAAATCAGTGAAATAATAGAAACAAAAGATCTTAACAGGCTTTGCCAATAGTGAAGCAAATAAATAAATACAAATATATTAACGGCATGTGCAACATAGTGAGACCCCATCTCTTCCAGAAAACAAAAACAACAACAACACTAAAAACTAGCCAGACACAGTGGCGCACATCTATGGTCCAAGCTACTCAGGAGGCTGAGGTGTGAGGAATGCTTGAGTCCAGGAGGTCAAGGCTGCAGTAAGCCATATTCATGCCACTATACTCCAGCCTGGGTGACAGGCCAAGACTCTGTCTCAAAAAAAAAAAAAAAAAATAGTAGTAACTCACTGATAGGCCCATTTGTTACCTGCTTCTATGCAAATTACTCTTTCTCCAAAAGCAGTTAATACATATGACTAGGTGAATTAGTGATAGCTTAAATGCCTGAATATCCCATATCAAAGGCAAATATAAACACTGGAACTTCTGTTTACTCATAGCATTGAAAAAAACTTTTTGGAGTCAGATGGATACAACTTAAAATAACACTAGCAATGTGACTGTGTATATTACCTAACCTCCCTGAGCTTATTTCCTCATATGCTAGATTTTAACAAATACTTAATGCATCACTTGCAGGTAATGAAATCATATATATATTCAATATTATAATATTCAATATATTGAATAATCTTGAATATTCAAGATTCAATAATATGAGATATATGTGTACATATATGTATGATATACATATATCTATATAGTAGGATGGTTAGTGAGTACAAATTCCCTTACTCTTCCTCTCTAATTCCCATCTACTTTTAATGTAGGCACATGGTACCAATTGTACCCCAGGACTCTCCTGCCATCTGTAGTAACCAGGTAGGAAAAAAAGAAAGCTCAACATGGGAATTTAACAGGTTGATCTGGCAATGACGACTTTTAGAACTGAGTGACTTTTGTTCCCATCTTGCCACACTATAACAGTGTGACTCACTCTCTCCCTATAATTGCAAAAATTTCTGGAGCTGTAGATCTTGGGGCTCTTCACTGGATTTCCAAAAGTGACTGGCAGAAATTTGCCTTTATTAAAAATCATGCATTTTCCTGGCAAAATCTCCCCAAAGGAAGCAATTTCTGAAATAATTTTCACCCTAGATTAAATGTTTGTGTATGAAAGTACATATTAACATACAGGTCAGTGTAAGACAGAAATAGTTTATATATCAAATTGCCCCAAGCTTTAAGTCAGGAGAGGGAGGGTAACAGTGTCTTTCCTCTGAGCTTCCGGCTCACAGCTGGTGGCAAAGCTGAGCCTGGCCTGACTTGTTCATGCCTCTTTACCACCTACAGCCCACCCCAATCCCAAAGGGCTTCATGGGAATTTGTTAAGCAAATGTCTACAGCAACCTTATTAAAGCTAAACCCTTTTAATGCTACGATCTAAAAAATTCTGGAAACTCTTTGATTTTTTCCCCCATTTTTCTTAATCTGCAATCCGCCTCCTGTGGTTACTCAGCATTGACTAACACCAGGCACTTCTGATAAATGAATAAATCTATCAGAAATGTCAATGAGAAAAATCTACTCTTAATCAGGAATGGGAACTTTTGTGCCTGTGCATTAAATTCCTCAAGATTACCATGAACTTGAAATGCGACAATATGGACATTATTAAAAATACAGCAATATGTCAATGAAAATATATTGCAAAAAATAGGGGAGAGACAAATATTGTTCACACATTGTATAGTAGCTCTAAAAGCCCTTTCTACAAAGTAGATATTTGGAAAGGTAACAATTCATCACTATTAATGGGATAAAATTTTGGCTTTTGAAATCCAAGTTTTAAGTATCACAAAGCATATCTCCATTATTTCAAGCATACATGTGTAGACAAACACACCACAGAAACACACACACATAATCATGTACTTTCTAATAATTTATGTACATTCTTCATAATAATAAACAAGCTGGCCTTATATCCACCTAAAACTCAAAACTAGTACATATACTAACACCTGACTGTACACCTTACTGTAGGGTAAGTCATCCACTTTCCAAGCCAGCCTTTTGAAGCTATAGCAAATCAAATTTTAGATCCAGAAAATGAATGTATGCTTTGGAAGTACTGTCATTTAACTTAAAGACATGAAGGACTTGAAAAGGCTACTTTACATCTCATCAAAACCATAGAAACTGTCAACAGAAAATCAGAAGATTACAGGCTGCATTTAAGCTAAATTCAGGGAAATCCTCTTACAATGAATTCAGAGTATGCCAAGAAAGGTGGCTATAGGGAGCATTCTTTTTCCCTTCTCTTCCTCCTAATCCCAGCTTGTCTTGGTCTTCACCATCCCCCAACACCCCTAATCCACTCATTCTAATACCTCCCTGGCCCAACCAGACAAATTGGTACTTAATCTCTCTGCCTTACCATCATCCATTCCCTCTGACAGCTCCCTACAGAAGAGTTGCCACATCATACAGCCAAAGCAAACTTTAGCTTCAGTATGATGTCTAAATACTACAGCTTTATCACCTGTGACATGCATTTCCAGAGGATCTTATCACATAGGTTCAGTGAAAGTACCAGAAATATTAATTTCCACTGCAGACAGTCCAGAGTATAAACAGAGGCAGCATACAGTGGTGACTATGACAGCCCCTAGAGGCCTCAGAGCTTTTTAAGAAACATCACTCCTATAGGATTTCAAAAGAAAAATTTCCCTGTAGATGATACAGCAGAGGCCATTTCTCCTTGAGTCTCATAACGTTACTCCCTAAAACATAATCCCTATTCCAAGGCCTGTTCTGTTTCTCTACAAATCTGTCCTTAGCATGAAATGTTAAGACTAATCCTCACTTCTCAAACAATTTTATGGACAAGTCTTCATGCCTCTGAAAATGAAAAATAAAACAATTCTTTAGTGCTGTTTTTCTAGAGAGGAAATAGTAGATGATGATCAAAGTGTGGATACTATATATACTCAGTTTACCAGATAACTCTTGCCACTGTTAATGACTCAATAAAGCCAACCACAGGTTATTGGGGGATATGCGACAAATGCATGAGTTTGTAGAAGACCCCCTGACCACTATCTCACCTCATTTTGAGAAACAGCCTCGTTTTTGAGAATAATCAGGTTCCCAGCACTCTGACCACTTTGGCCTGTGAGGTTTCTGCTGTCAGTCACTGCTGCTTGGGCTCCTGAAGGCCCTGGTCCTGTCTGGGCCCCTGTATTGTAAAACATGAAAGTGTCACTCCCTGAGCCTGCTGTCAGACAGGCCTTGTAGCAGTAGGTCTTGGTGAGGGAGCCATTCCCTCGAACTTCAATGAAGTGAGGCTGCACTTTGAGGCCATGCGGTATCCTGGCATCAATATTGTTATTGGCCTGTTTGTAAAGTTCTGCAGGGCACCTCTCCCTTACTCCACAGAAGCCTCCACAGCATGCAGTGCCATAGGCAGTGTAGCGGTAGCACTTGATGATGCTCAAAATGATGATTGTCAAAAGAAATATAAAAGACACTGTGCTTAATGCTATTATTAGATAAAGGGTAATTTCAGAATATGTCCGAGGGCTCTTAACATGTCTCTGAGTGTCAGGGAGGATTTTGGAAACCCTATCCACCACAGCTACTGTAATGGCCACAGAGGCTGATAGTGATGGCTCTCCATTATCTCGGACCACCACGGTCAGGTTGAAAGTGCTACCACTCTCATCTCCCATCTTCCTGGTAGTCCTAATTTCTCCTGTGTGCAGTTCTACTTTAAAGAGGTCCAGGTCAGAAGTCTGGGCTAGATGGTAAAAAAGCCAAGCATTTTGCCCAGAGTCTGAGTCCATGGCTATGACTTTGGTGACCAGGTAGCCAGCAGGGGCAGTTCGAGGCACCATCTCAAAGGCTGCTGACGAGTTCGTTGAGGTAGGGTACAGAATGTGAGGGGCATGGTCATTCATGTCCACCACATACACGTTGGCAGTCACAGTGCTGCTCAGTGGTGGACTCCCCTTGTCCTGAGCCTCCACAGTCACAAAGAACTCCCGAAACTTCTCATAGTCAAAGGAGTTGACAGCATAAAGGCTGCCACTGGCACTGTTAATGGAGACATAGGAGGTGACTGGCAGCCCTTGAATCTCCCTCTCCAGAAGGGAGTAGGTCACCTCTGCATTCTCCTTTTCATCTGGGTCTGTGGCTTGCACAGTACAGAGCAACACACCTGGCAAATTGTTCTCCTGTATGTAGATGGAATAGGAGTCCTCCAGGAAGCTTGGTGGATTGTCATTGACGTCAGAGATCTCAACCTTCAGTGTCCGCTGGGATGTGAGCTGTGGTATTCCCCCATCAGTGGCTGTCACTGTGATGTTGTAGACAGCCACCCGCTCTCGGTCCAGTGGGCCACTCACCACCAGTGTATAGGAGTTTCCAAAGCCATTCAGTCGGAAAGGGAGTGTGGCCTCCAGACCCAGGCTCACTTTCCGGTTGGGGCCTGAGTCTTGGTCATTGACACTGAGAACGGCTACAATGGTGTTGGGTGTAGCATTCTCAGGCACTGGGCTATACAGGTCCGTGAGCACTACCTCTGGGGCATTGTCATTCACATCCACGATGTCCACCAGCACCTTGCAGTGACCTGCCATGGGCACTGGACCCCGATCAGTTGCCTGCACATAGATCTGGTAGGAGGAGGCTTCCTCATAATCCAGCCCCCCAATTACTCGCACTTCCCCAGTACTGGCATCTATGCTGAAGAGCTGCCTCTCCCGGTCCGAAGTGTAGCTGCTCAAGGAGTACCTGAGCTCACCATTGGAGCCCTCATCCGGGTCTGAGGCATTCAGCTTCACCACCAGTGTGCCCGGGGGTGAGTCTTCCCGTAGCTGGACGCGATAAGTGGACTGGTCAAAGGCAGGAGAGTTGTCGTTAGTGTCCAGGACACGCACAGAGATCTGTGCCGTACCCGAGCGGGCTGGGATGCCCCCATCCACGGCTGTGAGAACCAGGTGGTGCAAGGCTGCCTGTTCCCGGTCTAGGCCCTTACGCAGCACCAGCTCAAGCACTTTACTGTTCTCCTGCAGGGGCTTAAGGTCCAGCTCGAAGTGCTCGCTGGGGCTGAGCTCGTAGGTCTGTACTGAGTTGGCGCCCACGTCTGGGTCCTGCGCACTCTCTATGTGAAAGCGCGCTCCAGGAGCCACCGATTCGCTTACCTGAAGCTGGTAGTTGGGCCGCGGGAAACGCGGTGAGTTGTCGTTGATGTCCAATATTTCCACCTCAACGGCGCTCACCGCCACGGGGTTGTGCGCCAGCACTTCCAAGCTGAGCAGGCAGCGAGGCCGCTGCTCACATAGCGCCTCCCGATCAATGCGCTCGTTGACGAAGAGCGCTCCACTAGTCAGGTCCAGCTCCAGGTAGCGCGGACTGGGCGCACCCAGATGGTTGATGCGCAAGCAACCCGGCCCCAAGCGCCGCAGCTCGAGCCCCAGCGCGCGAGCCACGTTACCCACGAGCGCGCCGGGTGTCTGCTCCTCTGGCACGGAGTATCGCAGCTGGGAGGCCGCTGGGCCCGGTAGCAGCAGCAGCAACAGCAGCCGGAGAGGCAGTAGCAGCAGCCAGGGCATGGGCCGCCGGAGCTGTGAATGCTCTGTCGCCGCAGGTCTGGTGCCCGCCTGCTCCATAGCCACTGGCCGCGGCGGAGGCAGCCGGGCAGGGCCGGAGGCGGCAGCTTCCCCAGCCGTGCTCCACGCCCGGGCCCCGCCTCCGCTCGTGCCACCCTGAGCCCGCTCCCCCACCGCTCACGCGCTAGCAAACGCCTGGGGCCGCTCCCTCCGTAGGCCCTCCCAAGGGCTCCTGGCCCCACCGCCCTCGCTGATTCCCCATCTTCGAGCTCCTCCGCTCGCCTCCGAGTCGCTCAACCCGGCTCGGCTTCCTGCTGCTGCTGCCGCTACCGCTCCAGGAGGAGGGAAAAGGAAGCAGAAGGGGAGACGGAGGGGGAGAGGGAAGGGGAGGAGGGCTCAGCAAGTCCTGCTCTGATTCCGCGCCCAAGTGGCGGACAGCGAACCCGGACTGCTCAGCCTCTCCAGTCCCATCTCCTTCACCCTGGACCTGCCGGATCTCAGCGGACCGCAGGAACACGGCCACTCCCTTTCTCCCTACCCCCACTGTCCAGTTCATCCAGTCTCCACCGTCTGTCCCCTGCTTAACGGGTCTTTAAGGAGATTAGTCTGGGAAAAGCGGTCAAACCCCTAGAAGTCTGGCTATCAGCTCCCTAGGAAAAGATTTCCAAGCGCAATTCAGGAAAATAAACTAAGGGGCCTTAGCTAAGTGTGGGCACCCAGGCGGCGGATCTAACATTAAAAGGAAACAACGCAGGGGGAGGCGCTGTGGGGTTACTGGCGATGGGAACTATTCACCTGACTCCCACATCTTCCCTGGACACTCAAGTACTGCAGAAAGTGCTCAACTCCTAGGGCAAAAGGAGGGGGATGGCAAATGCTGCCCTCTTTCCGGGAGCAAGTCTAAAACCAGCATCCTGGGATTCAAGACTCAATTCTGCTGTCGGCCAAGTGTCCCTTACTTTCAGTGTGTGCCTTGGCAAATAACCAATATTTTAAAAAATAGTCTCCATGAAGCTGTAGGCAAATCTGTTATTTGACCCATTTTGGCGATAGTGGGGAAAATCTGGTAAAATTTTTAAAGAGATTCTTCTCTCAAGCTTTTTCTAATCTTGCTTCAAATCTTATTTATCACCCAAGACATTTTCTTTCAAGAGTGATTTAAAATTTTTTCTTTAATGGATGACAATGTCTTCAAGAGTCTGCAAAACCATTAAATCAAGAGAGTTACTGTTGATCTCCTAAGCCAGGCTGGAATTTGGATTCCATTAATGCTTTGCAGTTAAAAAAACAAACAAACAAAAAAATCTGCTGTGATTAAGCAAAATGTGGGAATCTGGGATTTATCTTACAATAACCAGCAATTTCAATGACTGCAGCTTATCTTCCTTAAATATAAGACTCCTTAGACTTCTGTTCTTCTGTGTCCCTAAGATTCCTTTTGTACTGCTATAGAGGCAACGCAGAGACAACAAATTCACTTCAGTAAAAGAGAAGGCAGAAGGATCAGAGGAAATCTTTCCATGCTGTGTCATTGCCTCTGCTGCTCAGTTCTGAATATTCCTCTTCCCAGGTTCTCACGTTTCTTCCACAGAAATTTGAAATCTATTGCCTCATGTGCAAAAAAAAGCACTCACTAAAACGTCCTTTCTCTTCATCTCCCAGTATTTCTCTCATCCATAGATCTTCCTCTATGGGTCATTTTCTAGCTATGGACTGGAACAGTCAGTGTGAGACCTGACATTTGGCATGCTTCCCTCCTAGAGGGGACGGTTAAAGGAGCCAAGGTTGTGATCCTGACACCCGGAGTTCAAAGGCCTGAACTAGCACATCACTTCGTTCCACCGACCAAGCACACTCACTATCAATGCTCCACTACTTAGCCAGTTTTATTCCAGAGAAACGCCCAGCTTCCTCCTATCACTGCTGCTTATTTGTCCTCTTTGTTTCCTCAAGGGTACAGAGTAGGAAGCAATTTTCATCAAAATCTATTCCTGTCTCCTTTCTTGGGTCTCTGGCTTCTTCCTCTTCTTTCTGCCTCCTCCCCAAACATCCCTACAATAATTCTGTCTCAGTTTGCTGTGGTAATTTGATCTCAGATGCCTTAATCTCTCAAGTGCACAAATTGTGGACCTGGCCTATGTCCTCACCCATCACTTATTTCTGAAAATAAATGGCTTATAAGTGGAATCAAGTTGTAAGTTGTCAGGAAAAGTGAGCTTTCCTCCCCTCATCTCCTCCCAGCCCTCCGAGTCGCTGCCATCTCTGCCCACAGCTCAGAGACCTGGCCACTGGGTATTGACCAAGCATAGACCTGTGACTGTGGAAAGATCATAGGCACTTAAGGAAGAGATTACAGTGGCAGAGGCTTGGTGATTTTTTAATGGAAGCCCCCAAATGTCATGTCTCAGGAGAAAAACCAGGACTCTCCTTTCAGCACTCTTGTCATCTTCCAGCAAGGACACCTGCCAGGTTGTCCATTTTGCTGTTTTAGGCCCTATGGGTATTTAGCTCCAACTAGAATTTACTGCCTTAATTATTGAGGAGGCAAACATAAAGCCAACACAATCAGCCTTCTTTTGAAAGACATTGTACTAAAGAGATGGTATACTCTATTTGGCACTATAATGATTTCATTCCTCACACCATCATACTGAGGCTCCTGCCGACCTTACTGGTTGTTAGAATGTGATTGCTCAGATTGTGGTTAATTACCCTTTCTACAAATACTAATGCTAATGCCTTGACCACACCATTATGCATTCCTCTCCTTGGACCTTCAAGAACTCCCTATTAAAAAGTAGAACACGCGGCCGGGCGCGGTGGCTCAAGCCTGTAATCCCAGCACTTTGGGAGGCCGAGATGGGCGGATCACGAGGTCAGGAGATCGAGACCATCCTGGCTAACACGGTGAAACCCCGTCTCTACTAAAAATACAAAAACTAGCCGGGCAAGGTGGCAGGTGCCTGTAGTCCCAGCTACTCGGGAGGCTGAGGCAGGAGAATGGCGTAAACCCGGGAGGCGGAGCTTGCAGTGAGCTGAGATCCCGCCACTGCACTCCAGTAATTAGGAACATAGACTTTGGAGTCAGTCACACTCCTGCCAGTGACTAACTGTGTGGCTATGGACATGTTACTTAACCTAAGCTTCACTTTACTCAATTTAATTAAGGAAAACAATAGTAAGCAAAACTCATAGGGTTATTTTTATGATTACATGAGAAAATGTATGTAAAGCAATTTGCACAGTAGTTAAGTACATTATTGTTGTTGCTGTTGTCATGAAATGCAACAATTCATTATCATCAGATAAAACCTTGGTTGACAGTCTATATGTAGCATGGCCCTTTGGATATCAAACACAGATAAGCACGTTTAACTGTGCCATATAGGAAATCAACCATGATGGAGAAAATGCGTATTCAACAAAGTTAAACTTTCCCAATTACTTCTAGAATTATATCGTACATTTTGAGAACAAAACCAAAAAACAGCCCCTTTTTAAATCACTAAGTAAATGGGACTTCTGTTATGAGAACTCCTTCAAGAGATTTGTTTCCTCACAAGAGATTTACCTTTTTAGAAAACATAGAAATACTTTAGCAACAGAGTATGAAGTTAGTTCCTAAACATGCTGTAATCTACAGCACCCAGTATGGAGCTTGGCACAGAGGTGCTCAATTAATGTTCTTTGAAAAGAACTACATTTACGAATTTATCTGTGTAATCCTAATACAAACGGCTTCTTATTTTCTCTCCTCCTTTTAAAATCTTACATACATTTCAAGATCCCGATGAGAACCTACCTAATCCATGAAACAGTGTCTACTCTAAACACAAGTTTTTTTTTTTTTAATTTTCACAGTCTACAGCATATCTCTGTAAGATGGCATGTGTCATTTTTAAATTCATCCAAATAATTTAATATTATCTCTTTAATTATAAGTAACCTAAAAGCAGGAGCCATGTCTTACATTTCTGTCTCCTTTGCAATGTAGAAACCCTTACAGACTCTCAATAAATGTTAATTGCTTCATTTTCTTCAGATCTTATTTTTAGTAAACTCTAGAAAAGCTGCTATAGAAAAATTTCCTATATAGGGATAGAGCATATCTTATGGAGAGGAAGTTGAGACTCTGAAATGATTTTACTGTGGATTTCTTCCTTTAAAATTGTCAAATGAAGATATGAAACAAAGTATTTCAAACCTGGAGAACTGAATCCCACTGATAAAGTTTCTGGACCCTAAGAAAGGCTCTGTCAAAAAGTAATACTTTTTCTACTTTACATTAAAATTATAAATTATAAAATAAAAGTGTTCCTTGCTAATAACTAACAAGAAAAGTGACATGATTAGATAGAACATTATGTTCATTTATCTCCATGCTAGACAAGAACTTTGAAATCGTATTCCTCAGTTGTCTCTTTTAATTATGTTTGTTAAATATATCTATCATGAGATCACAGGGCACAGGAGCAAAACCAGTTATAACACAACAGAATTAAACCTACAGGAAAAATGCTAGCACTCAGTAAACTCTCCTAATTCACATAAATTATTCTTTATTATTAACACCATTACAGATCATTTTACTTTTGGAAACCAAATGATCTGGAGTCTTTTGGCCACAGAACAAAAAACATATTC
Source organism: Rhinopithecus roxellana (assembly GCF_007565055.1). Classification (NCBI taxonomy): domain Eukaryota; kingdom Metazoa; phylum Chordata; class Mammalia; order Primates; family Cercopithecidae; genus Rhinopithecus; species Rhinopithecus roxellana. Next base: position 157,628,555 of record NC_044551.1, on the reverse strand, counting down.
ATTAGTTTGATCAGGTTTGGGGCTGATCATTATAAGAGTACCTGTCATGTTGGGAAGGATCTAGTTTTCATTTTTTAATGTATGTATTTATGTTGCTCTACAAACTGAGCACAAGTAACATAATAAAAGAGAGACAAATGGTCATCTCTAATGTTTAGAGTTGTCCAAAGTAGTTTTTAAAAATTCTATCTTGTTAAAAATGAATAGGATTCCTGATCTTCATGCATCCCCAGAAGGAAAATACTTTCCAATATGAGTATAGCAATATTTACAGATAAAACATCCAGTGGATGGGAAGATGAAAAAGTTTTCACATAACTTGATGGTTAAATTTTTTCACATCTCCCTTCCTCCAGAAGAAATACATCAGTCAAATATTTGGCATTAACAACTGGCTTTTAGGGGGAGATCCTCTATGTTTTTAGTTCTAAAAAACGAACATATTATTGATAGTTGGCTGAGGTGTCTGAAAATTGCTTAGAATAGACAAAGAGATTCAAGCCATAAGAGATTCAAGCCATCTTTGGATAAGTAACAATAAAAAGGGAGAGACAGGTTTGGGGCAGACTGTGTAACGTTAACAGATAAAATCAAACTAGCCAGTATTGGGGGGAGACTTACTTCTTTATCAGTATTCTCAATTGAGATGGCCTAACAAGAATCATAGAATATTAAAGGTTGAGGTTTTTTTTAATTATAAAATTCTTTGTCATTGAAGAAAATGGTTAAGTAAAACTTGAACCTCAAGATCAATAAGGAGATAGGAAGCATAAATGTGATATAAGTGGCTGGGCGCGGTGGCTCACGCCTGTAATCCCTTTGGGAGGCCGAGGCTGAGGTCAGGAGATTGAGACCATCCTGGCTAACACGATGAAACCCCGCCTCCACCAAAAAATACAAAAAAATTAGCCGGGTGTGGTGGTGGATGCCTGTAGTCCCAGCTACTCAGGAGGCTGAGAATGGCGTGAACCCAAGAGGCAGAGCTTGCAGTGAGCCGAGATCATGCCACTGCACCCCAGCCTGGGCAACAAGTGAGACTCCATCTCAGAAAAAAAAAAAAAAAAAAGATATAAGTAAGTCAAGTATCTGTGGCCAGATAAATGACTTCCAAGGCACTGAAAGAACTTACAGATGTGACTAGAGAACCCAATTTCCTATCTTTTAAAAAGTGCCATTAAGCTTGATATAAATTCCTTTGAAATTCTAATATTACTAAAGTGATTGTTTATGAGCACTTAGAAATGAAGGGATTCATACTAAGGACTACTTTGGCTTAATTAAAAACTGGTAACTTCAAACTAACCACATAGACTTAAGATTGTTTTTCATATGGACATTTTAGATTTTCATTTACTAGAATCATTGCCAAAATAAATGCTTATCAAAACAAAATTTAAAAAAGGAATGCTGCAGGAACAGTCGCTCTAGAATTCGTGGAGAAATTAAACAAAGTCTCCCAATATACTCTTGTGGAGAAGATAAAGAAAGAAAGGCAGCTACAAGACAGTGTAGTTAGGTGATTTTGTAATTGTTTAAATAACATGCCAAAAAGTGTTTATTAATGGAATACTTCAACCTAGAAGGAGAATTCTAATGGGGGCTACAGGGATCCACTCTTAGTCTCTCAAGAAACACAGCCTGGTAAATCTTGTTCTTGAACCTCAAGAAACAGAGTCATGGTAAAAAGAAGCTTCCTGGAGCTTCTGATAAATTCCATCACCATTTTGGGACCCAGTTTCTTCATCAATACCAACCTCATTAGGGTCCTGAGAGGAGTACATGAGGTTAGATATGTACAGAAATAATATGCCAACTCTTAAGTGCCAAGGCATTAGGATGCAAGGGGGTTGGGTGACCAAAAAGTCAACAATTACGCGATACTCTAGATACCCCATTCAACATTTTATTAATGACTCAAAACAAGGAGGTAGCAAGTGTCCATGCCAGTCCAGCAGCAAGTTGAGCATTTTTGGAACAAGAATTACAACTGCTTAGGTTAAGCTATGTTTCTAATTCACTAAACTTAGTACCAATTTTCTACCTGAAACTCAAGATATGCCCCAAATTCATTCATGTGTATTTCAGCTAATTTCTGGCTTATAGTTGCCATTAAACCTGTTCCAAGTTTCCATTCATCACTTGGGACCTCTTATTTTAATAGAAAACCTTGTTTGGCCCTATTTCTCCTCTGTAACTCTTGGGATTTTAGCCACAGACTAAAATAAGATGATGAGTATTTGGCACTAAAGAACATCCTTGTTCCCAAGTAGGTTTTAGCCAAAGCTTTCATTGATTTGGATAGGGGTTTTAAAAATATATTTCAAAAACACATTAGATATTGTTGAAGTATCTTGAATTTGAACTGTTTTCCAACTGTTTTCCAAAGCTTAGTCTATGTGAAGGCTACAGTTTCTCTTTCCTATACCCATTATGTTTGCTGCTTGGAACAAACAAACCTACACCTCTGTGTAAGAAGGATTACTTCTCAAAATTACCCATACATACATCTAGAGTATCAAGTAATTGTTGACTTTTTGGTCACCCCCCACCCCGGTGCATCCTAATGTCTTGGCACTTAAGAATTGGCTTATTATTTCAGTACATGTCTAACCTCATGTACTCTTCACAGGACCTTAATGAGGTTGGTATTGATGAAGAAACTGGGCCCCAGAAAGGTGACGGAGTTTATCAGAAGCTCCAGGAGCTTCTTTTTACCATGGCTCTGTTTCTTGAGATTCTGAAATAACATCTGACCACTACACGTGCAACCCCTAACTTAAGAACTGTATTATCAGTCTCAAGCTATTAATGTCTAAGTATTTCATAAGGAATACTATTGTTCCCACAACTACAAGTTTCTTTCTCATTTAGAAACTTCAACTGAATCTTCTGTACATGTTTTTAATAATAAACAGCCGGACTTAACAAAATCGTGATGCAAAATAGATTTGTACTTCATATCCAAACTTCTTTCAGTACCATCTTCCTCCTACCTACGATATTCTGCCTAAGTAATGGGGCTTTACAAATGGCTTTGATTTTTCTGATATAAATCCCACTCGTGTATTCCTTGATAGATTTTGCTACAAAATTCCTTTAGCAGTTACAGGCATAATACATTATAATGTGGGTAAAATATAAAACCTCTAAATTAACCATGTTAATATACACTGTTCTTACTGAACATTAAAATATACTTTAAGGCATGTTGATGAGATAATGTTACCTAAAAATTTTCCCTTTCAGAGCTCATTTTATTGAAATTATTTAGAAATGATTTACAAATTCTTCAATTTTGCTTCTGTGTTTTTTCTCTCTTTTTTCTATCACAAGCAAAAAAAAGCATATTATACTTGGCTGATAGACTTGAAACAAAAAATCTGGTACTGATTCTATTTATACAGCATCTCTGAATTAATGGTCTTAAATATCTTTAAAATTTTTAGTTTGATCCATATATAACAATATGCCTTGATTGATGCCAACTTCAACTTTTCAGCACAAAATAGAAAAAAATACACAAATTCTCAGATCAATCAACACTTTATCTTAATTTGTGACTTTTTTTTGAGACAGGGTCTCACTCGGTTGTCCCGTTGGAGTGCAGTAGCATAATCACAACTTATAGCAGCCTCAACCACCAGGCTCAGTGATGCTCCCACCTCAGCCTCCTGGGTAGCTGGGACTACAGTCATGCACTACCATGCCCAGATAATTTTTGTATTTATTGTAAAGACAGCATTTCACCATGTTGCCCAGGCTGGTCCTGAACTCCTGGGGTCAAGCAATCTGTCCACTTTGGCCTCCCAAAGTGGGCTCAGCTCGCCCACCTTCAGACCCCTGCTGAATGTCCAAAACCAAGGATAATATTGAATTCTATATATACTACATTTTTTCCCATACATACATACCCATGATAAAGCTTAATTTATAAATTAGGTACAGTAAAAGATTAACAACAATAACTAATAATAAAATAGAACAATTATAATAATATACTATAATATTATTACAGGTGTGAGCCACCACACCCAGGCTTACTTTTCTATATCTATTATACATCTATTGGTCAATTCTTTTATAAACCCATTAAATCATTCCAGTGAATGATAACTTTAAGATATAAAAATTAAAACAGAATGGTTTGGTAATTTACTAGAAATAGAAAGTTGATTTCAAACAGAAATGGGTGAAAATCTCACTTTCTCTCTTTCCAATTCAATGTTACATCTATTATAACAGAGTTGTCACTCTAGGATATTCAATATCCTTTATAATTAAAATTTCATCATAGCTTTCTGTGATTGGTTTTCTGCAGTACTCTCAAGCTGGACTAGTATTCCTTTGATCCAATTATCATAAGCTCATTTAAAATCTCAACTGTGTATGAAATATTTATTGGTTCATAAATCAATGTACACATAGGATATATTGGACAGCGATGCCTCCTAGGATATGTGGATTTAGTGCTCTTTAAGTCAGCAGGAGTTGAAGAATAAAAAAGATTTTCAAATTATAAAAGTCATTCTTTCCAAGGGTCACTGATAATGTTTGATGACCTGTTAAGAAAATAGCAACAATCGGCCCGGCGCGGTGGCTCACACCTGTAATCCCAGCACTTTGGGAGGCTGAGGCAGGCGGATCACGAGGTCAGAAGATCAAGACCATCCTCGCTAACACGGTGAAACCCCGTCTCTACTAAAAATACAAAAAAAAAAAAAAATTAGCTGAGCGTGGTGGCAGGCGCCTGTAGTCCCAGTTGCTGGGGAGGCTGAGGCAGCAGAATGGTGTGAACCCGGGAGGCGGAGCTTGCAGTGAGCTGAGATTGCGCCACTGCACTCAGCCTGGGTGACACAGCAAGACTCCGTCTCAAAAAAAAAAAAAAAAAGAAAAGAAAAGAAAAAAGAAAATAGCAACAATCCTGATAAAGTCAGACTGTGAACTTCCTGTGATTTATTTATTTTTTGATCTCTAGTTTATTTTAATTAGGTTCAATAATATTGAAAATATATACTTCTTGTACCAAATTAAATTTGTTCAGAATTTTTAAAAGCAATGAAAGTGAAAGTCCTTTAAAATCTAATTCCCTTGTAGACTAGACCAGTAACAGATAATTGTATATCACTCCAGGCTTTTGACTATGCTATATAAATACACACACTGATACATTTTACCAAAATGGAACCACACTCTACACACTATTGTACAACTTTACTTTTTGCTTCTGTTCTTTTTTTTTTCTCTCTCTCTCTCTTTTCTAACACAAGCAAAGAAAGCATAGTATACTTGGCTGATAGAATTGAAACAAAAAATCTGGCACTGATTCTATTTATACAGCATCTCCCAATTAATAGTCTTAAAGATCTTAAAATTATTTAGCTTGATACATAGATAACAATATGTCTTGGTTGATGCCAACTTCAGCTTTTTAGCACAAAACAGGAAAAAAAAATACACAAATTCTCAAATCAATTAACACTTTCTCGTAATTTGTGACTTTTTTTACTTAACATATATGATGAACTTAGTTATTACTTAACATATATAATGAACATCCTTTCATGTCAGTATATACAATTCTGATCTAAAAACTACACAATGTTCATTGTCTATATATTTCATAATTAATTTTTACTCCATGATTGAATATTTAAGTGCATTTCTGAAAGTGTGTGCATGTATATGTCTGTGTGTTTATTCTGGGAAGTGCCTTGTTAAAAGTACAGTAGTCCCTCCTTTTCCACAGGGGATACTTTCTAAGATCCCCACTGAATGTCTGAAACCAAGGATAATACTGAATTCTATATATACTATGTTGTTTCCTATACATACATGCCTATGATAAAGTGTAATTTATAAATTAGGCACAGTAAAATATTAACAATAATAACTAATAATAGCCTGTAATCCCAGCACTTTGGGAGGCCGAGACGGGTGGATCACGAGGTCAGGAGATCGAGACCATCCTGGCTAACCCAGTGAAACCCCGTCTCTACTAAAAAATACAAAAAAACTAGCCAGGCGAGGTGGCGGGCGCCTGTAGTCCCAGCTGCTGGGGAGGCTGAGGCAGGAGAATGGCGTTAACCCGGGAGGCAGAGCTTGCAGTGAGCCAAGATCTGGCCACTGCACTCCAGCCTGGGTGACAGAGTGAGACTCCATCTCAAAATAAATAAATAAATAAATAAATAAATAAATAAATAAATAATAATAAATTAGGACAATTATAACAATACACTATAATAAAAGTTATATGAATGTGGTCTCTCTCTCAAAATATCTTACTGTACTGTGCTTACCTATTTTCTGAAACTGCTCAAAATGAAACTGCAGGTAAGGGGGGACTAGTGTTTACATGTTTAAATTTTAGGTAGACATGCCAAAATGCTTCCCCAAATGTTTGTGCCTATTTATATTCCCAGTCAGTGATCAATAAACCAATTTATATATTTATGATTTGTCTCCAAAATTCTTAGTTCATAGAGTGTAGTAAAGAAACACACAGAATCATGTCCATAGCAATATTTCATTTTCCTTAATAAAAAGCCCTTAGTCACATTTATAATTTGTTTTATATGACTCCCATAAATATCTAAATGTACACTGAGAAATTCAGACCACTGCCTTGAATTTATTTTACTTAAATTGACTGATTAATTATAGTGTTTTAATGTAAATTTTATCCTATATCCAGCAGGGTTAAAGTTTATGCCTTTAAGAATATGCATTCATTGATATCTAACTCTCCACACATTCAACCATTTAACCCAAGATTTAAAAATATTAAATTCGAAATTGAAGCAGTAACAAATAGCCCACCAACCAAAGTCCAGAACCAGACAGATTTACAGCTGAATTCTATCAGAGGTACAAAGAGGAGTTGGTACCAATTCTTCTGAAGCTATTCCAAACAATGGGAAAGGAGGTACTCCTCCCTAACTCATTTAAGGCCAGCATCATCCTGATACCAAAACCTGGCAGAGATACAACAAAAAGGAAAACTTCAGGCTGATATCCCTGATGAGCATCAGTGCAAAAATCCTGAATAAGATACTGGCAAACCGAATCCAGCAACACATCAAAAAGCTTATCCATCATGATCAAGTAGGCTTCATCCCTGGGATGCAAGGCTGGTTCAACATACGCAAATTGATAAATGTAATTCATCACATAAACAGAACTAAAGACAAAACCCACATGATTATCTCAATGGATTCAGAAAAGGCCTTCAATAAAATTCAACATCCCTTCATGTTAAAAATGCTCAATAAAGTAGGTCTTGAAGGAACATACCTCAAAATAATAAGAGCCATATATACGACAAACCCACAGCCACTACCACGCTGAATGGGCAAAACCTGGAAGTATTCCCCTTGAAAACCAGCACAAGACAAGGATGCCCTCTTTCACCACTCCTATTCAGCATAGTATTGGAAGTTCTGGCTAGGGCAATTAGGAAAGAGAAATAAATAAAGGGTATTCAAATAGGAAGAGAGGAAATCAAATTATCTTTGTTTGCAGATGACATGATCCTATATTGGAAAACCCCATTGTCTCAGTCCAAAAGCTTCTTAAGCTGATAAGCAACTTCAGCAAAGTCTCAGGATACAAAATCAATGTGCAAAAACTACTAGCATTCCTATACACAAACAACAGGCAAGTAGAGAGCCAAATTTTGAATGAACTCCCATTCACAATTGCTACAAAGAGAATAAAATACCTAGGAATACAGCTAACAAGGGAAGTGGAGGACCTCTTCAAGGACAACGACAAACCACTGCTCAAGGAAATCACAGTGGACACAAACAAATAGGAAAACATTCCATGCTCATGGATAGAAAGAATCAGTATTATGGCCATACTGCTCAAAGTAATTTATAGATTCAATGGTATTCCTATTAAACTTCCATTGACATTCATCACAGATTTTGAAAAAACTATGTTAAAATTCGTATGTGTATTAGTCTGTTCTCATACTGCTATAAAGAACTGCCTGAGACTGGGTAATTTATAAAAGAAAGAGGTTTAATTGACTCACAGTTCAGCATGGCTGGGGAGGCCTGAGGAAACTTACAATCATGGTGGAAGGGAAAGCAAACACATCTTTCTTCACATGGTGGCAGGAAGGAGAAGTGCCAAGCAAAAAGGGAAAAGCCCTTATAAAACCATCAGATCTAATGAGACTCACTCACTATCATGAGAACTGCATGGGATAACCGCTCCCATGATTCAATTACCTCCCACTGGGTCTCTCCCACAACATGTGGGGATTACGGGAACTACAATTCAAGGTGAGATTTGGGTGGGGACCCAGCCAAACCATATCAATATGGAACCAAAAAAGAGCCTTTATAGCCAAGACAATACTAAGCAAAAGAACAAAGCTGGGGGCATCATACTACTTGACTTCATATATACCACAAAACTACAGTAACCAAAACAACACAGTACTGGTACAAAAGCAGATGCATAGACCAGTGGAACAAAACAGAGAACTCCGAAATAACACCACACACCTACAACCATCTGATCTTCAACAAACCTGACAAAAACAAGCAATGGGGAAAAGATTCCCTATTTCATAAATGATACTGGGAGAATTGGCTAGCCATATGCAGAAAATTGAAACTGGACCCTTTCCTTACATCTTATACAAAAATTAACTCAAGATGAATTAAAGACTTAATTCATAAAAGTATAAAACTATAAAAACCTTGAAGAAAATCTAGGTAATACCATTCAGGACATAGGCACAGGCAAAAATTTCATGACAAAAGTGCCTAAAGCAATTTCAACGAAAATTGACAAATGGGATCTATTAAAGAGTTTCTGCACAGCTAAAGAAACTATCATCAGAGTGAACAGACAACCTATAGAATGGGAGAAAAATTTTGTAGTCTATCCATCTGACAAAAGTCTAATATCCAGAGTCTACAAGGAACTTAAACAAATTTACAGGAAAAACTCAAACAAGCCCATTAAAAAGTGGGCAAAGAACATGAACAGACACTTCTCAAAAGAAGACATTCATGCGGCCAACAAACATGTGAAAAAAACCTCAACATCACTGATCACTAGAGAAATGCCTATCAAAACCACAATGAGATATCTTCTCATACCAGTCAGAATGGCAATTATTAACAAGTTTAGAAACAACAGATGGAGAGAAAGGAACACTTTTACACTGTTGGTGGGGGGTGTAAATTAATTCAACCATTGTGGAAGACTGTGTGGCGATTCCTCAGAGATCTAGAAGCAGAAATACCATTTGACCCAGCAATCCCATTACTGGGTATATACCCAAAGGAACATAAATCATTCTATTATAAAGATACATGCGGCCGAGCGCGGTGGCTCAAGCCTGTAATCCCAGCACTTTGGGAGGCCGAGACGGGCGGATCACGAGGTCAGGAGATCGAGACCATCCTGGCTAACACGGTGAAACCCCATCTCTACTAAAAATACAAAAAAACTAGCCGGGCGAAGTGGCGGGCGCCTGTAGTCCCAGCTACTCGGGAGGCTGAGGCAGGAGAATGGCGTAAACCCGGGAGGCGGAGCTTGCAGTGAGCTGAGATCCGGCCACTGCACTCCAGAGTCCGGGCGACAGAGCGAGACTCCGCTTCAAAAAAAAAAAAAAAAAAAAAAAAAAAAAGATACATGCATGTGTATGTTCATTGCAGCACTATTCACAATAGCAAAGACATGGGATCAACCCAAATGCCTATCAATGATAGACTGGATAAAGAAAATGTAGTACATATATACCATGGAATACTATGCATCCATAAAAAGGAACAAGATCTTGTCCTTTGCAAGGACATGGATGGAGCTGGAAGCCATTATCCTCAGCACAATAATGCAGGAACAGAAAACCAAACACCACATGTTCCCACTATGTGTGGGAGCTGAATGATGAGTACACATGAAAGTATGGAGGGGAACAACTCGCACTGGGGCCTGTCCGCGGAGCAATGGGAGGGAGAGTATCAGGAAGAATACCTAATGGATACTGGGCTTAATATCTAGGTGATGGGTTGATCTGTGCAGCAAACCACCATGGCACATGTTTACCTGTGTAACAAACCGGCACAACTGGCACATGTACCTCAGAACTTAAAAGTTGAACAAAAAAAAAATAAATATTAAATTTAATTCTTGGATAAATGTAATGTTTAAGCAAAAATTTCAAAACACAATGTCTGAAGCTCAGTCTAGTACATCAAAGTAAGCTCATAATAAACAGACCCTTCCAGAGATAACAACTGTAGCCTCTGGCCAAAATACATAAAGCAAATATCTAAGGACTCTGGAGAATAAACAAAAGCAGGCAGTTTTGGGGGAGGAGGGCACTAAAACGGAGAAAGGAATCAGCATGAAGTGAGTTTCCTGTTATTGTTGCTTTGGCCTAATAGCTGGTCAAGGTTGTGACATAGCATGAGGAAGCTAAAACTCTGACAGATAATCCCTAGTTTCTCCATCTTAAGGGACAAAGGGAAGGAGCCAGGAGCAACAGCACTGTAATCCACAACTGAGAGGGGTAGGGAATCCTTGAGTGCACAGAACAAAAGAAGGTGAGCCCTAAATTCAATGATTAAATTCTTCCCACATCTCTGCTGTCCCTCAATCACATATAAAGAGCAAAGGCTAAAGCTAAAAGAACTAAATTGAAGTTTGAACTGCTACCCAGCAGAAGAAAGAAAGATTTTGCATTTTTAGTCTAATCAAGTTTATTCGCTACTAAAACAAAAATGTTAACACCCTTCATAGAAATATAACAGTGATATGGTTTAGATCTGTGTCCCTGCCCAAATCTCATGTCAAATTGTAATCCCCAATGTTGGAGGTGGGGCCTGGTGACAGGTGATTGGATCATGGGGGTGGATTTCCCCCTTAAATGTTGTTCTCATAATAGTGAGAGTTCTCACGAAATCTTGTCGTTTAAAAGTGTGTACCACCTCCCCCTTCTCTCTCTCTTGCTCCTGCTCCTGCCATGTAAGACGAGCCCACTTTCCCTTTGCCTTCCACCATGATTTTAAATTTCCTGAGGCCTCCCCCGAAGCCAAGCAGATGGCCAGCATCATGCTTCCTACAGCCTGTGGAACTGTGAGCCAATTAAACCTCTTTTCTTTATAAATTACCCAGTCTTTGATGTTTCTTTATAGTAGTGCAATAATGGACTAATACAAACAGAATGATGAATCTCAAAAATAACACACTAATAATATCAGGATAAAATCCAAAATTACCTAACATGAAATACCAGAAAAATGTGATGCATTCTTAAAGGTAAAGACCATCAAGAATCCAAACCTGAGATGACACAGATATGGGAATTAGCAGACAACGACTTTAAAGTAGCTACTGTAACTATATTCAATAAGATAAAGGAAAACATGTTGGTAAGGAATGAAAATAAAGGAAATCTTATCAGAAAAAAAGGAAAATACAAAAGAGCCAATGAAAATTTTAGCAATAAAAATATAATATTTGAAATTAAAACTCACTGCCTGATTTTAGGAAAAATGGAGCTAAAAGAGGCAAAAGTCAGTGAATCTGAAAATAGATCCATAGAAGTGATCCAATCTGAAGAAAAGAAAAAGGACTGAAATAAAATAAAAATAAAATAAATCTTACAGACCTATGGAACAATATAGAATATATAAGAATATAAAAGAAGTGTATAGTCTTAAAGGACCAAACTTTAACCCTACTATGGTAAAACCAGACAATATTTAAAAAGTACCATTTGTATGTAATTGGAGTCCAGAAAGGATAGAGAGAAATTAGCATTAAAAAGTTTAAGGATATAAGGAACAAAAATTTGTCAAATTCGGTTAACAATATACATTTACATGTTTGATAAACTCAGTCAACCCTAAACAGGATAAAAATAAAGAAAAGCATAAATAAGCACATCATAGTCAAACTTCTAAACCAAAGGTAAGTAGAAAACCTTAAAATAAGTGTCCCCACAGCCATACAAGAGCAACAAAACAATCATATTGCACACAGGAAATAATGACTTAAATGACTATACACTTCTCGTCAGAAACTATGAGCATTAGAAGACAGTGGAATAACATTTTTTTATGTGGAAGAAAATAAAATCTGTCAATCCCCCAGAATTCTATATCATTCAAATGCAAGATAAATAGATCTTCAGATAAAGGAAAACTAAGATAAATCACTGCAGCATATATGCATTACAAAAAGTGCTAAATAAAGTTTTTCAGGTTGAAGCAAAAAGACATTATGGAGAAACTCCGCTCTTTAGGAACAAATTAATGGCACTAGAAATGGTAAATGACTAGGTAAACAGAAATGACTATTTTTTTCTTCTTAATTCTCTAAAGTACATAATAACTGCTTAAACAAAAATTATAACTGTGTCTTGTGGGTTTTGTATTGTATGAGATTTAGTACAAATGAAAACTATAGCATAAGCAATGGCATAGGAAGAGCTAAATAGTCTTACATGGTTGTAACTTTTCTATATTTTAAGAAGGTGGTACACTATTAACTCTAAGTGGACTGAGAAAAGTTAAGTATGTATTCTGTAATCCTTATAGCAACCACTAAAAAACGCAAGTAAAAAAATCTAAAAATAGGTATATCTAAAAATTAAAAGAGATTCTGAGGAATACCCAAATAATTCAAAAGACAATAGATAAGGGGAAACAGAAGAACAAAATCAGAGAGGACAAATAGAAAGCAAATAATGTATTGAAGGACATGAATCTAAACATATCAATTATTACACTAATGTGAATGGGCTAAACACTTCAATTAAAAAGCAGATATTATCAAATGGGTAAAACAGCAAGATCCAACAATACACTTCTATAAGGGCATGCTTTAAAGAAACAAAAGTAAAATGAATAAAAAGCAATATGCCATGAAAACAGGAAACATGAGACTAGAATGGCCACATTAATATCAGACAAAAGCTACTTCCAGAAAGAAAGTATGGCCAGCAACAAATAGATATTTTATAAAGATAAAAGGATCAATAAGTCAGGAAATTATAATAATCATAAATGTGTGTGCCTAATAACAGGGCTTCAAATTACATGAAGCAAAAATGGACACAAAGAGATAAACACAATGATGACAGGTGACTTTTTTTTTTTTTTTGAGACGGAGTCTCGCTCTGTCGCCCAGGCTGGAGTGCAGTGGCCAGATCTCAGCGCACTGCAAGCTCCGCCTCCCGGGTTTACACCATTCTCCTGCCTCAGCCTCCCAAGTAGCTAGGACTGCAGGTGCCCGCCACCTCGCCCGGCTAGTTTTTTGTATTTTTTAGTAGAGACGGGGGTTTCACCGTGTTAGCCAGGATGGTCTGGATCTCCTGACCTGGTGATCCACCCGTCTTGGCCTCCCAAAGTGCTGGGATTACAGGCTTGAGCCACCGCGCCCAGCCGATAGGTGACTTTTAACACTGCTCTCTGGGCAATTGATAGAACAACTAGACAAAAAAATAAAGACACAGAAAATCTGGATAACAATAATTTATATTTATAAATCATTACACCCAACAATTACAGAATATACATTCTTTTCAAGTGCACTTGATATGTTCATCAAGATAGACTGTTGCTGGGCCACAGAAAAAGTCTAAACAGATTTTTAAAAGACTGAAATATGCAGAGAATGTTCTCTGACCAAAAGAGAATTAGATTAGAAATCAAAAGCAACAAGATAGCTAGGAAAACCAAAAATATTTGTAAACTTGATCACACGCCTAAGTAATGAGTGGGTGAAAGGATTAAATCATAGTGGAAATTAGAGCATACTTTTAAATGAATAAAAATAAAAACATCACATATAAAAATTTGTAAAATGCAAATAAAGCAGTTCATACTACTAAATTCGTGGCTTTAATTTTTTTACATTAGAAGAAATGTCAGTTACCTAATCAGTTACCTAAGAATCCATTTAAGATCTAAAAGAGAGCAAAGTAAACCCAAAGTAATATAAGAAGGCAAATAATATAGACAAAAGCAGAAATTAATGAAATAGAAACCAAACAATAGAAAATATATCAACAAAGTCAAAAGCTGGCTATTTGAAAAAAATCAACAAAATTGATAAATTCTTAGCTAGACTTATCAATTTAAAAAAGAGGATAGAACACAAATCACCAATATAAAATATGGAAAAGATGTTATTACTACAGATTATACAGACATTAAAAGATGAGAGAATATTATTAACAACTTTGTGAAAACAAATAAGAAAAATTGAATGAAATTGACAAATCCTTTAAAAAATACAACTTAACAAAATTGACAGAGCATGAAGTAAAATATAAACAGTATTTTCATTTTTAATAGCAAGCCTATGAAATAAATTGAATTTATTATCAGAAACTTTCCCTAAAAGAAAACCCCTGGCACAGAATGTTTCACTCAAGGAAGAAATAAAACCAATATTATACAACCTTTCAGAAAACAGAGGAAGGAACACCTCCTAAGTCATTAGGTTAGAAATACTAAAACCTAATGAAAACATTACCCCCCAAGAAGAAAAGATATTCTTTACAAAATTATTTACAGATATTCTACATGAACACAGATGTAAAAATACTTACTAAAATGCAAGTTAAATCTAACAATGTTTGAAAAGATAATATATCATGACTAAGTGGGATTTATCCTAGGAATGGAAGGTTTTTTCCAACATTCAAAACTCAATTAGTGTAATCCAACATATTAGTAAAATAAAGGAAAATCATATGCTCATATCAATAGATAAAAAAAACATTTGATGAAATTCAGCAATGAATCATGATAAAACTCTGAGCAAACTAGAAAGAAAAGGGTATTTCCTCAATTTAATAAAGCATTTGGGAAATACCTATGAATAGCATACCCTTAATAGTAAAATATTGAACACTTTTCTCATAAGATCAGGGTTAAGGCAAGAATGTCTGCTCTCATCACTTCTCTTTATATTGTACTGGAAGTCCTAGCCATTATAAAGGCAAAATGAATAAATAAATATAAATATTGGAAAGGAAGAAATAGTCTCTGTATGCAAATTAAAAATCTGTTTAAAATCCATCTACAATAGAATTTTTTAAACCATAAAATACATAATAGGTATTACAAAAAACTTTCAAAACCTCAATACTTAAAACTACAGAACATGCTGAGAGAATTTTTTAAAGACCCGAGTAAATGGAGGTATATATGTTCATACAATCTGATGACTCAATATTGTTAAGATACCAAACTTCCCTAAATTCATCTATATGTTAAACGCATTCCCAATAAAAATCCCAGCGGAATTCTTTGTAGAAATTGAAAAATTGATTCTAAAATTTGTATGAAACTTTAAATGACCTATAATAGCCAAAACAATTTTGACAAGTAGAACAAGGTTGGAGGATTTCACAGGTGATTTTCAAACGTATAAAGCTACAATATCAAGACAATCTACTTTTAGTGAAAGGATAAATGTACAGATCAAAGGAATGAAATAGAGTCCAGAATGAAGCCCATACATTCATGGCCAACTGACTTTTTACAAAGATGTCAAGATAATGCAATAAAAAGAACAAGTCTTTTCAACACATGGTACATTGGATTATCTTACTTGTTTTTCCTGTCATAAATGACAGGATTTTCTTTTTTTTAAGGCTGTGTAGTATACCATGAATATATACCACATTTTCTACCCCCTGGAAGTAACTATACATTTTATTACTTTTATTATTTTAATTGACACATACATATTTATGGGCTACAATCTGATGTTTCAATACATATATACACTGCGTAATGATCCAATCAGGGTAATTTGCATATCCATTTATCATTTCTTTGAAGTTAGAACACTAAAACTCCTCTCTTCTATAATAGTTATTTTGAAATATACATTATTCTTAACCACACTCTACTGTTCAAAACCACACTCTACTGTTCAATAAAACACCAGAACTTATTATTCCTATCTAATTGTAACCGTACCCATTGACCAACCTCTCTCCAATCTCTCCTCCTTACTACTACCCTACTCATCTCTGGTAATCACTGTTACTTATACTCTCTGCTTCTATGAGATCAGCTTTTTTACATTCCACGTGAATAAGATCATGCAGTATTTGTCTTTCTGTGTCTGGCTTATTTCACTAAACATAATGCCCTTCAGATTCATCCATGTTGTCACAAATGACAGGATTTCATTCTTTCTAATGGTTGAAGACTATTCCATTGTGTATATATATATATATTTCACAATTTCTTTATCTATTCATCCACTATGAACACTTAGGTTGATTCTGTATCTGAACTATCATGAATAATGCTGCAATGAACATGGGAATGCAGATAGGTCTTTGACATACTGATTTCATTTCCTTTGGATATATACCCAGTAGTGGGATTGCTGGATAGTTGTTTAATTCTTAATTTTTTGAGTAACCTCCATATTGTTTTCTATGATTGTACTAATTTACATTCCTACCAAAAGTGTGCAAGAGTTCCCTTTTCTCCACATGCTCTCCAACACTTGTTATCTTTCCTCTTTCAATAATAGCCATTCTACCAGGTGTGAGGTGATATCTCATTGGGGTTTTAATTTGCATTTTTCTGATGATTCATGATGTTGAGCATTTTTTAGTATACCTGTTAGTCATTTGTGTGTATTCTTTTGAGAAATGTCTATTCACATCATTTGCCCATCTTTTAAATCGTATTATTTGTTTTCTTACTATTGAGTTGTTTGAGTTCCTTATATATTTGGTATGTTAACTCCTTATCAGATTTATGGTTTGCAAATATTTTCTCCCATTCTGTGGATTGTCCCTGCACTCTTGTTTCCTTTGCTGTGTAGGAGCTTTTTAGTTTGATGCAATCCATTTGTCTATTTTTGCTTTCATTGCCTGTGCCTTCAGGGTCATATAAAAAACATCATTGCTCAAATCAGTGTTATGGCTCTTTCCCCCGGTATTTTCTTTTGTTAGTTTTACAATTTCAGGTCTGTTTAAGTCTTTAATCCATTTTGAGTTGACTTTTGTATACAGTGTGAGATAAGGGTTTAGTTTCATTTTTCCTCATCTGGATATCCAATTTTCCCAGCACCATTTATTGAAGAGACTGTCCTTTTTCCATTATATATTCTTGATACTTTTGTTGCAAATCAGTGGATGGTAACTGTGTGGATTTATTTCTGGGTGCTCTATTCTGCTCCATTGGTCTACATGTCTGTTTTTTATGCCAGTACCATGCTGTTTTGATTATTATAGCTTTGAAGTATATTTTGAAGCCAGTTAGCATGATGTCTTCAGCTTTATTTTTTGTTTGTACATTTTGTTTTATTTATTTACTTCACTCAATATTGCTTTGGGTATTTGGGATACTTTGTGGTTCCATGCAAATTTTAGGAAAGTTTTTTAATATTTCTATTAAAAAATTCATTGAAATTTTGATAGGAATTGTATTGAATTTGTATACTGCTTTGAGTAATATGGACATTTTAAACAGTATTAATTTTTCCAAGTTATGAACATAAAATATATTTCCATTTATTTGTGTCTTCTTCAATTTCTTTCATCAATGTTTTAAAGTTTTCAACGTGCAAGTCTTTCATCCTCTTGGTCAAATTTATTCCTAAGTATTTTTATTTTCTCATAGCTATTTTAAATAGCATGGTTTTCTTGATTTATTTTTCAGATAGTTCAAAAGTGTACAGAAATGCTATTGATTTTTGTATGTTGATATTTTATCTTTCAACTTTATTTTGTTTATTAGTTCCAAGAGTGTTTTTGTGGAGTCTCTAGGGTTTTCTTTATGTAAGATCAAAGATAATTATGTCTGAGTAAAAAACCATTCATGACCCACAACTATTAAAGTAGACCCACCAGAGAGGTTAAGACGATACTCTTTTTTTTTTTTTTTTTTTTTTTTTGAGACGGAGTCTTGCTCTGCCACCCAGGCTGGAGTGCAGTGGCCAGCTCTCAGCTCACTGCAAGCTCCGCCTCCCGGGTTCACGCCATTCTCCTGTCTCAGCCTCCCGGGTAGCTGGGACTACAGGCGCCCGCCTCGTCGCCCGGCTAGTTTTTTGTATTTTTTAGTAGAGACTGGGTTTCACCGTATTAGCCAGGATGGTCTCGATCTCCTGACCTCGTGATCCGCCCGTCTCGGCCTCCCAAAGTGCTGGGATTACAGGCTTGAGCCACCGCGCCCGGCCTAAGACGATACTCTTAATTACAATCATCTAAAGAAGGCATAAGCCAATATAAAGATATGTTTCTGGATTTATAGGTATTATAGGAACTGTACAGTGGAGTAGGTGGTTAAGAGAAATAAGGATGATTCTAATATCTCATTTTACAATTATGGGGCAAAGATCACTGTGGACCCTCGACAGACTTGTAAAATACAATAACAGGAGGAATAAACCCAGCATTTTTTCCATGTAAATGCTCAGACTTACTGTTCAGAGACAAAATAACCTGACAATTACTGTTATTAATAGGATACACAGAATAGATAAATAAGGGGTATGGACTCCCAACCCACACTCGCTTACAACACTATACTTCTACAGCACACTACTCTACCCAGGAAAATTCTGAAGTGATCTCTACAGTAAGTTGCCAGGAAAACTGTGATCTTTAAATACTTAAATCATTTAAAATATGAAATATGTTCATTGCCACCATTTAAGAAGCCTCAGTCCAGTGCCTCACACCTGTAATCACAGAACTATGGGAGGCCAAAGCAGGTGGACCGCTTCAGATCAGGAGTTTGAGACCAGCCTGGCTAACACAGTGAGACTCCATCTCTATAAAAAATTAAAAATTAGCCAGGTGTGGTGGCGCATGCTTGTATTCCCAGCTACTCAGGAGGCTGAGGTAGGAGGATCGCTTGAGCCCAGGGTGTCAAGGCTGCAGTGAGCAGTGATCACACCACTGCACTCCAGCCTGGGCGGCAGAGTAAAACCCTGTTAAAAAACAAAACAAAACAAACAAACAAAAAACCAGCCTTGGCCCTTTAATTTTCAACTCTTCTAATCTTCAACCTCTTCTTTTCTAGTACGCTTTTCCCATGACTTACTCAGGCTTCCTTTATCTTTAACAAGAAGCCTTTCTGTATCCCAATTTGGTTTTCCATATTTTGAAGATAATTGCTTTTGGGGGATACTCAACAGTTCTGTCTCTGTTTTCTTAACTCCTTTAACTCTTTAATTCACTGATTCTCCTATAACCACACTTCTGAAACTGCTCATGCTAAAGTACTCATGACATCATAATGACCAGTCCAATGAACACTTTAGAGACCTCTTCTTACTTGACTTCTGTGAAATCTTACAACTTCAATCAACTCATTTTCTTCAAACTTTCCTCTTTTGCTTTGCATAAAGGACCACTTCCTAGTTTTTTTCCTACATCTACTGCTTCTTAGACTGGACTTTCATTCTCTCAGACCTTTTAATGTGTTCCACAATATTTTGACCTTGTCCCTTTTTTTTCACACTTTATATATTGTTCATAGTTTTATCCATACTCCAGTTTCAACGATTTTCCTTATGCAGATGCATCAAAATCTATATTTAGAATTCAGCCCCATTCAGATCAACAAATTCAACTATTGTCTATGTCTATTTACATGACATTTTGCATACTGAACTCAACATTTCCATGAACGTTGATAGCATCTATTTATTATTTTACTGTATCTCCCACATTTAGCCTTATCAATTCTATTCTTTATATCATATTAAAGCCCTTGCCTGTAGTCTGAATTTAAATATCCATAATTTCTTACCTGTATATTTTAATAATCTCCTTTCCTCTACTCTCATCCTGTCCAATGGATACTGCACAATATTGCTAATAATGTC
Source organism: Rhinopithecus roxellana (assembly GCF_007565055.1). Lineage (NCBI taxonomy): Eukaryota > Metazoa > Chordata > Mammalia > Primates > Cercopithecidae > Rhinopithecus > Rhinopithecus roxellana. The sequence goes on along the minus strand of NC_044551.1, from coordinate 157,608,713 downwards.
TTCCCAAAATTTAATTCTTTTTTTTTTTTTTTTTGTGAGACAGAGTCTCACTCTGGCTCCCATGCTGGAGTGCAGTGGCGTGATCTTGGCTCACCGCAGCCTCCACCTCCAGGGTTCAAGCGTTTCTCCTGCCTCAGCCTCCAGAGTAGCTGGGACTACAGGCACCCACCACCATGCCTGGCTAATTTTTGTATTTTTTAGTAGAGGCGGGTTTCACCATGTTGGCCAGGCTGTTCTTGAACTCCTGACCTCAAATGATCCACCCACCTCGGCCTCCCAAAGTGCTGGGATTAAGTGAGCCACCACACCCAGCCCCAAAATTTAATTCTGATAACAGAATGTTTACACTTTAAAGTCTTTAAATCTTTTTCAATTTTTTTTTTCTTCATGCATATTCTTAGAGATAACTTTTAGGAAAAAAGTTGTCATGCTAAAGTAAAGAAATCATCTTACTGGAATTTTTATTGACACAGGGCCAAATCCAACTAGTTTGTGGAAAACATGCCTCTGTAATATTCTACATAAAAATACATTATGTCATCTCATTTACACAAAATTTTAAAATATTTTTCAACAAAATTTCATACTTTTACTTCATATTTCTCACTAAAGTTATTCCTAAAAATGTTGTGCTTATTGATTTTCTGAATGAGATCTCTTTTGCCATTTTTTTTATAATTGGCAAATATAAACACTATAATTATACATGACATCCTATATAGGAAGATTTTTCTGCCTCAACCCCCTACCCCCCACTATACTGAGTTAGTTGCTTCCCTCTGAGTTTCCTAGAGAGCATGTATTTATTTCAGTTGTAGCTTGAATTTGATTGTATTATAATTGATAGTTTACTTGTTTATTGTTAGATATCTCTTTTTTTTTTTTTTGGAAACAGAGTCTCATCTGTCACCCAGGCTGGAGTGCAGTGATGCAATCTCTATTAACTGCAACCTCTACCTCCCCCTGGTTCAAGTGATTCTTGTGCTTCGACCTCCCAAGTAGCTAGGATTTCCGGCATGAGCCACCACACCCAGCCTTAGATATCTTTTAATGATATGGATATCTTATTTGCCTCCACATTTTAAATATCTTATGCTCTGGAATAGAGAAATAAAGAAACTGTTTTAGGTCAAGCAAAGTCACAAATATCCCCTTTAGTAAAGTTTGATTATGTGAATGTTTTAGGTGAATGCACGTGCTCTCTTGGCTCAATTAGTAAACATTTCATAATAGACCAGGTTTATGAATTATTTTTTCCCAAAATTAATAATAAGAGATATAAATCCCTTATCAAGGTTTAAGGAAAGTAAAGATACTATTGATTTCAAAACAAAAGTAATTCAAATATTTTAAGATATACATAAAAGCATTTCAATATTACTTAGATGCTAGTCACTGGCAACAGAACTCTATGATAGGGAATATCAGGCAATGGCAGCCTAAATTATTTACAGCAGTCATCCTACTGAAATCAACTAAATATTCTTGGATAAAATATTAAAACAATTACCTTACAAGCACTGAAAATCTGACAAGATAATGGGGAACTGCTAGGACAAATTGTGGAGGAAACCTAAGCCCAAAGAGGTAAACAGAATATTGAACTTGACATAAACTTGGACATAAATTGTAGGAAGACAGAAATTAAGAAGCAGGATAGGCTGGGAACCATGGCTCATGACTGTAATTCCAGCACTTCGGGAGGCCGAGGCGAGTGGATCACGAGGTCAGGAGTTCAAGACCAGCCTGGCCAAGATGGTGAAACCCCATTTCTACTAAAAATACAAAAAATTAGCCAGGCGTGGTGGTGGGCGCCGGTAATCCCAGCTACTCTGGAGGCTGAGGCAGAGAATTGCTTGAACCCAGGAGGCGGAGGCTGCAGTGAGCCAAGATCGTGCCACTGCACTCCAGCCTAGGCGACAGAGCAAGACTCTATCTGAAAAGAAAAGAAAAGAAAAGAAGGAAGGAAGGAAGAAAAAGAAGCAGGATGTTCAAGATGGGGAGTCTTATGGGATCTCCAAACTACATTAAGCTGGAACTCCAAAGGGCTTATCTTTCCAGGTAATGGTATGTGAAAACTAAACCCACCTACTCTCCAGCCCAGGAAACTGCTGGGGAATTTGACGTGGCACCAAAAAGGCCAGAAGGAAAATAGAAAAGGAAAATTTAATCCTATAAACTTGTAGCTAGATACTAGATATCCTGCATATTTTTAGCTGAGAATATGTAGTCTAAGTAGCCAAGGAGCTTCAAGTCTTTAACTTGATTTAAAGTGGTTTACAAGCAGTAGTATTTACTAACTGGGAAGTGTATAAAAATCTATCATGAAGAAAGGCACTTCCATCCAAGATCTCAAGATACCCTGACAAATATCATTTTCAGGATATGGACCATCACAAGTCAAATAAAACTTGGCACACAAAACATGGAGCTGTCCACCTGAAACAGCACACAGCAGATACACACTTGCAGACTTCAGACACTGGAATTATCAGATGAAGATTTAATATATTTAAATAAATAAATGACAAGCTTAAGAATATTTACAGGAGCCAGGCGCAGTGGCTCATGCCTAAAATCTCAACACTTTGGGAGCCAAGGCAAGAGAATCACTTGAGCCTAGGAATTTGAGATTGCAGTGAGCTATGATCATGCCTGAGCGACGGAGCAAGACTTGTTTTGAAAAAAAAAATTGCAGGGAACAGAAACCTATAAAAAATATCATGGCAGACTTGATCAGTAATAATTATAATTTTTAAAATGGAAAACACAATAACCAAAATTAACAACTCAAGGAATACTTTTAATAGCATGTTGGACACACAAAAAGACAAAATTAGTAAAATTGGAAGAAAGACAGTAAGTTACTGATAAAGCAGCATAATGAGACAACAGTGGAACCCAGAAGATAATGAGGTAGTAACTTTAATGTACCAAAATGAAATAAATGCCAATCTTGAATTTTACACCCAGGGAAAAATATCTATCAAGAATGACATTTCAGGCAAACAAAAACTGTAATACTTTATCACTAGCAGAAATAGAGGTAAATAATACATAATGCTAAAAGTTTCAGTTTAGCAGAAAGATATCACATATTTACATTTGGTTAAGAATCTAATAAAATAAAATAGCCTTAAAACATATGACACAAAAAATTGACAAAATCCAAGGAAAAAAATTCACTATTCATAGTGGGACACTTTAACATAATTTGCTCAGTAACTGATAAAATAAGCAAACGAAAAGAATAAAAAAGAATGCAGAATATTTGAACAATACAACTAGCAAAGCTGACCTAATGGACATATACAGAACACTACAACAAGCAATGTCGGAATACTGCTTTTTCTTGAATATGCAGAACATTTATAGAAATTGACCATTCACACCCTGAAATACTATATAATGACAATGAATGAAATACAGCTACACACAACAATATAAATGTATCTCACAGATGATAATGTTCAGCAACACACACACACACATACAAGTTGGTTATTCCTATTATTCAAGTTTTCAGTACCCTGATTGATTTTCTTTTGTTTCCTTGTTCTATCTGTTTCTGAGCAAGGTATGTTAAAATTTTCTATTTTGATTAACCAAACTAATACAATGAGAAATAGAGGCTCTTTATAATTCTATAACTATTAATATTATAGACATTGAATTTATAATTTAAAAGATTTTCATGAAGAGAATTCTAGGCCTATAAATTTCACTCTTAATTCTTTAAATGCTTATGGAAGAAAAAATACTGATTGACACAAACTTGCTATGATCTGAATGTTTGTGTGTCCCTTCCTCCTCTGCAATCATAAGTTGAAATGCTAACCCCTAAGTTTATGATATTAGGAGGTAGGGCTTTTGTGGAGATGATTAGACCATGAGGGCACAGCTTTCATAAAAGAGGTTCCAGAGAGCTACCTTGCTCCTTCCAGAAGGTGAAGACACAGCAAGAAGATGACATTCTGTTTTATGAACCAGGAAGTGGGCCATCAAGAGACACAAATGTGCCAAGGCCTTGATCATCAACTTCCCAGCTTCCAGAATTGTGAAAAATAAATTTCTATTGTTTTTAAGCCACTCAGTTTATAGTATTTTGACATAGCAGCCCAAATGGACTAAGACAAACTCTTCCGAATAAGTGAAAGAAAAGTAACACTTCTCAACTTACTATATAAAGCCAGGATAGCCTTGATGCCAAACTCCGACAAGAGCATTGTAAGAATGGAAAGTTAAAAGCCGATTTATTGTGCATGTGAGTGTGTGTGTGTTGCTTTTTAACGTTTATTTTAGGTTCAGGGGTACATGTGCAGGTTTGTTATAACGAAAACTCATGTCACAGGGGTTTGTGGTACAGATTATTTCATCATCCGGGTACTAAGTCTACTACCCAGTAACTATGTTTTTAAAAATAATTATTTTTTCTGTAGAAACAAATTTCTATCATAAACATATATTTTAAAAATTGTAAACAAAATGTTAGGAAACTAAGTCCAATGATATAAAGAAGGACTATACATCACAAACAACCTGAGTTTATTCCAAGAATGCAAGATTGGTTTATCATTAACAAATCAACCAATGTAATGCATGGTATTAATAAAATAAAAGGATAAAAATCCATATTATCCATTCAATAACAGAAAATGTGTGATAAATTCAATGCCTATTCATGATTTTTAAAAAACATAGTAAATTAAAAAACAAAGGGAACTTAATAAATCTGATAAAGGATTTATGCAAATAAACCCAATCAAACAATGTATTTCATATTAAATATTTAAAAACTTCCTCTCTGAGACCAGGAATAAGACAAGATTATCCATTAACATTACTTCTATTCAATATTATACTGAATTTCATAGGCAATGCCAGAAAGCCAGAAAACTATATGATTAGAAAGTTTTTAAAAGACCCGGCATGGTGGCCTATGCCTGTAATCCCCGCACTTTGGGAGGCTGACGTGGGAGGATTGCTTGAGCCCAGGAGTTCGAGACTAGTCTGGGCAATGTAGTGAGACCCTACCTCTATTTTTTAAAAAATAGAGAGAAAGTAAAAAATACAATAATAAAACTAACAATATTTGGGGATAGCATGACAGTATATGTAGAAAACCTAAAATATAAAAATAGAAGATTTTACAATTTAGCAAGGACATTGTATACAAAGTTAACATAGAATCAGTATTATTTCAATACACTTGCAACAAAAACCAATTGTCAAATTAAACTTTTTTTTTTTTTTTTTTTTTTTTTTTTTTTTTTTTTTTTTGAGACGGAGTCTCGCTCTGCCGCCCAGGCTGGAGTGCAGTGGCCGGATCTCAGCTCACTGCAAGCCCTGCCTCCTGGGTTTACGCCATTCTCCTGCCTCAGCCTCCCAAGTAGCTGGGACTACAGGCGCCCGCCACGTCGCCCGGCTAGTTTTTTTGTATTTTTTTTTTTAGTAGAGACGGGGTTTCACCGTGTTAGCCAGGATGGTCTCGATCTCCTGACCTCGTGATCCGCCCGTCTCGGCCTCCCAAAGTGCTGGGATTACAGGCTTGAGCCACCGCGCCCAGCCTTTTTTTTTTTTAGATGGAGTATTACTCTGTTGTCCAGGCTGGAGTGCAGTGGCGTGATCCCAGCTCACTGCAATGAGCTCACTGCAACAAGCAATGTCGGAATACTGCTTTTTCTTGAATATGCAGAACATTTATAGAAATTGACCATTCACACCCTGAAATACTATATAATGACAATGAATGAAATACAGCTACACACAACAATATAAATGTATCTCACAGATGATAATGTTCAGCAACACACACACACACATACAAGTTGGTTATTCCTATTATTCAAGTTTTCAGTACCCTGATTGATTTTCTTTTGTTTCCTTGTTCTATCTGTTTCTGAGCAAGGTATGTTAAAATTTTCTATTTTGATTAACCAAACTAATACTCTGCCTCTCAGTTTCAAGCAATTCTCCTGCCTCAGCATCCTGAGTAGCTGGGATTACAGGCTTGTGCCAACATGTCCAGCTAATTTTTGAATTATAAAATTAAAGTTTTAAAATAGCATTGGTGGCTCAAGCCTGTAATCCCAGCACTTTGGGAGGCCGAGACGGGCGGATCACGAGGTCAGGAGATCGAGACCATCCTGGCGAACATGGTGAAACCCCGTCTCTACTAAAAAATACAAAAAACTAGCCGGGCGAGGTGGTGGGCGCCTGTAGTCCCAGCTACTCGGGAGGCTGAGGCGGGAGAATGGCGAGAACCCAGGAGGCGGAGCTTGCAGTGAGCTGAGATCCGGCCACTGCACTCCAGCCTGGGCGACAGAGCGAGACTCCGTCTCAAAAAAAAAAAAAAAAAAAAAAAAAAAAAAAAAAAAAAAAAATAAAATAGCATTAAAATATCAGCTATCTAATAATAGTTGTGCAATACCTCTACATACACATAGACACACATAAACATTAAGATAAAATAATAAAATAGATGGAAGAATATACCTTGATAATGGGTTGTCTGTCTCAGTATTGTCAATATGTTAACAAGCCTCATATTTTTATAGATTCAATAAAGATCAAAATAAAATATTTTCAATATACCCCATATTTTCTACAGATTCAATATAGTGCCAATTAAAATCAGAGCAGGGTTTTTTTTAAATAGAAACTGAGAAGCTGAATCTACAATTTATACAGAAATGCAAAGAGCCAAAAATAGCTCAGTTAATCTTGAAGTAGAGGAACAAAGTGAGAGAACTTACACAGTTATGTATCAGTACAAGTGAAAAGCTACTACATTTAACACAGAATGGTATTGGCACAAGAATAGACAAGTTGCCCAGTGAAACAGAATCAAGAGTCCAGAAACAGAACAAATATATAAAGTCACGTGGCTTATGACAAAGGTAGCACTGCACAGTAGAATTGAGAAAAGGATGGTCTTTTTATTCAATAGTGCTGTGTATATAGACAATCTAACTGGATTTACACATGGAAAATATAAATCTTGACTTCTACATTGCACTGTATTCAAAAACAATTTCAGGTAATTTAAGATCTAAATCTGCAAGTTAAAACAAGAAAGCTTCTGGAACTACAGCCACCACTAAACAGATGTGGTTATTTAAGCTTAAATTAAATAAAATTAGTAACATTAAAAATTGAGTAGCCCAGTTTCACTAGCCACATTTCAAGTGCTTGGTAGCTACACATCCCATATATGCAGATAGAGAAAATTTATAACATGTCAAAAAGTTCTATTGGTTAGCAATGTTATAGAAGAAAACACAGGAATGTATCTTCATGACTTTTTTTTTTTTTTTTTTTTTTTTTTTTTTTTGAGATGGAGTCTAGCCTTGTCACCCAGGCTGGAGCGCAGTGGCATGATCTCGGCTCACTGCAAGCTCCGCCTCCCAGGTTCAAGCAATTCTCCTGCCTCAGCCTCCCGAGTAGCTGGGACTACAGAGGCCCGCCATTACACCCGGCTAATTTTTCTTTTTGTATTTTTAGTAGAGATGGGGTTTCACCTTGTTAGCCAGGATGGTCTCGATCTCCTGACCTCGTGATCCGCCTGCCTCGGCCTCCCAAAGTGCTGGGACTACAGGCATCAGCCACCGCGCCCAGCCATCTTCATGACTTTGAAGCAGGATATGTTTTCTTTAAAGGGATAGAAAGAATACTAAATAAAAAAGACAACATTGGCTGGGCATGGTGGCTCAGGCCTCTAATCCCAGAACTTTGGGAGGCCAAGGCGGGTGGATCACTTAAGGTCAGGAGTTCGAGACCAGTCTGGCCAACATGGTGAAACCCTGTCTCTACTAAAAATATAAAAATTAGCCAGGTGTGGTGGTGGGCGCCTCTAATCCCAGCTACTCGGGAGATTGAGGTAGGAGAATCTCTTCAACCCGGGAGGCAGAGATTGCAGTGAGCCAAGATCATATTACTTTACTCCAGCCTGGGCAACAGAATGAGACTCCATCTCAAAAAAAAAAAAAAAAAAAAAAGGACAATATTGATAAATTTGAGCTCATTAATTGCTAATCAAAAGACACCATTAAGAAGTATGGAATATGTCTAAATACTATACTACTATGAAATAGTCTCAAGTTTATATTTTTAAGAGAAAAAAATCAAAGGGGGAAGAATGTGTATTGTATGGAACAGTAGATTTAGACTTCTCTAAATATATTTTGTTTTATAAGTTTATTTTGGAGCCATGTAAATATTTCACATAATTATAAAAGAAAATTAAAATTTAAAAAGCAAGCCCAAAATTTGAAAGCAACTTGAAACAAGCCTAACTCTGCATCTGGCTGGTGGCTTAACTACACAGAGAGGAACTTTTCCAAGATACTTTAAAACACGATACTTTGACTGTACATGCCTACTGGGCATTTGTAAGGATGTGCCTTATAAATGAAAAGAATGACAAAAACTTAAACTGTAACAGTATCATATTATTTCTGTAGTGCTGAAATTGTTTTCTAAGTCCATTATTTGAGTCCTGTGGGTTAACAAATGAGTAATTCTGTTGATGTAAATGAAAACTGGGATTTGAGGTATGGGAGAAATACCAAGGTAAGACTGATAAAGTTAAGTAAAAACCTTGGAGTGCTGAACTTGAATTAGATTAGTATAAACATGTGATGTATTTTATCTTTTAAAAAATGGACATCCCTTAGCTCAGTAACTGAAAATACCTAGAAACACCAACTGACCCAGCAGCAATAAGCACACCTATTGTTGAGATTACATCTCTAAGTATCATCTTTCATGAAAAATGAGTGAAAGCTCTTTGAAAAATGGCTGATTCTGGGAAAGGAAATGTACAAGATAATCTGAACATCTTGTAATACCAGAAATCAAGGAAGCATTCAAAAGACTACTAAGACTCACGTGGAAAGGACTCAGGGTGTTATCACTGGGAAAAAGTGGATGACGAGCACATGGGATCTCTCTGTACTAGTTTTGCAACTTTATGTGAATCTATAATTATTCCAAAATAAAACGTTTAAAACAAGATACACAAACACACTTAAAAAGACTCAGGAGCAAAGTTGAACAGTTCCCAACTTGGCAAAGTTAGCATAATTTGATCATTAAAAAGATAAGAATTGCCATGGATTGAGCCATATCAAATATGTTTAAGTCAATGAGTTTATAATGACACCTAAAAAAGGCCTTGGTCTTTTTTGTAAGATGGTCAGGAATCAATTCATTATTTTGAATACTGCTAAACAAAGGGAAAGAATCAAACATTTATCCTGCCTTTCCTATGTGAACTGTGCTTCAGGGTAATCAAATAGTTGAAGACCCATTACAGAAATGTTACAATTAATAAAAAAAGAAGAAATGATAGTAGAATTAGAATGGTGGTTCTCAAAGTGTGGTCTATGGACCCTTTCGGTGTCCACGAGGTGAAAATATTTTTCAAAATAATGTTAAAACATTATTTGTATTTTTCACTATATTTACACTTGCATTGATAATGCAAAAGCATTGGTGGGTAAAGCTGGGCACCATAGAAGGAGTCAAGGCAGTGGCTCCACACTGTACTAGTGGTTATTACATTCATAATTGGACATTTGCAGTAAGAAAAATACCAGTAAGAGGCCGGGCGCGGTGGCTCAAGCCTGTAATCCCAGCACTTTGGGAGGCCGAGACGGGCGGATCACGAGGTCAGGAGATCGAGACCATCCTGGCTGACGCGGTGAAACCTCGTCTCTACTAAAAAAATACAAAAAACTAGCCGGGCGACGAGGCGGGCGCCTGTAGTCCCAGCTACTCGGGAGGCTGAGGCAGGAGAATGGCGTAAATCCGGGTGGCGGAGCTTGCAGTGAGCTGAGATCCGGCCACTGCACTCCAGCCTGGGCGACAGAGCGAGACTCTGCCTCAACAAAAAAAAAAAAGAAAAAAGAAAAAAAAAAAGAAAAATACCAGTAAGAATGCCCTTAGTGAAGCACTGACTATTATTAATTTTGATAAATCTCCACAATTAAGTACAAATCTTTTAATATTTTGTATGAGGAAATAGAAATGAAAAGTATGTTTAAAGTTCTTCTGTTGTACACTGAAGTATAAACATATAAGGAAGGAAATTAATAAAATATGAAAATTAATAAAATAGAAAGCAAAACACAAGAAAGAGAACCCAAACACCAAAGTTAGCCTTGGAAAGACTAACATCATTAATAAACTACTTCCAAGTCTAGTCAAGAAAAATGAGAGGTGACACTAACACCCGGATTGAAAAAGGAAACATCACTACAGATCCTGCAGATGTGAAAAAAAGCCACAACAGGACGTTATAAACAACTTTATGCCAAAATATTCAAACGTACAGATAAAACTAACATATATCTGAAAAAATGAAATGTACAGGAATGAAATAAGAGCAATAAAAATACAAAGAAATTTGATCTCAATTAAAATTTTAGGTACAGAGAGCTTCACTAGTGAATTCTACCAAATATTTAAAAACGCTATTATCACCAATCTCAGCAAACGTGTCCAAGGAATAGAAAAAAAATGTAAGAGAGAGAGAGCGACAGAGATAGACAAGATTTCCAACTTGATTAACAGGGCCAGCCTAACCTTGATACCAAACACTAACAAGAAAAGAAAAAGACAAATCAACCTAAAAATCCACTATTAAGACCTCTTAATTGGTTGTTTTTATTTTATATGAACATTATTTTGAGTTTAAACAAAACAGCTAGTCTTTGCTTAACAATTCTAAAGAATAACCATCATGTGTTTGAATTCAGAGTACATTTTGAAGGTATGTCATTAGCGTGCCCCCATGAACACAGAATATCTGTAGATGGTAACCAGATGGCTCTAGGAACAGCCAAGGAATTTGGGATGGGTTAGAAATAAAGTGTTTATCTTTCTCTACAGCACAGGAGAATATGAGATTGCATATTTATTTCTAGATTCCAAAACAAGTTCCAAATGAATATATAATAACCTTTGTGTTTATAGTCCTTTCTTTTTCATAAATGCAGTATAAGAGACATGTAATTTATTTATATCCTGAACCATTATCTTACTCCATCATTAAAACTGGGAACAAAATGAGTGGCTAGCTACCTTTATTATTTAGCTTTGCTTCTTAAGAACAACCCTTACCAACAAATTCCTTACTTCCCATAATACTTTAGTCAGGATCCTGGACTGTAATCCACATTCACTTGAAGTTCTGCCAAATGTTAATATTTCTGATATTCGTATGACACGCATTTGAGCACTGTAAAAACCTTTCAGCAATTTAGTCCACCTTCATTCCAACCTAGCTAAGTGAATTTAGTTGTTGAAATATTAGTGTTTCCCTCAACTGAAAATACTGAAGACAACAAAAGTCAATAGGTCACTAACGTTATGAGACACATTGTCAATACTTTCCCACTTATATGTTTCCAAGGTATTGTTTTTCCCTTACGTCCACTCAAATTATGTTCTTTTTCTTTCCTTTTTACTGGTTTGAGGGTCTGCATTATACAAAATTATTATGTTGTCTACATGAGTTTTTAAATTTGAATATATTTCATATGTCATGCAAACATGCAAACTTCCTTAGTTTCATCATTCTAAAGTTTTGGGGCTTTTTTTTTTTGGTTTTTTGGTTTTTTGGTTTTTGTTTTTTGTTTGTTTGTTTGTTTTTGTTTTTGTTTTGAGACGGAGTCTCGCTCTGCCGCCCAGGCTGGAGGTGCAGTGGTGTGATCTCGGCTCACTGCAAGCTCCACCTCCCGGGTTCACGCCATTCTCCTGGCTCAGCCTCCCGAGTAGCTGGGACTACAGGCGCCCGCCACCACGCCCGGCTAATGTTTTGTATTTTTTTTTTTTTTTTTTTTTTTTTTAGTAGAGACAGTGTTTCACCTTCTTAGCCAGGATGGTCTCTATCTCCTGACCTCGTGATCTGCCTGCCTCGGCCTCCCAAAGTGCTGGGATTACAGGCGTGAGCCACCGCGCCCGGCCTCATCATTCTAAAGTTTTTAAAAGTGTGGTTATCAGCTTCAAAGTCAAAATAGATACACAAAACATCTAATTACCCTATGGGAGAGTCTACTTGTGGAATGTATGTTAAATAAAGCACCTTGAATGCCATAAACATTCTACTACTGTTAACAAATGACATTGCAAAGAGGAGATGCCCTATTTCCTATATACCCTGGCAAAAAAGAAGATGCTTTAATTCCAGGTGAACAATACACCAATATAACATTGGTATGTTCAAACTATGCATAATTTTCATGTGGAAATTTAATAAGGCCAGCTGTACGGTAAGTATTTCATGCATTTTTGCTACATTAATATATTTATACCTCTAAAAATTATCAATGCAATCAGTTTTTAATAAGTAGAAATTTATATTTCGGAGGTACCATCTTAGATACCATTCTAAAAAATTTAAATTGCCATCAAGAATGTTAACAGAAAAAGATGGAGATGAGGTACACAATGTCTAGTTGTTATACAGTCAGTGGATCAATTTTGTTTATATCTTAAATATCATCAATTGGAAATATAGAGATAAAATATAGATATAAAACACCATGTTTTCCTGAATTTCTTAAACTGATCATTTTACATAGTATTACAAGCTATGTTAATATATACTGTAAACTTACTGTAAACTAAAATGAAAGAACTTAGAATTTGAACAAAATATAAACACCTATGCATCAACATGATTCTATAAGTCTCAGACACACATTATAATCATTGTTAAATGTCATGCTTTTCAAATGATTTGAAATAAAATGAAAGCAATATTTTATTTCTAGAATTCTATTGTTATTAAGGCATTCAGGATACTATGACAAGAATTCTTTTCTAAAGAATTAAGATCAGATCAACAGGTAATTGAACAGGAAGAAGTAAATAACAAATGCCTTTGTGAATTACAAATACCCCATATTTATAGAAGTTATTTTATTCATGTTTTTATGAATCATACTTCATTTATTTAGAAGGAAATATCCAGCCCACAACAATTATTAGCAGACCAATGAGCTACCTAAAAAGCAAAATATCAACAATGATGGAAAAAGATTGTTCAACTGAATGAATGGGATGGTACAATATTCCTGCACATATGAACAGTATATCTCTATTATTTTGTTAATCATATAAGTTTAAAAATTTGGTTTGAAAGTTTTTTTTCCTCTGTTATTTCCTACACTTTTCCTTTTAAATCGCTAATTTTCCTTCTAACTTCTAGATTAATCGGCCTTCCTATTGCTTACTTATATTTCCTTTCTAGTCTAGTGAAAATGTGTTTCTAAAAAAAATTCCTCACTCCCAAACTTTATAGCCATTACTGGTATTCTTATCTCTTTTTGTTACAGAAAGCAATGAAATAAAAGAAATAAATAGTGAAATTTCTTGGTAGAAAAAATGTTCACATATTAAGTGCTCTGATACCTGAAATATTAGCATTGTTGCGCACCAATATTCTTCCCTAAAATTAACTGAGATTCTATCAAATAGTATCCACTGCAAATTTCACAATGTAATGATGAGCACACCTATTAATTCCTTTGTCATCTATAGAACTGGACTCATACTTAGTCCCAGACACAGCATTGAAGTTTGTTTTTTTTTTTTTTTTTTTTTTTGAGACGGAGTCTCGCTCTGTCACCCAGGCTGGAGTGCTGTGGCCGGATCTCAGCTCACTGCAAGCTCCGCCTCCCAGGTTCACGCCATTCTCCTGTCTCAGCCTCCCAGGTAGCTGGGACTACAGGCGCCGCCATGTCGCCTGGCTAGTTTTTTGTAGTTTTTTTTTAGTAGAGACGGGGTTTCACCGTGTTAGCCAGGATGGTCTCGATCTCCTGACCTCGTGATCCACCCGTCTCAGCCTCCCAAAGTGCTGGGATTACAGGCTTGAGCCACCGCGCCCGGCCTGAAGTTTTTCATCCTAGCTCTAGAACCAGAAAATTCCTCTGTTATGTTATTAGTGTATGTCATGAGGAAGAAAATAATCATTGAAACAGTACATTTGAAAGTGACCTTTAAGCTATTAACCACATATACACATCTAAAGTAGAAAAGTAAGTTAAAGTTTTTCCCTCTGTGTTGAACAGTGTTACCATCCAATACATATACACACATATTTATTCATTCAGTCAGCATTTACTAAGCATATCTTATATGCTGGATTCTATTATATCGTGAAAGTATTAAGGATGGAAAATTTTAACATATGTAAATTTATTTTATTTGCAGCTGCCATCATTACTTGAGGAAAAAAAACTTACAAACCACTTTTCCCCTTATTGCCTAGAATAGTAAAACAAGGAATGCTTCATTTTCCTCCCTTAATTTCTACACACCTCCTTCTTTTGCATCTAGGATTTCTATGAGAAGTCAAAAAGTAATAATGTAGAATTGCTTCAGAATGTTATCCTAACTGCACTCAAGAAGTTTGAGGGCCAGCTGCCGTGGCTCATGCCTATAACCCCAGCACTTTGGGAGGCCTAGGTGGGAGGATCACTTGAGGCTAGGAGTTTAAGACCAGCCTAGGCAGCATAGTGAGACCCCTGTCTCAAAATAAAAAAAGTTTTGAAATGCCAAGGGCCACTAACAGATAAATTGAAGTATTTGAATCACTTAACTTTTATTAGATACATTACTCTCAAATATGATATTTACTTATTTGTTAAGTGTATTTGTCCTCTAAAATAAATTAAATCCAAGTTGAATGGACTTTGGATGGTAAGTGCACCTTTGAACACATAAATATTTCTGACATAAAAATTACTTATCTTTCCTCTTTGTAAAATATTATCAATAGAAACACAAAACAAAAGGTTGTCAAGTCCTATATCCAACAATATGATCTCCTATCAGTATAAATAGATGTTATGAGACAGGCTTACAATTTCTGTGTACTTACAAAACCCTGCTATGGAGCTATTAGCTATGTTTTAGGGTGCATTCCCAAAGAAGACACCTTCACCAAAATGGTATTCATGAAAAGTACAGGCTAGAGAATACACTGTTTTTTATTAAATGATGTATCATATTAAAGATCCAACTAAATCTGTGATCTCTATCACAAAGCCTTCTCTGACTTCTTCCTCCCCCTCAGATGTTCTCTTATGTTCCCTGTCTCCCTTCTTTTAACCCCCATTATAATTTATTTTTATATCTTTTGTGGTTGTCATCTTTTAATAATGCATTGCAATAGTTTAAGTAAATGTCTCACCTTCTATATTATATTCATATTAAGCAGACTCTTACATATTTTTCATTCTTCAGTTTAAATATTAGAATGCCTTACATATCTGTTGCTTATAAAATATTTTGGTACTTTATTTTTAATTTTAGACCTTCATGCCATATTACTTTTATTGTTCTTAAATAGGTTTTAATTTTTACCCTTGTTTCTCAAAAATAAACTATAAGTCCCTTGAGGCCTAGGACAATCTTCTAATACTTCTATACTTTCAGATTTCTTGGCACAGGAAGTGCTAAGAAGGAGTGTTTAATTCAATTGATGAAATGTTGTGAAAGGCTTGTCTAACAAATATTTCAGAACACAGCTAGCAGCCATCTCCTGGTCAAAGGAATCAAATTCCATAAAATTTGCTTACCATAGCATTGACATTAGCGTGATCCCCTTTCCTATTCCGAATCTGAATACAGGATATTGGCAAATTCAGTCCTACCCCAGTGGCAAGATTTCGCAGGTCGGCAGCATTGTACTCCCCACGCAACAGCAAACTGTTATTATCAGAACCAAGTCCCAGAGAGGCCCGATAGAGATAAGTCTGAGAAAGTCTCTCAACTGTAGTGACATCTACGGTGGCTGATGTCATGCAAGGATTTGAAACCATCTTCCTTCCATACCTCAGATCCTCTGTAGAGCGACAGCAGCTCTGAGGGCAACAACCTGGGCTCTGGTGCAACTTGGTACACACCAAGAAAAGTAAGCACCCCAGAAATAAAAAGGAAATACAAGCCAAGGCAATTACTAAATACAAGTTCTGGGCAGAAAGCTGCCCTCCTGGTTCCCAGACATCTTCAAAGTCTGGAAGTAACTGAGGAACAGAGTTGCTCAACAGCACACCCAGAGTGACAGAGGAGGAAAGTGGTGGGTCTCCATGGTCCCGAACCACTACCACCACGCTCTGCTTAACTGCATCAGTGGGAAGAACTAAACGAGCAGTACGGAGCTCACCTATATTGGCTGAAATTCTAAAAAGACTAGAGTCAGACGCCCGGGAGATGTGGTAGGAAAGCCAGGCATTAGAACCACTGTCTGCATCCTCTGCTACTACTTTTGTGACCAAGTGTCCAGTCCTGGCAGAGCGGGGCACAATTTCCACAGGGACAGAACCATTTCTGGGCAAGGGAAACAAGATAACTGGATAATTATCATTCCTATCTACCACAAACAAGTTTATAGTCACTGTTGCACTTCGGGGAGGAATGCCACCATCCCGGCCTTCTACTTGGAAGTGAAACCCCCTGAGCTGCTCAAAGTCAAAGGAAGTTTTGGCAGTGATAGCCCCACTGGATAATTCTACTGCCACCAAGCTAGAGGCTGGTGGCCCTTCAGAGATAACATCCAACAGCTCATAAGAGACAAGGCCATTCTTCCCCAGGTCGGGGTCCTGGGCAAACACTTGGCCTAGAGAGGCCCCAGGGCCATTGTTTTCAGCAACGAAAAGTTCCTGCTGTGGTTGAGGAAAGCTTGGTGTATTGTCATTCACATCAGCAACTGACACAGTGATTGTCCTTCGGGTGCTAAGTGGGGGTGAGCCACTATCTGAGGCCGTGATCAGGACTTGGTATTCACTGATCTGTTCCCGGTCCAGGGGCCCATCAATCAGCAGGCTGTAGTAGTTGTCAAAGGAAGCCGTCAGCTGAAAAGGGCCTCCACTAGACATGCCACAAATGACCCTACCATTAGAACCAAGGTCTTCATCCTTTACACTAAAGAGAGCAATCACTGTGCCAGGAGCAGCGTCCTCCGGTACTGGGTTCGAAAGAGTCATGAAGTCTAGTTCGGGGGCATGATCGTTCACGTCAGTCACCTCCACCAGCAGTTTAGCGGTGCTAGCTAAACCAAAGACACCTTCGTCCCTTGCTTCAATGTATGCCTCCAAGAGCGTTTCCGGCGGACCTAGTGAAGCAGCTACTTGCACCTCTCCACTTTTAGGGTGCACATGAAAGCGGTGTCGCAACTCTGCTTGCGTGCTATTGCTTAGGGAGTATCGGACTTCCCCATTGGACCCTTCATCTGGATCCAAGGCTTGAACTCGGAATAACACAGTCCCATTGGGTGCAGTCTCTGGAACCTTGGTGCGGTATACGGAGCGCTCAAATACAGGCGCGTTGTCATTTGTGTCCACCACAACGATGGTGACTTGTGCGTCTCCTGAGCGGGCAGGTAGCCCGCTGTCCCGAGCTGTAAGCACCAGCAGGTGGGTGGCGCGCTGTTCGCGATCCAGTGCTTTCTCCAACACCAGCTCCGGGTATTCGCTGCCGTCAACCCGCGATCCCATGTCCAGGCGAAAGTGCTGACTGGGGCTTAGGCTGTAGCTTAGTATCCCATTGCTTCCCTCGTCGTCATCTTGGGCATTCGGGAGAGTAAAGCGGGCTCCGGGCGTCAGGAACTCGGGGATGTACAGCTGCACGTCGCCGGCAGGAAAGAGAGGTGAGTTGTCATTGGTGTCCAGGACGTGAACCCGAATCTTGTGCAGCTCCAGCGGGTCCTCGAGCACCAGGTCGTAGGTCAAGACGCAGGCAGCTTTGCCCCTGCACAGCCGCTCGCGGTCCGCCGGTTCTCTGACCACCAAGTTGCCGCTGGCTATGTCCACCCTGAAGTAGAGCTCGCGGTGGCTGGAAAGGAAGCGAAAGTTCCGCGAGGGCAGAGCGGCCGCTGGCAGCCTCAAGTCCGCGGCGACATTGCCTACAGCTACGCCCCGCTCCGTCTCCTCTGGCACTGAGTACTCGAGCTGTCCCGCGGCAGCGCCGCAGGAAACCCACAAACATAGAACTGCCACCCCCCAGCCCACCATCCTCCCTCTGGGCGTCCACGTTCCACCAACACGCTATACCAACAGTGACCCAGGACCATGCTCCGGACTCCTGGAGAGCACGAGCCGCGGGGAAGAGCACGCTCCTGCCGGCCGTCACTGCTGCGGGCTAGATACTCAGCGACCGCCGACGTTGCCGTTCCCGAACGCCGGCATTGCCCGGGCTGGCCAGCTGGGAGCCGGGCTTGCTAGGCTGGAGGCTGGGTAGCCGTCTGGGAAAGCGGAGCCGGCCGAGTGTTGAGGAGCGCAGCGCCGCCTAGGGGTGCAGAGACGAGGCTGCCGGCCCAGGCGCGAGAGGTGCGGTCTCCAGTAGCAGCGGGCTGGGGTCTCGCCCACAGCGCTGGCCGCGGGCGCAGGGCGGAGCCTGGGAGACGCCCCGAGACACTAACTCGTCTCTGCTTAAACGGTGTTTTCTAGGACAACGCCCTGAGGCTGCCTGGATCTTAACCTCCACAACCTCTGCCTGCAGACTGCTGGTAACTGAGGCTGAGCCCCGCTGGGCTCCTCCTGCCACCCTTTGGGAGCCGCCCGTCGTATCTGGACGCTCTGATCCCTGCGCACCTCTCCAGCGGAGAGGGCGGGACTCCGCGTGGAGCTGCCGGGCGGAGGCGGCGAGAGGCGGGACCGTGAACGTGAGCGACCACACCTTTTAGGCTTAAGGAAACAGGAGCCCCCCAAAACAAGTGCTGCGGGGCTTTCTGCATTGGATCCTGCTGCGGAGCTTTCCGCGCTGGGTCCTGCTGCGGGTTGAAGTCTGTCCTGCACCCTCTTGTATCCTAGGAGCCGCCAAGAGTGCAATAGAGACGACAAGGAGGGGAAGAAGGTTGGGGAATAGTGTCCGCATCAAACTGCCTCCGGACTCTGGTTTTTCGAGGCAGCGGAGTCAGCGAGCTCAAGGCTGCTTTGCGTGATAGCAGTTTCTCTTTCTCCAAGAGGCTCTATTTGGGAGTGCTTTGCAAACGGCCCTTGACGATCTGGGTGAAAGAGGAGGTTATAAACCAGTCAATACCAATAACTAGAAACTCAAAGACTTGACGACCCGTCCCCAAAGAGGGCGCGAGAAGAAGGGGAGGGAAAAGTACTAAGATACTCATCAGAGTTTGACCAGGAAACTACTCTGTACACTTTCTTTCTGTAAATATTTAGAAAACACCATGAGGCGGGATAAGAATAGGCTAGATACCCATCCTTTCTCCAGTCTCGCTTTTTTTTTTTCTTATTATTATACTTTAAGTTCTAGGGTACATGTGCACAACGTACAGGTTTGTTACATATATATACGTGTGCCATGTTGGTGTGCTGCACCCATTAACTCGTCACTTACATTAGGTATTTCTCCTCGCTTTTAATTTGGTCTTCTGCATGGATATTGGGACAGTGACAAGTTCTGTGAGAAACATCTCCGAGCCAAAACTGATACACCCAAATTCTGCCTAACATCCTACAGCCAGTTCCTTTCCCTAAGAAGGAGGCAAGCCAAAAGGAGACTCACTGACTATTGACTCTTAAGCACTAAATTCCTCATTCAAATCCTTCTCTTAATACAGTTACAATATGTTCAAAGCCCCAATAATGAAAAATTTGGAAGGCAAAACCTGAACACAGATCAATAATTAAAGTTTCCAGGACATATTTTCTGGTAGAAACCTGCCTAAAAGTATCGATAATTATTGAAGCTGGGTGATGGTACATTGGGGTCAATTACACAATTCTCTCAACTTTTGTGTATGTTTCAAATTTTTTTCCCTCCCTCCCTCCCTCCCTCTTTCCTTCCTTCCTTCCTTCCTTCCTTCCTTCCTTCCTTCCTTCCTTCCTTCTTTCCTTCCTCCCTCCCTCCCTCCCTCCCTCCCTCCCTCCCTCCCTCCTTCCTTCCTTCCTTCCTTCCTTCCTTCCTTCCTTCCTTCCTTCCTTCCGAGATGGGAGTATTGCTTTGTTGTCCAGTCTGGTCTCAAACTCCTGAGCTCAAGCGATCCCTCCATCTCAGCTCAGCCTCCTAAAGTGCTAGGATTACAGACATGAGCCAATGCACTCACTCTGCATTTTTTTTTAACTTTTTTTTTTTTTTTTTTTTTTTTTTGAGACAGGGTCTCGCTCTGTCACCCAGGCTGGAGTGCAGTGGCGCGATCTCGGCTCCCTGCAACCTCCCCCTCCCAGGTTCAAGCGATTCTCTTGCCTCAGCCTCCCAAGTAGCTAGGACTATAGGCACGTACCACCACGCTTGGCTAATTTTTGTGTTTTTATTAGAGACGGGGTTTCACCATGTTGCTCAAGCTGGTCTCCAACTCCTGACCTCAAGTGATCCGCCGGCCTTGGCCTCCCAAAGTGTTGGGATTACTGGAGCGAGCCCCGCACCACCTCTCTTGACATCAGTCTGCATATTTCTATAATATTTAAAAATATTTTTAAATTGCTGATTAAAATGGTGGGGAGAGGGGTAGCTCTGGTATTCTCTTTTTAACATTAAGAGTGGGATTGATAACTCCAGTGTTCTACTAAAAACCAGTTACCTCCCTGAACACACAAACCCATTCCTTATCTCTTCCAGGGAACTAGAAAGGGCACACTGTGATATAAGGCAATGTAAGTAGTAAATACCCCCTGGCTAGTTTACCTTTTTGAATTAAGAAATCAAAAAAATCATTGACACCAAGTCTCAGATAAAATTAAAGGAGGAACGATGTCAGCCTATTAGGTAGAGTCAAAAGTACAGACCTCATTAGATCTCACCAAGATGCAAAACAGCCCATAAAAATTGAACTTATTCTTCACCAAATTTCAAAATCAAAACTAATTTTCTGCTTCAGTGCCAGAGATTAAGATTTACATTTCTTCATTTTAAATTAATGCTGCTAAGCAAGCTAACTGCTTTGGAATGAAAATTTATTCTTTCTGCCTTAAACAAATGAAATACAACTGTAAAGATGTACCCAACTTTTAGGCCCCTTACTTTTAGGTCTGCAGCCAAGCCTCCAATTATACCAGGTTTAGAAATTCTGAGCAGCATCTAGAGGGATAGTATGTGTGGATATACATTAGGGCATGAGGAAAAAGGAAAAATGCATACAGAGAACAGCATGGGAAATCTTCACAGAAACTCCTCCTTCACACGCTTCTCAGATTTTTGCCTTCCCTTTTTCCATTTCTCTATTTAAACTGCCACTGACGTCTATTTTCAGAAGATTTCATTTGTGGAAAGAATGAAGAAAGCATCCACCCAGTAGGATTTGTCCCACTATACGCCTCCTTAACTTTTGGCATAACATTACATTCTTATTCAAGTAAACTGGGATTTGTGAGAAAGCAACATTTAAGAGAGAAGGATATTCCAAAGATAAGGGAGGCTAAAGATTTTTGCCTTTTGGATAAGATGACCAGATAAACATTAAAATTATGAATTAACAAAACTTCTCTTTAGCAGGACCTTTCATTGCTGATATTTCATTTTGTCCTTTTTTTGAGGCAGAATCTCACTTCATCGTCCAGGCTGGAGTGCAGTGGTGTGAAGATGGCTCACTGCAGCCCCTACTTCTCTGGGCTCAGGTGATCCTCCCACCACAGCTTCTCAAGTAGCCAGGATTACAGGCACACACCGCCACATCCAACTAATTTTTAAAAATATTTTGTAAAGACAGGGTCCCACTATGTTGCCCAGACTGATCTTGAACACCTAGGCCAAGCACCCCCATGCCCAGCTAATTTTTTTTTACTTTTTGTAGAGATAAGGTCTCAGTATGTTGCCCAGCTGGTTTCAAACTCCTGGGCTCAAATGATCCTTTCACCTTAGCCTCCCAAATTGCTGCAGTAGATGTGAGATACTGCATCTGATCAAAAATTTATCTATTAATTTTTTTTTATATTTCACCTTCAAAATGTGACCCTACAAACTTAAAATCATACTCCCATTGGTCAAATAAGTGCTGACATGAGGAGACCTAGCTCTTTTATTCTAAATACTACACATGTAGTAATAGAGTCCAAAACTGCAGTCCAACAGCCATTCTTATAGCCCACCTGTTATCCTTGATATGCCATTGGCTAAAGACAAACTAGACTTCCACTGCTGGAAGTAAAAGTCTGAAGTTTATTTGTATCTCAAAATTTTTTCTTGAATGATGTCTTTGGATTTTTTTCCCCTTATCTATGTATTTGGTCTCTTTGAAGATATATACTAGTAGTATGTTGTTTCTCCTTTTTCTGTATTCCAAAGCTATAGCTTTCCCTCCAATTCTTTTAAATTCTTTATTCTTTTCCACTTTTTTTTCTCAAACTTGTCACCTGTTTCTTTTTGTTCTTGACTGTATGGAAGCAGAGGCTGTTCACTTTTTTACTGCTTGCAGTATAGCCATATTTACTGTTTGATGGAATGGCTTATGTGTGCCATAGTTTTAATATATCTTCAACTGATGAAAACTGGCGGCTGCAGGGCAACTTGTCATCCCAACTTTTCTCCTTACCTTGCCACATCCTTAGGTTCAATCTTGAAATAATGGTGCATCTGCTCACTATCAGATTTAGTCCTGCCTTCTCTCCTATTTTGTGTTGACAAATAGGATTATGAGAGAGTCCTGCCTTTAGCCTCTGTACCTAGATCTTTTTGTTCCAAAACTAGGAGTCATTGGTTTTGCATCTCAGTGAGAATCACTACTCTAGAAAACACCAATCTACCAGCCCTTTCCAAGATCTCCAGTGAAAGGCATCCTCTCCTAGCATTTTCATATCTTGGTCCAATCTTCATGGCACTTAGTAGCTTATCTTCATGTACATCATGGTTGAGGTTCAGATGTTTTACAGAGTTTCATCAAAGATGTGACTTTATTTTTTTGTCTGCTGTACTTTTTGTTGTTTTTGATGAGTTTCATGGAGGATAAGAGACATTTAAATATGAATTTTCTTTTATCTATATTTGGTAGAAATACCACTTTTTGCTTAGTGGGATTTCTACACTTTGAAGGTATGTGGGAAAGTTACAATCTTTATACTTATTTTTTAAACTAATCATTTTATTGAACTCTTTTTTAGGTCTATATTGGTTCTCTGGGATTTTACAAGTGTAAAATTATATTGACTGTAAGTTTTATCATGTAACATGTATTTATCCTCCTTTCTAAAATCTTATATATATACTGTATATATACACGGATATCTATAAATATATATATGTATAGATATTCACATATATATAGTATCTTGTGTTATCTAGAACATCCAAGTCAGTACTGAATAGTAGCCAAGAAGTGTCCTGTTATGCTTATAATTTTTATGGGAGTAATTCTTGTGCTTACTGTTTAAAATTGAGGTGGCCAGTGTTTGATGATAACTGTCAAATTTTTATTAAAGTCCCTTAAAATAGCTACCATAGTGATGATCTGATGATATGTTTCTTACTACCTTTGAAACCATAATATAGTATGAGCTCTCCTATAACATAGTAGAGTTTTTTTACAGAATGTTGTATCAGCATATTTTTATTTCAGGTTAGGCACTATCTAATAACCTAATCTCAGGTAGAGTGGTTTGGTAGTGGTGGCAGGCCTCCCTTTTCAGACACTGTTGAGGAAAATTTTTATCTGCAGCACAGAGGAAAATCTAGTGTGAAGGTTTATCAAAACGTAGAAATACGAAACTTGAATGTAGGCAAATATATTATGTGATTGGACCAGACAGATTAGCTCTTAATACAATGACATTCAACAAATTTGAGGTTTTTTCAAGTAAGTATAAAAGTCTAGGACTTTTTGATCTGTGGCTTAATATCATTTAGCAAAATTATATTTTTGCTTTATAGTTGTCTATCTATTGTGAAAAAAATGTGCTTTATGTCTGTCAAAAAAAATGCATTAGCTGGGTGTAGTGGTGTGCATCTATTGTCCTAGCTACTTAGGAAACTGAGGCAGGAAGAGTCCCTTGAGCCCAGGAGTTCAAGGTTAGAGTGAGCTATGATTGCCCCACTGCACCCCAGCCTAGACGACATAGCAAGACCCTAATTCTGAAAAAATAAACAAATACAATATTGTACTCTAGTACTACACGTGTAGTGTTTAGAATGAAAGGGCTAGATCACCTACTCTTGGAACTGATTTGATGAACCAAAGTATGACTTTAAGTTCTAAGGGCCACACTTTTTTTTTTTTGAAACACAGTCGCACTCTGTCACCAGGCTGGAGTGCAGTGGTATGATCTCAGCTCCCTGCAACCTCCACCTCCCAGGTTTAAGCAATTCTCCTGCCTCAGCCTCCTGAGTAGCTGGGACTACAGGCGCACACCACCACACCCAGCTAATTTTTGCATTTTTAGTAGAGACGGGGTTTCACTGTGTTGGCCAGGATGGTCTCGATCTCTTGACCTTGTGATCTGTTCGTCTCGGCCTCCCAAAGTGCTGGGATTACAGGCGTGAGTCACCACACCTGGCCTAAGGGCCACACTTTGAAGGTGAAATAGAAAACTGAGTCTAACTAATTGCATAAAACAATATGTAAAAGGATTGTTGGACCAAAAACATATAGAAATGTAACACATTTGTCAATTACAGTATAAAAGAGGTGCATGGGAGAACAGCTGTATCTGATAAAAAAAAAAATGACACCAGGTGGTAGTATGAATCCACAAGAATAAATGAATAGAACTAGCAATGACAAATAAGAAATGCTATCAGTGTTTAATTTCTCCTTTTTTCTCTTAGTGCCTCTAAAAAATACAAGATTACATAAAGTAATAATTATTATAGTGATGTATTGTTGGTTATATAATACCTATAAATGTGCATTGGTTTTCTGTGGCTGCTGTGACAAATTACTATACACTGGGCTACTTAAGACAGTTTCTCTCCTAGATTTGGACAGGAGAAATCAAAACTCAAGATGTTGGCAGGGTTGCACTCCCTTTAGAGGCTCTACGGAGAATCTGTTTCTTGCCCTTTCCACGTTTTGGTGGCTGTTGACATCACTCCAATCTCTGCCTCCATCTTCGCATGGCCTTTTCCTCTGTGTCTGTTTTCTCATCTTCTATCTCTTATTTAAAAAACAAAACAAACTTTTCATTGGAATTAGTGCCCACCTGAATATTTTAGGGTAATTTCATCCCCAAATCTTTAATATAATTATGTCTTCAAAGGCTCATTTCCAAATGAGGTCACAAGTTTCAAAGGTTAGTATGCGGACATGTATTTTTGAGGCCCACAGTCCATCCAATCCACCACAAGATGTAATATGTGTAACAATAATACAAAAGGCAGAAGAGGAATAAAGCTATCTAGAAGTAACATATTTATATCTCACTAGAATTAAGTTAATATAAATCTGAAGCAGATACCAATAAGCTAAAATATATATGGTAAACTCTGGAGAAACTACTGTGAAAATAACTCAAAAGATACAGTTTAAAATTTAGTTTAAAAATTACCATGTTACATTCTAAAATATTCACTTAATAAAAAGAAATCAGTAAATGAAAAGTATAGGAAAAAAGAGAATTAAAACATATAGAAAAAGAGTAAAATAACAAACATAAATCCAAATATATCAATAGCAACATCATGTGAATAGATTAAAGAACCCAATCAAAAGGCAGAATTGTCAGACTAGAGTTTTTAAGAAAACAAGATCCAACTATGCGTTGTCTGCAGGAAACACTTTTAGATTCAAAGATACAAACAGATTGAAAGTAAAAGAATGGGAAAACATACATTGTGCAAACAGCAACCACAAGATAGCTGGAGCAACTACACTAATATCAGACAAAACAGACTACAAGACTAAAAATTTTACTAGAAATCAAGAAGGACATTTTATAATGACAAAAGGGCCAATTAGGAAGATATAGCAACTAAAAACATATTTGCACCTAGTAACAGAGTCCCGAAACACATGAAGCAAAAACTGGCAGAAATGAAGGGAGAAATAGACAATTCAATAGTCATAATTGAAGACTTTAATATTCCACTTCCAAAAATGGATAACAGCTAGGCAGAAGATCACCAGGAAATGAAAGATGTGAGCAACACTAAAAACCAACTAACCTAAAGGATATCTGTCTTAGTCTGTTCAGGATATTATACCAAAATACCAAAATACCAAAATACCATATGCTGTGTAGTTAATAAACAAGAGAGATTTATTTTTCACAGTTCTAGAGGCTTGGAAGTTCATGATTCAGGTATCAGCAGATTTAGTGTCTGGGGAGGGGCCACTTTCTGGTTCATGGATGTCACATTCTTGCTGTGTCCTCACATGGTGAAAGAGACAAGGCACCTCTCTGGGGCCTCTTTTATAAGGATGTCAATCCCATTCATTGGGGTTCTGCTCTCATGACTTCATTATGTTTGAAAGGTCTTACCTCCTCATACCATCACTGTGAGAATTAGGTTTCAATATATGAATTTGGGGAACATGAACATTCATATCATAGCAACATCTATAAAACATTCAACCAACAACAGCATAATATACATTCTTCTCAATTACACATGGAACATTATCTAAAACAATCATCAATAAGTTTAAAAGGATTGATACCACCCAAAGCCCTTCCCTTGAGACTTGGAATAAGACAAGGATGCCCACTCTCACCACTCCTATTCAATATACTACTGGAAGTCCTAGCCAGAGAAATCAGGCTAGAGAAAGAAATAAAAGGCATCCAAATAGGAAGAGAGGAAGTCAACCTATCTGTCTTAGCAGACAATATAATTTTATACCTAGAAAACCCTATATTCTCTGCCAAAAAGCTCCTAGATCTGACAAAACCTCCAGCAAAGTTTCAGGATACAAAATCAATGTACAAAAGTCAGCATTTCTATACACCAACAACATTCAAGCTGAGGGCCAAATCAAGAACACAATCCCATTTACAACAGACATACACAAAACTAAAATATCTAGGAATATGGCTAATCAAGGATGTGAAAGATCTCTACAAAAAGAATTATAAAATACTGCTGAAAGAAATCAGAGATGATACAAACAAATGGAAAAACCTTCCATGCTCATGGGTAGGAAACAGCATTGTTAAGATAACTATACTGTCCAAAGCAATTCACAGATTCAATGATATTCCTATCAAACTACCAACACTATTTTTCACAGAATTAGAAAAACAAACTATCCTAACATTCATATGGAATCAAAAAAAGAGCCCAAATAGTCAAAGTAATCCTAAGCAAAAAGAACAAAAAGGACATCACCCTACCCAACTTCAACTATACTACAAGCCTACAGTAATCAAAACAACATGGTACTAATACAAAAACAGACACATAGACCAATGGGACAAGTTAGAGAACCCAGAAATAAAGCTGCACACCTACAATTATCTGATCTTCAATAAAAACAAGCAATGGAGAAAGGACTTCCTGCTCAATAAGTATTGCTGGGATAACTAGCTATCCATATGCAGAAGATCGAAACTGAACCCCTTCCTTTCAGCATGAACTAAAGTCAGCTTGAGATGGATTAAAGAGTTAAATGTAAAAGCCAAAACTATAAAAACCATAGAATAAAACCTAGAAAATATCATTCTGGGCATAGGCCCCGGCAAAGATTTCATGACAAAGATGCCAAAAGCACTTGCAGCAAAAACAAAAATTGGCAAATGGGGCCTAATTAAACTAAAGAGCTTCTGACATCAGACTATCAAGGTAGAGCAAGATAGTGGAATAGAAGCCTACACCATCTCCCCCCGACACATGAACACCAAATTGTAACAACTATCTGCACACAGAAAAGTGTCATTATAAGAACCAAACATCAGGTGAGCAATCGTAATACCTGGATTTAACAACGTATCACTAAAAGAGGCATTGAAGAGGGTTGGAGAGACACTCTGGAATCACCATCATCACCCCTCGCATATCCCTCAGCAGCAGCTGAGCAATGTGGAGAGTCTGCGCACTTGGAGGAGGTAAAGCACAGCAACTGGGGAACTTTACATTAAACTCAGTGCTGTCATAGCAGGGAGCATCGCCATGCTGGACTCAGCCAGCAGCTGCACGTGAAGGGAGCTTTCGGAACAGACCTAGCCAGAGGCAAATCACTTATCCCAGTAGTGAGAACTTGAGTTTCTCAGGAAGCCTCAACACTATGGGCTTAAGTGTTCTGGGGTTCTAGGTAAACTTGAAAGACAGTCTAGGACACAAGGATTGCAATTCCTAGGTAACTCCTAGTGCTGGACTGGGCTCAGAACCAGAGGGATAGGGTGGCATACGACCTAGAAAGTCATCGGCTGGGGCAGCTAAGGGAGTGCTTGTGCCACCTCTCCCCTAATCCCAGGCAGTGAAGCTTGCAGCAACAAAAGTGACTCCTTCCTTCTGCTTAAGGACAGGAGAGCAAAGAGTAAAGAGGACTTTGTCTTGCATCTTGGATACCAGCTCAGCCACAGTAGGACAGGGCATTGAGCAGAGTCATGAGGCACCCATTCCAGGCCTTAGCTCACAGATGATATTTCTAGACACACACTGGACAAATAGAAAACCCATTGCCTTGGTGGGAAGGACCCAGTCCTGGCAAGATTAATCACCTGCTGACTAAAGAACCCTTGGGCACCAAATAACCAGCAGTGATATCCAGGTATTACGCTGTGGGCCTTAGGTTCTGAGATATGTTGACTTCAGGTGTGATCCAGCACATTCCTAGTTGTGGTGGCTACAGTGGAAGACTCCTTCTGTTTGACAGAAACAGAAGAAAAAGTAAAGGGGACTTTGTCTTGCACCTTTGGTACCAGTTTGGCCACAGTGGAGTAGAGCAACAAGCATGCTCTTGGGGTCCCCAAGTCCAGGCTTTGGCTCCTGGACAGCATATTTGGATCTTCCCCAGGACAGAGGGGTGCCCACTTCCTTGAAGAGTCCCAGGCCTGGCAGCATTTACCACAACATAACTGAACAGCTGTTAAGCTTTAAGTGAACATCAGCAGTGGCCAGGTAGAATCCCTGTGGACCAGTGGTAGTACTGGCCACAGGGAGAGGCATCTCTGCCTGTGGAAAGGGGAGGGAGGAATGGGAAGGACTTTGTCTTGTGTTTTGAGTGCTGGCTTAGCCATAGTTAAATAAAACATCAGGCAAATTTCTAAGTATTTTGACTCCAATCCTGGCTCCCAGGTAGCATCTCTGGGCCTGTCCAGCGCCTGGGGGAACTTGCTACCCTAAAGGGAAGGATGCAAACTTGGCTGGCGTCACCCCCTGCTGATCTTAGAGACCTAGGGCCTTGAGTGAACATAGGTGGTAGTCAGGTAGTGGTTACAGTGGGCCTTGGACAAGACCTAGTGCTGTGCTGGCTACAGGTCTGACCCAGGACAATCCAAGGTGGGGGCCACAGGAGTGCTTGCATCACCATACCCCTAGTTCAAGGTGGCCCAGCACCTTAAGAGAGAGAGAGAAAGAAAGAAACTGTTTGACAGAAGGCAAAAGAACAAGTGTTTTTGCCTGGCAATCCAGATAATCATTCTGGATCTTATTCAACACCTCCAAGATGGTACCTCTACGAGTCTGCAAAAACCACAGCATTATTGGGATTGAGGCCCAAGCTCCTTCAAATAAAAACCTTCTGGAAAACCTTCTCAACGACAGGGACAAACAAGCCCAGACTGCAAAGACTACAAGAAATACCTAACTCTTCAATGCCCAGACATTTACTGGTAAGAATAAGCATACAGAAAAACACAAAATATTATAACAGTGTAATTGTAGTATGTAAACTTATCTTTTTTTTTTTTTTTTTTTTGAGACGGAGTCTCGCTCTGCCGCCCAGGCTGGAGTGCAATGGCCGGATCTCAGCTCACTGCAAGCCCCGCCTCCTGGGTTTACGCCATTCTCCTGCCTCAGCCTCCCAAGTAGCTGGGACTACAGGTGCCCGCCACGTCGCCCGGCTAGTTTTTTGTATTTTTTTAGTAGAGACGGGGTTTCACCATGTTAGCCAGGATGGTCTCGATCTCCTGACCTCGTGATCCTCCCGTCTCAGCCTCCCAAAGTGCTGGGATTACAGGCTTGAGCCACTGCGCCTGGCCAACTTATCTTAAGTAGAAAGAAAAAATGATGAACTGATCAAAAATAATGACAATCTGGCCAGGCATGGTGGCTCACACCCATAATCCCAGCACTTTGGGAGGCCAAGATGAGCGGATCACTAGGTCAAGAGATAGAGACCGCCCTGGCCAACATGGTGAAACCCTGTCTCTACTAAAAATATAAAAATTAGCTGGGTGTGGTGGCACGTGCCTATAGTCCCAGCTACTCAGTAGGCTAAGGCAGGAGAATCGCTTGAACCTAGGAGGCGGAGGTTGCAGTGAGCCAAGATCAGGCCACAACATAGTTAAAAAGCAGAAGGATAAAGTTAAAGTGTAGAACTTTTATTAGTTTTCCTTTTGTGTGTTTGTTTTTGTTTATGCAATCTGTTAAGTTGCCATCAATTTAAAATAATGGGTCATAAGATAAGTCATAAACCTCATGTAACCTCAAATCAAAAAACATACAGTGGATACACAAAAAATAAAAAGCAAGAAATTAAATCATACCACCAGAGAAAATTATTTTCTTGAAAAAGAAGATGAGAAGAAAAAAAGAAGGGAGAGATGATCATGAAACCACGAGAAAACAAATTACAAAATGGCAGGAGTAAGTTCCTACTTAAATGAAAATACTGAATGTAAATGGACTAAACCCTCCAATAAAAAGACATAAAGTGACTGAATGGATGAAAAAACATGACCCAATGATCTGTTGCCCACAAGAAATACGTCACCTATGAAGATACACATAGACTGGAAAATAAAGGGTTGGGAAAAGATATTCCTTGCTAATGGAAACAAAATAGGAGCAGGAGTAACTACACTTGTAACAGATAAAATAGATCTCAAGACGAAAACTGTAAGAAGAGACAAAGAAGGTCTTTGTATAATGATAATGGGGTCAATTCAGCAAGAGAATACAATGATTATAAATATATATGCACCCACCATTAGAGCACCCAGATACAAAAAGGAAATAGTATTAGAGCTAAAAGAGATAGAGAGATCACAATACAATAATAGGTGGAGACTTCAACACCCCACTTTCAGTATTGGACAGAACTCACAAAAGAAACTTCAGACTTGATCTGCACTATAGAACAAATTGACCTAATAGATATTTATGGAACATTTCATCCAACAGCTGCAGAATACACATTCTTCTCCTCAGCACATGAATCATTCTCAAGGATAGACCATATGCTATCCACAATACAAGTCCTAAAACATTTTTTTAATGATATCATATCAAGAATCTTCTCTGACCACAATGAAGTAAAATTAGAAATAAAAAATAGGAATTTTGGAAACTATACAAACACATGGAAATTAAACAATATGCTCCTGAATGACCAGTGGGTCAATAAAGAAATTTAAAAGGAAATTGAAAATTTGATTCAAACAAATGATAATGGAAACACAACATACCAAAACCTATGGGATACAGCGAAAGCAGTACTATTAGAGGGAAATTTATAGCTGTAATTGCCTACATTGGAAAAGAATGAAAACCTCAATTAAATAACCTAACTGTATATCCTAAAGAACTAGAAAAGCAAGAGCAAACTGAATCCAAAATTAGTAGAGAAAATAATAAAGATCAAAGCAGAAATATATTTGAAATGATGAAAACACAAGAGATCAACAAAACAAAGTCAATCTTTTGAAGAGATAAATAAAATTGACAAATTTTGAACAGACTAATGAAGAAAAAAAGAGAGAAGACCCAAATAAATAAAATCAGAGCTGAAAAAGGAGCCATTACAATGGATTCTGCAGAAATTCAAAGGATCATTAGTGGCTATGATGAGCCACTATATGCCAATAAATTTAAAAATCTAGAGGAAATGGATAAATTCTTAGACACATACAACTTACCAAGGTTGAACTATGAAGAAATTAAAACCTAACCAGACCAATAACAAGTAATTAGATCAAAATTGTAACAAAAATCTCCCAGCAAAGTAAAGCCTGGGACCCATTGGCTTCACTGCCAAATTCTACCAAACATTTAAAGAAGAACTAGTACCATCCTATTCAAACTATTCCAAAAACTAGAGGAGGGGTTAACTTCCAGACTAACTCTATGAGGCCAGTATTATCCTGATACCAAACAATGACACATCAAAATAAAATAAAACTGCAGGCCAATATATCTGACATATTGATGCAAAAGTCCTCAACAAAATACTAGCAAACTGAATTCAACAATACAGTTAAAAGATCACTTATTATGACCAAGTGGGATTTATTCCAGGGATATGAGGATGATTCGGCATACACAAATCAATTAATATGATACATCATATGAACAAATTGAAGACCAAAAACCATATATCATTTCAATTGATGCTGAAAAAGCATTTGATAAAATTCAAAATCCCATTATGATAAAAACCCTCAAGAAAATTGGCATAGAAGGGACATGCCTCAAAGTAATAAAAGCCATCTATGACAAACCCACAGCCAACATCATACTGAATGGGGAAAAGTTGAAAGCATTCCCCCTGAGACCTGGAATAAGTCAAGGATGTCCATTTTCACCACTTCTATTCAACATAGACACTGAAAGTCCCAGTCAGAGAAATCAGACAAGAGGAAGAAATAAAGGGCATCCAAATTGGAAAAGAGGAAGTTAAACTGTTGCTGTTCACTGACAATATGATCATGTACTCTGAAAACCCTAAAGACTCATCCAAAAAGCTCCTAGAGCTGATAAATGAATTCAGTAAAGTTCCAGGATACAAAATCAATGCACGCAAATCAGTAACACTGCTATACACCAACAATAACCAAGCTTAGAATCAAATTAAGAACTCAATCTCTTTTACAACAGCTGCAAAAAAACCCAAAATACTTAGTGTGATGGTAATACTGAGTGTCAACTTGATTGGGTTACAGGATGCAAAGTATTGTTCCTGGGTGTATCTGTGAGGGTGTTATCAAAGGAGATTAACATTTGAGTCAGTGGACTGGGAAGAGCAGATCCACCCTCAATCTGGATGGGCACAATCTAATCAGCTGCCAGCGCAGCCAGAATAAAAACAGGCAGAAGAATGTGGAGAGATTGGACTGACTTAGCCTCCCAGCCTACATCTTTCTCCTGTGCTGAATGCTTCCTGCCCTTGAACATTGAACTCCAAGTTCTTCAGCTTTGGGACTTGGATTGGCTTGCTTGCTCCTCAGCTTGCAGATGGCCTATTGTGGGACCTTGTGATCATGTGAGTTAATATTCCTTAATAAACTCCCCTTTATATATACATCTATCCTATTAGTTCTGTCCCTCTAGAGAGCCCTGACTAATACAGATTTTGGTCCCAGCAGTGGTTCTAGAGGAACAGAATATTAAGGATGGAGTTCTTTCATTGGTTTTGGGGTTGGCTGCTTAATATGATTAGACCCAAAAATGCTAAGGACTGTACTTCTAATAGTATGGAGAATACTGATAGTCCTTGGCATGAACTGTTTACAGAGTTACGTAAAATAAATTCATTTGACAGTCCTGATTCACTGCTCATGAGAGGCAAGGAGTTTAGTAACTCTATATATAATACCTTTGACCATATGAGGGGAACCAAGGAACATAATGAAGTTGGTTGGTTGCTCCTAAGTTCACTGGACAAAGTGAGGTAAGAAAATGATGTACTTAGGGATTCTAATTCCTGGCTTCAGAAGCGGATACTGAGCCTCAAATCTGCTAAGATTTCCCTGAGTGAGAGTCTTATCTCCTGTAGAGAAAGAGCTAAAATTGCGGGAAGTCAGACACAAGTTCTTATACCAGTGGCTGAACTAAAATGAACGGTGCATGCACAGCCTTGCCAGGTGTCCACTGTTGAAGCGGGGGCATTGATTGGAAAAGAATGGGACCCTAAAATTTGGAATGGGGACATGTGAAAGGACCCTGATGAAGCTGGGGACACTGAGATTGTAAATTCTGATGAACCTTTTTTTTGCCAGAAGAAACTGTTTTCTCATCCCCAGTAGTGGCAACATGCCCTCCCCAGCTCACACTGCTATCACCCTTTTCACTTTTGTCTGAGGAGATAAATCCTGCACTGCCTGAGGCAACAGTGATGGCCTCCCCTGAGGCAGTTGCCAGGCAAGATAATGTTGATTCTCCTCAGGACCCACCCCCTACCACCACTGTTTGCTTCTAGACCTATAACTAGATTAAAGTCCCAGGAGGGCCCTAGGGGTGAGGCTCAGAGTGTGACCCACGAGGAGGTGTGCTACACTCAAAAAGAACTGCTTGAGCTTTCTAATTTATATAAGCACAAATCTGGAGGACAGGCATAGGAATGGATATTAAGGGTGTGGGATAATGGTGGAAGGAACATAGATCCAAGGCATTGGATCAGGCTGAATTTATTGATTTGGGCCGATTAAGCAGGGATTCTGCATTTAATGTTGCAGCTCAGGGAGTTTAAAAAGGTTCTAATAATTTATGTGCTTGGTTAGCTGAAATATGGATTTAAAGATGGCCCACTGTGAGCAAGCTGGAAATGCCTGATCTCCCTTGGCTTAATGTAGAGGAAGGGATCCAAAGGTTTAGGGGGATTGGGATGGTGGAGTGGATTAGTCACTTTAGACCTACTCATCCCAGCTGGGAGGGTCCAGAAGATATACCCTTTACTAATACTTTGCAAAATAGATTTGTGAGGGGAGCACCTGCATCCTTGAAGAGCTTTGTGATTGCTCTTCTCTGTATATCAGATTTTAAAGTAGGAACCACAGTTACTCAACTACAAAATTTAAATGCAATGGGAATAATTGGATCTCGGGGTGGCAGAGGCCACTCAACTGTCAAAGGCAAGGTGGACGTAACTATCATAATGGACAGCAGAGGCAAAAGAGCAATCAGAATAGTCTGACTCATGTAGATCTCTGGCATCAGTTATTAATCATGTGTTCCTAGAAGTGAAAATGATAGGAAGCCTACTGCATTCTTATTTAATTTATAAAAGCAGAAAACTTCCAGGTCAAGTGGACAAAAGACTAATTTGAATTATAAAAACAGAGAATCACAGCCCCTCAATCAATTTCCAGACTTAAACCAGTTTACAGACCTAGAATCCCTTGAATGAAGGGGAGGCTGGGTCCCCTTGAGGAAGGACCCCACTACACTGACAACAATTTATGCTGTTAATCTTTCTCCTATCCTTCCCCATGGAGACCTATGGCTTTTTACCGGAGTAACTGTGTATTGGGGAAAGGGAAATGATTGACATGTCAGGGATTACTGAACACTGTCTCTGAGCTGATGCTGACTCCAGGGGACCCAAAACGTCATTGTGGTCCTCCAGTTAAAGTAGAGGCTTATGGAGTTTTAGCTCAAGTCTGACTTACAGTGGGTCCAGTGGGTCCCTGGACTCATCCTGTGGTCATTTCCCCAGTGCCAGAATGCATAATTGGCATAGGCATACTTAGCAGCTAGCAAAACCCCCACATTGGCCCCCTGACTGGTAGGATGAGGGCTATTATGATGGGAAAGGCCAAATAGGAAGGCCAAATATGGCTGCCTCTACCTAGAAAAATAGTAAATCAAAAACAATATCGCATCCCTGGAGGGGTTGCAGAGATTAGTGTCACCATTAAGGACTCAAAAGCTGCAGGGGTTGTGATTCCCACCACATCCCCATTCAGCTCTCCTATTTGGCCTGTGAAGAAGACAGATGGATCTTGGAGAATGACAGTGGATTATCATAAGCTTAATCAAGTGTTAACTCCAGTCGCACTTGCTGTACCAGATGTGGTTTCATTGCTTTAACAAATTAACACATCTCCTGGTATCTGGTATGCAGCCATTGATTTGGAAAATGCCTTTTTCTCCATTCCTGTCCATAAGGCCCACCAGAAGCAATTTGACTTTGGCTGGCAAGGTCAGCAAAATACCTTTACCATCCTACCTCAGGGGTATATCAACTCTCCGGCTTTGTGTCATAATTTTGTTTGGAGAGACCTTGATTGATTTTCCCTCCCATAATATATCACACTGGTTCATTACATTGATGACATTTTGCTGATTGGATCCAGTGAGCGAGAAGTAGCAAACACACTGGGCTTATTGGTGAGACATTTGCATGCCAAAGGATGGAAAATAAATGACTAAAATTCAGGAACCTTCTACCTCAGTACAATTTCTAGGGGTCCAGTGGAGTGGGGCCTGTCGAGATATTCCTTCTAAGGTGAAGGATAAGTTGCTGCATTTGGCCCCTCCTACAACCATAAAAGAGGCTTATTTGGGCCTATTTGGATTTTGCAGGCAACACATTCCTCATTTGGGTATATTACTCCTGCCCATTTATCGAGTGACCCAAAAGGCTCTCACTTTTGAATGGAGTCCAGAATAGGAGAAGGCTCTACAACACGTCCAGGCTGCTGTGCAAGTTGCTTTGTCATTTGGGCCATATGACCCAGCAGATCCAATGGTGCTTGAGGTGTCAGTGGCAGATAGGGATGCTGTTTGGAGCCTTTGGCAGGCCCCCATAAGTGAATCACAGTGGAGACCTCTAGGATTTTGGAGCAAGGCCCTTCCATCTTCTGCAGCTAACTACTGTCCTTTTGAGAGACAGCTCTTGGCCTGTTACTGGGCTTTGGTGGAAACTGAACATTTGACTATGGGTCATCAAGTCACCAAGCAACCTGAACTGCCTATCATGAACTGGGTACTTTCTGACCCATCTAGCCATAAAGTGGGGCATGCACAGCAGCATTCCATCATCAAATGGAAGTGGTATATATGTGATCAGGCTCAAGCAGTTCCTGAAGGCACAAGTAAGTTACATGAGGAAGTGGCTCAAATGCCCAGGGTCTTCACTCCTGCCACCCTACCTTCTCTTCCCCAGCTTGCATCAATGGCCCCATAGGGAGTTCCCTATGATCAGCTGACAGAGGAAGCGAAGACTAAGGCCTGGTTCACAGATGGTTCTGCATGATATGCAGGCACCACCTGAAAGTGGACAGCTGCAGCACTACAGCCCCTTCCAAGGACATACCTGAAGGACAGCAATGAAGGGAAATCTTCCCAGTGGGCAGAACTTCCATTGGTGCACCTGGTTGTGCACTTTTCATGGAAGGAGTAATGGCCAAATGTGCAATTATATACTGATTCATGGGCTGTAGCCAGTAGTTTGGCTGGATGGTCAGGGACTTGGAAGAAGCATGATTAGAATATTGGTGACAAAGAAATTTGGGGAAATGGTATGTGAATGGACCTCTCTGAGTGGTCAAAAACTGTGAAGATATTTGTATCCCATGTGAGTGCTCACCAACGGGTGGCCTCAGCAGAGGAGGATTTTAATAATCAAGTGGATAGGATGGCTCATTCTGTGGACACCACTCAGCCTCTTTCCCCAGCCACTCCTGTCATCACCCAATGGGCCCATGAACAAAGTGGCCATGGTGGCAGGGATGGAGGTTACGCATGGGCTCAGCAACATGGGCTTCCACTCACCAAGGCTCACCTGGTTATGGCCACTGCTGAGTGCCCAATTTGCCATTAGCAGAGACCAACACTGAGCCTTTGATATGGCACCATTCCTCAGGGTGATCAGTCAGCTACCTAGTGGCAGGTTGATTATATTGGACCTCTTCCATCATGGAAAGGGCAGCGGTTTGTCCTCACTGGAATAGACACTCTGGATAGGGGTTTGACTATCCTGAACACACTGCTTCTGCCAAGACTACCATCTGTGGACTCATGGAATGCCTTATACACCATCATGGTATTCCACATAGCATTGCCTCTAACCAAGGCACTCACTTTACAACTAAAGAAGTGCAGCAGTGGGCTTATGCTTATGGAATTTACTGGTCTTACCATGTTCCCCATCATCCTGAAGCAGCTGGGTTGATAGAATGATGGAGTGGCCTTTTGAAGTCACAATTACAATGTCAACTAGGTGACAATACTTTGCAGAGCTATGGCAAAATTCTCCAGAAGGTTGTGTATGCTCTGAATCAGCATCCAATATATGGTACTGTTTCTCCCATAACCAGAATTCATGGGTCCAGGAATCAAGGGGTGGAAGTGGAAGTGGCACCACTTACCATCACCCCTAGTGACCCACTAGCAAAATTTTTACTTCCTGTCTCTGTGACATTATGTTCTGCTGGCCTAGAGGTCTTAGTTCCAGAGGGAGGAATGTTACCACCAGAAGACACAACAACGATTCCATTAAACTGGAAATTAAGATTGCCACCTGGACATTTTGGGTTCCTCCTACCTTTAAACCAACAGCCTAAGAAGGAAGTTACAGTGTTGACTGGGGTGACTGACCCAGACTCTCAAGATGAAATCAGTCTACTACTCCACAATGGAGGTAAGGAAGAGTATGCATGGAATACTCGAGATCCCTTAGGTGTCTCTTAGTATTACCATGCCCTGTGATTAAGGTTAATGGGAAACTACAACAGCACAATCCAGGCAGGACTACAAATGGCCCAGATCCTTTGGATATGAAGGTTTGGGTCACTACACCAGGAAAAAACCACTACCTGCTGAGGTGCTTGCTGAAGGCAAAGGGAATACAGAATGAGTAGTAGAAAAAAGTAGTCATCAACACCAGCTACAAACCACACGACCAGTTGCAGAAATGAGGACTGTAATTGTCATGAGTATTTCCTCCTTCTTTGTTAAAAACATGTTTGTGCATTTATATACTTCTACTAAGAAAATATCTGCATTTTATCTCCTTTTTCATGTATCATGTGACATAAGATTTATTGACTTCATATCAACGTTTAAATGTTAACTTTATGTAATAGCATTTGGGTTAGGAATTAGTGCATTCTTGGTTGTATGAAGGATAGTTGTATTATGTTAGGAATAATTATGACCTTGTTGTCTTAATTTGAAAATTATCTATAATTTCAGGAGGTGTGTATGGGTTCACGTTGACAAGGGGTGGACTTGTGATGGTTAATACTGAGTGTCAACTTGATTGGATTGAAGGATGCAAAGTATTGTTCCTGGGTGTGTCTGTGAGGGTATTATCAGACGAGATCGGGCGCGTTCAGGGTGGTATGGCCGTAGACATGTGAGGGTATTATCAAAAGAGATTAACATTTGTGTCAGTGGACTGGGAAAGACACACATACCCTCAATCTGGGTGGATGCGATCTGATCAGCTGGTAGTGCAGCCAGAATAAAAGCAGACAGAAGAACGTGGTGAGATTAGACAGGCTTAGCCTCCCAGCCTACATCTTTCTCCCGTGCTGGATGCTTCCTCCCTTTGAACATCAGATTCCAAGTTCTTCAGCTTTGGAACTCAGATTGGATTTCTTGCTCCTCAGCTTGCAGATGGCCTATTGTTGGGCCTTGTGATTGTGTGAGTTAATACTCCTTAATAAACTCCCCTTTATATACACATTTAACCTATTAGTTCTGTCCCTCTAGAGAACCCTGACTAATACACTTAGGAATACACTTAACCAAGGAGGTGAAAGATCTCTACAAGGAAAACTACAAAACACTGCTGAAAGGAATCATAGATGACACAAACAAATGGAATATATTCCATGTTCATGGATGGGAAGAATCAATACTGTGAAAATGACCACAGTGTCAAAAGCAATCTATAGATTCAATGCAATTCCCAGCAAAATGTCATATGGAACCAAAAAAGAGCCCGAATTGCCAAGACAATCCTAAGTCAAAAGGACAAAGCTGGAGGCATCACGCTACCTGACTTCAAACTATACTACAAGGCTACAGTAACCAAAACAGCATGGTACTGGTACCAAAACAGAGATATAGACCAATGGAACAGAACAGAGTCCTCAGAAATAATACCGCACATCTACAGCCATCTGATCTTTGACAAACCTGAGAGAAACAAGAAATGGGGAAAGGATTCCCTATTTAATAAATGGTGCTGGGAAAATTGGCTAGCCATAAGTAGAAAGCTGAAACTGGATCCTTTCCTTACCCCTTATACGAAGATTAATTCAAGATGGATTAGAGACTTAAATGTTAGACCTAATACCATAAAAACCCTAGAAGAAAATCTAGGTAGTACCATTCAGGACATAGGCATGGGCAAGGACTTCATGTCTAAAACACCAAAAGCAACGGCAGCAAAAGCAAAAATTGACAAATGGGATCTAATTAAACTAAAGAGCTTTTGCACAGCAAAAGAAACTACCATCAGAGTGAACAGGCAACCTACAGAATGGGAGAAAATTTTTGCAACCTACTCGTCTGACAAAGGGCTAATATCCAGAATCTACAAAGAACTCAAACAAATATACGAGAAAAAAACAAACAACCCCATCAAAAAGTGGGGAAAGGATATGAACAGACATTTCTCAAAAGAAGATATTCATACAGCCAACAGACACATGAAAAAATGCTCATCATCACTTGCCATCAGAGAAATGCAAATCAAAACCACAATGAGATACCATCTCACACCAGTTAGAATGGCAATCATTAAGAAGTCAGGAAACAACAGGTGTTGGAGAGGATGTGGAGAAATAGGAACACTTTTACACTGTTGGTGGGATTGTAAACTAGTTCAACCATTATGGAAAACAGTATGGCAATTCCTCAAGGATCTAGAACTAGATGTACCATATGACCCAGCCATGCCACTACTGGGTATATACCCAAAGGATTATAAATTATTCTACTACAAAGACACATGTACACGTATGTTTATTGCGGCACTATTCACAATAGCAAAGACTTGGAATCAACCCAAATGTCCATCAGTGACAGACTGGATTAAGAAAATGTGGCACATATACACCATGGAATACTATGCAGCCATAAAAAAGGATGAGTTTGCGTCCTTTGTAGGGACATGGATGCAGCTGGAAACCATCATTCTTAGCAAACTATCACAAGAAGAGAAAACCAAACACCGCATGTTCTCACTCATAGGTGGGAACTGAACAATGAGATCACTTGGACTCGGGAAGGGGAACATCACGCACTGGGGCCTATCATGGGGAGGGGGGAGGTGGGAGGAGGGAGGGATTGCATTGGGGAGTTATACATGATATAAATGATG
The DNA here is from genome assembly GCF_007565055.1 of Rhinopithecus roxellana. Taxonomy (NCBI): domain Eukaryota; kingdom Metazoa; phylum Chordata; class Mammalia; order Primates; family Cercopithecidae; genus Rhinopithecus; species Rhinopithecus roxellana. The sequence goes on along the minus strand of NC_044551.1, from coordinate 157,567,666 downwards.
AATTGATGGGTGCTGACGAGTTGATGGGTGCAGCACACCAACATGGCATAAGTATACATATGTAACAAACCTGCACATTATGCACATGTACCCTAGAACTTAAAGTATAATAAAAAAAAAATGCTTAAAAAAAAATGTCATTATCATTCTTCACAGGACTAGAAAAACACAATTCTAACGTTCATATGGAACCAAAAAAGAGCCCACATTCCAAAGGCAATACAAAACAAAAAGAAGAAATCTGAAAGCATCACACTACCTGACTTTAAATTCTACTAAAAGGCTATAGTTATCAAACCAGCATGGTACTGGTATAAAAACAGGCACACAGACCTATGAAATGGAACAGAGAACCAAGAAATAAAGTCAAATACTTACAGCCAACTGATCTTCAACAAAGCATACAAAAACAAAGTGTGGAAAGGATGCGTTATTCAAGAAATGGTGCTGGGATAACCAGCAAGCCTCATGTAGAAGAATGAAACTGGATCCTCATCTCTCACCTTATACAAAAATCAACTCAAGATGAATCAAATACTTAAATCTAAAACCTGAAACCATACAAATTCTAAAATATAACAGCAGACAAACTCTTCTAGACATTGGCTTAGGCAAAAAATTCATGACTGAGAACCCAAAAGAAAGTGTAACTGCAACAAAAATAAATAAATGGGACCTAATTAAACTAAAAAGCTTCTGCACAGAAAAGAATTAGCAAAGTAAACAGACAACCCACAGAGTGGGAGAAAACATTCACAATCTCTGCGTCAGACAAAGGACTAATATCCAGAACCTACAAGGAACTCAAACAAACCAGTAAGAAAAAAAAAATCCCATCAAAAAGTGGGCTAAGGACGTAAACAGACAATTCTCGAAAGAAGATATGCAAACAGCCAACAAACATATGAAAAAAAATGCTCAACATCACTAATTATCAGGAAAATGCAAATTAAAACAATAATGTGATACCACCTTACTCTTGCAAAAATGGCCATAATAAAAAAATAATAGATGTTGGCCAGGATGTGGTGAAAATGGAACAGTTTTACACTGCTGGTGGGAATGTAAACTAGTACAACCACTATGGAAAACACTGTGGCGATTCCTTAAAGAACTAAAAGTAAAACTACCATTTGATCCAGCAATCCCACTACTGGGTATCTACCCAGAAGAAAAGAAGTCATTATATGGAAAAGACACTTGAACACACATGCTTATAGCAGCACAATTCGCAATTGTAAAAATATGGAATCAGCCCAAATGCCCATTAATCAACAAGTGTATAAAGAAATTGTGGTATATATAAATATATATATACACCATGAAATACTAGTCAGCCATAAAAAGGAATGAAATAATGACATTCTCAGCAACCTGGATGGAACTGGACACCATTATTCTAAGTGAAGTAACTCAAGAATGGAAAACCAAACACCACATGTTCTCATTCATAAATGGGAGCTAAGCTATGACGATGCAAGGCATAAGAATAATACAATGGACTTTGGGGACTCAGGGGGAAAGGGTGGGAAGGGGGTGAGGAATAAAAGACTACAAACTGGGTACAATGCATACTGCTCGGGTGATGGATGCACCAAAATCTCAGAAATCACCACTAAAGAAAGAACTTATTCATGTAAGCAAATACTGTTCCCCAAAAACCTATTGAAATAAAAAAAGGTAAGTATACTATAATTTTTTTAAAGTGTATCGTATTTGTAGCTGTTACATTGTGAATAGGACAAAAATAATCAAATAATTTTCCATTATTTAAGAGGTATTATCCAATGCAGCCAGGAAGTCACATCATAGACAAACAGGTCAAGATTCAATGTCTTTGTCATTTTACTCTATATTATTTGTTAAGATAAATGAAAATACCAACAGACATTCATGTGAGAACTACACTTGTCAATTACAACCATAGATGGTCATGGATAGAAAAGTTCAGCAAAAATCGAGGAAAACATTCTATGATAATTGATAATAGGGAGAATTATATGTTTTATTACTTTTTTTTTTTTTTTTTTGAGACGGAGTCTCGCTCTGTCGCCCAGGCTGGAGTGCAGTGGCCGGATCTCAGCTCACTGCAAGCTCCGCCTCCCGGGTTTACGCCATTCTCCCACCTCAGCCTCCGGGTAGCTGGGACTACAGGCGCCCGCCACCGCGCTGGGCTAGTTTTTTTGTATTTTTTTAGTAGAGACGGGGTTTCACCGTGTTAGCCAGAATGGTCTGGATCTTCTGACCTCGTGATCCGCCCGTCTCGGCCTCCCAAAGTGCTGGGATTACAGGCTTGAGCCACCGCGCCCAGCCCGTTTATTACTATTTTTAAACTATTTACCAAACATCCTTTATATCAGTGAAATTTATAATATATGTATATGCATACATATATATGCATATACTTGTGTATTAAGCATTTACCAGGCCAACATCAGCTACACAGCATCCCAATTCCACTAATTAGAAAAGTTTCTTGCTCTAGTTTAAAGTGAACAACACGGTAGAACTATTATCTATGGTAACTGCTCAGAACTATAATGCAAGGAATAATATTTTAAGTTTGATCAGATGAATTCCACTAATATGTATTGTGCTGAATTTTTCCGACTGTACTACTGTTTCTGTAAGTAACCACAATCCTTCCTACATTTTTGAAAATACTTGTTTTTTAAAATGGCATCCTTTCTTCAATAAAAATGCTGTCTTTATTGTATACTAAATTTCCTAATGCACAATGAGACACTACCTTACTCCTGCAAGAATGACCATAATTTAAAAATCAAAAAGTAATAGTTGTTGGCATGAATGTGGTGAAAAGGACACTCTTTTATACTGTTGGTGGGAATGTAAACCAGCACAACTACTATGGAAAACAGTTTGGAGATTTCTTAAAGATATAGAAGTAGAGCTATTATTTGATCCAGCAATCCCACTATCAGGTATCTACCCAAAGGAAAAGAAGTCATTATATGAAAAAGACACATGAGCAAGCCATGTTGATAGCAGCACAATTCACAATTGCAAAAATATAGAACCAACCTAAATGCCCATCAGCCAACAAGTGGATAAAGAAAATGTGGCATATATACACTATGCAATACTACTCAGCCATAAACTAAATAAAATAATAGCTTTTGCAGCAGCTTGGGTGGACCTGGATGCCACTATTCTAAGTGAAGTAACTCAGAAATAGAAAATCAAATATTGTATATTCTCACATACAAGTGGGAGCTAAGTATGAGAATGCAAAGACTTAAGAATGATATAATGGATTTAGGGGACTTGGAGGGAAGGGTGGGAGGGGAGTTAGAGATAAAAACTACACATATTAAGTACCATGTACACAGCTTGGGTGACAGGTACACCAAAATCTCAGAAATCACCACTAAAGAACTTATCCATATGACTGAAAACAACCTGTTCCCCAAAGCTGTTGAAATTTTAAAAACCCTAAAAAATCTGGGTATAAAAGGAACATACCTCAACATAGTAAAAGTCATATATGACAGACTCACAGCTAGTATCATACTGAGTAGGCAAAAACTCAAAGCCTTTTCTCTAGGATCTAGAATATGACAAGGATGCCCACTGTCACCACTGTTACTCAACATAGTACTCTTAGCTACAGCAATTAGACAAGAGAAAGAAATAAAGGGTTTCCTAGGTCAGGCGAAGTGAGTTACACCTGTAATCCCAGTACTTTGGGAGGCTGAGGCGGGAGGATTGCTTGAGCCCAGGAGTTCGAGACCAGCCTGGGCAACAAAGCAAGGCCTCATCTCAAAAACAGAGAGAGAGAGAGAGAGAAGACATAAAGGACATCCAAATTAGAAAGGAAGAAATCAAATTATCCTTGTTTGCAGATGATATAATCTCATTTTTGAAAAATCTAAAGACCCCAAAAAACTATTATAACAATAAATTCAGTAAAGTTGCCAGATACAAAATCAACATACAAAAATTAGTAGTATTTCTATATAACAGTGAACAATCTGAAAATGAAATTAAAAAGTAATCCCATTTAAAATAGCCATGAATAAAATTAAATACCTAGGAATTAATCAAAGAAGTGAAAGATCTCTACAGAGAAAAATGTAAAATGCTGATGAAAGAAATTGAAGAGGACACCAAAAAATGGAAAGATCTTCCATGTTTACGGATTGGAAGAATCAACATTGTTAAAATGTACATACTACCCAAAGTAATCTACAAATTCAATGCAATCTCTTTCAAAATACCATGGACATTCTTCACAGAAATAGAAAAGACAATCTGAAAATTTATATGAAACTACTAAATACCCATAATACCTAAAGATATCTTGAGCAAAAAGAACAAAACTGGAAGAATCACATTACCTGACTTCAAATTATACCATAGAGATAGAGTAACCAAAACAGTACAGTACTGGCATAAAAACAGACATAGAGACTAATGGAACAGAATAAAAAACCAAAAAATAAATCCACATACCTATAGTGAACTCATTTTTGACAAAGGTGCCAAGAACATACACTCAAGAAAAAGCAGTCTGTGCTGGGAAACTAGATAGCCATATGCAGAGGAATGAAACTAGACCCCTATCTCACCACCAGATACAAACATTGAATTAAAATAGATTAAAGACTTAAATCTAAGGCATTAAACTATAAAACAACTACAAGAAAACATTGGGGAAACTCTCCAGGACATCAGTCTGGGCAAAAATTTCTTGAGTAATACCCTGTAATCACAGGGAACCAAAAGAAAAAAATGAATATATGGGATCACATCAACTTAAAAACCTCCTGCACAGCAAAGCAAACAATCAACAAAGTGAAGAGACAACCCACAGATTGACAGAAAATATTTACAAACTACCTATCTAACAAGTGATGAATAACCAGAATATAGAAGGAGCTCAAACAACACTATAGAAAAAAAAAATCTAATAATTTTTTTTTTTTTTTTTTTTTTTTTTTGAGACGGAGTCTCACTCTGTCGCCCAGGCTGGAGTGCAGTGGCCGGATCTCAGCTCACTGCAAGCTCCGCCTCCTGGGTTTATGCCATTCTCCTGCCTCAGCCTCCCGAGTAGCTGGGACTACAGGCGCCGCCACCTCGCCCGGCTAGTTTTTTGTATTTTTTGGTAGAGACAGGGTTTCACCATGTTAACCAGAATGGTCTCGATCTCCTGACCCTGTGATCCGCCCGTCTCGGCCTCCCAAAGTGCTGGGATTACAGGCTTGAGCCACCGCGCCCGGCCCCAAAAAAATCTAATAATTTTAAAATGGGCAAAAGAGTTGAATAGATGTTTCTCAAAAGAAGACATACAAATAGCAAGCAGGTATATGAAAAGATACTCAACATCACTGATAATCAGAGAAATGCAAATCAAAACTACAGTGAGATATCATCTTACCACAGTTAAAATGGCTTTTATCCAAATAACAGGCAATAAAAAATGCTGGAAAGATATGAAAAAGAGGGAACCTTTGTACACTGTTCATGGGATAGTACAAGCACTAGGAGAACAGTTTGGAGTTTCCTCAAAAAGCCAAAAATAGAGCTACCAAGTGATCCAGAAATCCCACTGCTAGGTATATAACCAAAAGAACGGAAATCAGTATGTTGAAGAGATAACTGCACTCCCATGCTCCTTGCAGCAATGTTCACAATAGCCAAGATTTGGAAGCAGCCTACATGTCCATCATCAGATGAATGGATAAAGAAAATGGGCCAGGCGCGGTGGCTCACGCCTGTAATCCCAGCACTTTGGGAAACTGAGGTGGGCAGATCACCTGAGGCCGAGAGTTCGAGACCAGCCTGACCAACATGGAGAAACCCTATGTCTACTAAAAATACAAAATTAGCCGGGTGTGGTGGCACAAGCTTGTAATCCTAGCTACCTGGGAGGCTGAGGCAGGAGAATCGCTTGAACCCACGAGGCAGAGGTTGCGGTGAGCCAAGATTGCACCATTGTACTCCAGCCTGGGTGACAAAAGTGAGACTCCGTCTAAAAAAACAGAAAAGAAAATGTGGTACATATACACAATGGAGTATATTCAGCCATAAAAAAGAAGAAGATTCAGTCGTTTGCAACAACCTGGATGAAACTGGATGTCATTATGTTATAAGTGAAATAAGCCAGGCACAGAAAGACAAACATCATATGTTCTTACTTATTTGTGGTACCTAAAAATCAAAATGAGGCCAGGTATGGTAGCGCATGACTGTAACCCCAGCACTTTTGGAGGCTGAGGTGAAAGGATCAATTGAGCCCAGGAATTCAAGATCAAACTGGGTAACAAAGTGAGACCTCATCTCTACAAAAACAAATCAAAAAAGTAGCTGGGCATGGCAGTACATGCCTGTGGTCCCCGCTATTCAGGAGGCTGAGGCAGGAGGATTGCTTGAGCCCAGGAGGTCAAGGCTACAGTGAGTTCTGCTCATACCACTGCACTCTAGCTTGGGTGACACAGCAAGACCTGTCTCAAAAAGGAAAACAAAAACAAAAACAAAAACATTTGAACTCATGGAGATAAACAGTGGAAGAATGGTTAACAAAGGCTAGAAAGTTTAGTGGGGTGTGGATAGAAGGTGGAGATTTTTAATGAGGACAAAAAATAGAAAAAAATGAATAAGACATAGTATTTGATAGCAGAATAGAGCGACTATGGTCTAAATAATCTAGTTGTATATTTTAAAATAACTAAAAGAGCATAATTGGATTGTTTGTACAAAGAATAAATGTTTAAGGGAATGGCCATCCCATTTTCCATGATGTGATTATTGTGCATTGCATGCTTGTATCAAAATGTCTCATGTACCCCATAAATATATACACCTATTATATACCCATAAAATTTAAAAAATTAAAACAACTATGAACAGAGTAAACAGACAACCTACAGGACGGAAGAAAATATCAGCAAACTATGCATCCAACAAAGGTCTAATATCCAGAATCTATAAAGAACTTAAATTAACAAGCAAAAACCAAACAACCTCATCAAAACATGGGCAAAGGGCTGGGCACAGAGGCTCATGCCTGTAATCCTAGCACTTTGGGAGGCAAAGGCAGGTGCATCACTTAAGATCAGGAGTTCGAGATCAGCCTGGCCAACATGTTAAAACCCCATCTCTACTTAAAATACCAAAAAAAAAAAAAAAAAGCTGGGCTTTGTGGCATGTGCCTGCAGTCCCAGCTACTCAGGAGGCTGAGGCAGGAGAATCACTTGAACCCAGGAGGCGGAGGTTTAGTGACAGAACAAGACCCTGTCTCAAAAAAAAAAAAAAAAAAAAAAAAAAGGCAAAGGACATAAACAGCCACTTCTCAAAAGAAGACATACACATGGACAATAAGCATATGATAAAAATGCTCAGCATCACTAATCATTAAATAAATGCAAATCAAAACCACAATGAGATACCATCTCACACCAGTCAGAATGGCTATTACTAAAAAGTCAGGCCGGACGCGGTGGCTCAAGCCTGTAATCCCAGCACTTTGGGAGGCCGAGACGGGCGGATCACGAGGTCAGGAGATCCAGACCATCCTGGCTAACATGGTGAAACCCCGTCTCTACTAAAAATACAAAAAACTAGCCGGGCGACGTGGCGGGCGCCTGTAGTCCCAGCTACTCGGGAGGCTGAGGCAGGAGAATGGCGTGAACCCGGGAGGCGGAGCTTGCAGTGAGCTGAGATCCGGCCACTGCACTCCAGCCTGGGCGGCAGAGCGAGACTCCGCCTCAAAAAAAAAAAAAAAAAAAAAAAAAAAAGTCAAAAATAACAGATACTGGTGAGGTTGCAGAGAAAAGGAAATGCTTATACACTGCTGGTGGGAATGTAAATTAGTTCAGCCACTGTGGAAAACAGTTTGAAGATTTCTCAAAGAACTTACCATTCAAGCCAGCAAATCCCATAACTGTGTACATAACCAAAGGAATATATGTCATTTTACTATAAAGACAATGCATGTGTATGTTCATCATGGCACTATTCACAATAGCAAAGACAGAGAATAATCCTAAATGCCCATCAATGATGCACTGGATAAATAAAATGCAGTACGTTGGCCAGGTGCAGTGGCTCATGCCTATAATCCCAGCACTTTGGGAGGCCGAGGTGGGCAGATCACCTGAGGTCAGGAGTTCAAGACCAGCCTGGCCAACATGGAGAAACCCCGTTTCTACTTAAAATACAAAACTTAGCCAGGCAGGCACCTGTAATCCCAGCTGCTCGGGAGGCAGGAAAATTGCTTGAACCCAGGAGGTGGAGGTTGCAGTGAGCCGAGATCAGGCCATTGCACTCCAGCCTGGGGGACAAGAGTGAGACTTCGTCTGAAGAAAATAAAATAAAATAAAACAGAATTAAATAAAATGCAGTACGTATACATCATTGAATACTATTCAGCCATAAAGAAAGAAAAAGATCATGCCCTTTGCAGTCCATTGGGTGGAGGTGCAGGCCATGATCCCAAGTGAATTAATATAGAAACAGAAAACCAAATGCTGTATGTTCTCACTTATAAGTGGGAGCTAAAAAAGAATGTGAAAAGACAACACCCTCAATGAGAAAATATTTGCAAATCATAAATCTAATAAAGTAATTGCATCTAGAATACATAAAGAACTCTTACAACTCAATAATCGAAAAATGAATAAACCAATTAAAATGTGGGCAAAAGATCTGAATAGGTATTTCTCCAAAGACGATATAGAAATGACCAATAAGCACATGAAAAGAGGCTCAGGAGGAAGCAAAAGAAGGTTATGGGGCTTTTGATGGTGTTGAGAATTGAAGAACTCCAAAAAGTGCCAATAAGTACTCACTGGAAAGCATAGTAAAACAATTTGAGAACAATAGTCATTGGTGGAAGGGGGGAAATCGAAGGTCCTAATTCAATTATCCCTCAGTAAGAGAAAAAAATGCTTTAAAAAGAGAGATGAGAAAACACAGTAAAATATTAGAAATAAAAGCAAATTCAAAACTTAGTGGAAGGGATTACAAATAGATTGGATTGTGCTAAACCTGTCTTAGCCCTATGAACTTCTCAACTAACGAATGTCTTCTTGCAGCAAAAACCCCTACACTGAGGAGGAACTGATAGGAATGGAGTCCATATGAAGCAAAATGGTGGGGGTGGGGGACAATTAAACAAAGGAAAATGGTCCAAGTAAAAAGGGTAAATGGTGTCACAAAGTAAGGTATTAAAAAATTATATTTTTATCATTTCAGGACAATAGCTGAATAAAAATCTATAGAGCAACAAAGACGGGAAAATTATCCTGGTCTGTTTCTTCTAAAATTATGAGGAAATGCTTTTCATACAAACATGAGCATAAGAAAAGGATTAGGGGCAAATCTGACACAAAATTATTTTTAAAGGTGGGGAAAAATAATTACGCTAAAGGAAATAAATACACACAAGAAAGAAAATTCCACAAATTGCTACATAATATTTGAAAACAACTTAAACATTTTTAGAAAATAATGAAAAGCTATGCAAGAACACATAAATCACAATTAGAGATACTCAGTAATGATATGATTGGAGAAAAAAAAGCTTTGCAAAGAGAGATGAGAAAACTCAGTAAAATATTAGAAATAAAAGCAAAATAATTTTTTCAGAAATAAACACTAAACCAGAAGGCACATAACAGCAAATAAACACTATGGATAATGCCTAAAGAAAACTATAAAATGGAAAAACGAATAAAAAGTAAAATTGTTTTTAAAAAGAGCTAGGTAGGATTTAGAAGTGTCAGCTACAAAAGAAAGGCAAAGAGTATCTCATACAAATATAAATGGAGTCATTGAAGAAGAAATCTGAAGTAATAAAACAGAAGAAATACTAAAATCTATAATTTAAGAAAACTTTCCAGGAAAATAAACCTCAAAAATACTTGTAAATAAACTAAAATAAAATGACATTGTCATTCAACATCTTTAAAATGAGAATATAATAGCAGAGAAAAAATGTATAACTATGGAAAGAAAGTCAGAATCAGGGATAATTATATAGAGGGGGAATTATTTCAAGTTATTTGAAACTTCCCATCTGTAACACCAGGAGCCATAAGATACTGGAATAAAATAAATGTATTTAAAAATCAATTCAACAGAGGACTTACATTACCAGTATGCAGAACTGGTAATTCGAACCAACCATACCATTGGAGATATTTTAAAATGATAAAAGTACCTAATGACTAATAAAGTCATAGCAAATTAACAGGTAGAGATTCTGAAAAAGACCACAAATTCAGAAGGTAAAGTAACTTTCTGGCCACTTTGGATCTGGGTTGTTTCTATATAAGAGGTACGGCATCAGGATGGCTGAGTAGTCTAAGGTACCAGACTCAAGACAAAGAGTGAATTCTAAAAACAGTAAAAGAAAAGTGACAAGTCACATATAAGAAAATTCCCATTAGACTAACAACAGATTTCTCAGCAGAAACTTTACAGGCTAGGATAGAAGGAGATGATATATCCAAAGTGCCGAAATTTTTTAAACTATCAGCCAAAAATACTATACCCAGCAGAGCTATACTTTAGAAATGAAGGAGAAATAAAGTATTTCCCAAACAAGCAAAAACTGAGGAAGTGCATTACCACTAGACAAGTCCTACAAGAAATACTTAAAGGAATCCTACAACTGTTTGGGTTTTTTTTTTTTCCTTTTGTGAAGAACAGGGTCTTGCTATGTTGCCCAGGCTGGTCTTGAACTCCTGGACTCAAGCAATCTTCCTGCCTCTGCCTCCCTAAGTGCTGGGATAACAGGCATGAGCCACTGTGCCCAGCCAAGAGTCCTATAAGAATCATCTGAAAGCTTAATGAATGATGTCTACCACCATGGAAATGCATGAAAGTATAAAACTCA